>NC_064615.1:429179215-429499215 GCF_023898315.1 Schistocerca nitens | reverse complement strand
GCGCGTAGGTTTTCAGAAGAACTGTGTGATTTGGATTGCGTATCACATTCTTCATAAGTCATATTTACAAGGTAAAACATTAGCAGGATTGCAGATTACTATGAAACTCAGGAACTTTCTTAAAGACAAATGCATTGAGCAAGCATAGACGAAGAAAACACAAAGAAAATTAATTCCGTTCTGTCTCCATTGTTAGCACCTTGCGATACTGCAAAAGCAAGTGCTAATGATAGTGAATATTAAATGTGTTCAAATTCGAGCAAATGGTAGCGGTGAACAACTGTATCAGAGGAATTATCAAAGGAGACTGATGGTTCAAATGGCTCTGAGCACTATGGGACTTAACATTTTATGTCATCAGTCCCCTAGAACTTAGAACTACTTAAACCTAACTAACCTAAGGACATCACACACATCCATGCCCAAGACAGGATTCGAAACTGCGACCGTAGCGGTCGCGCGGTTCCGGACTGAAGCGCCTAGAACTGCTCGGACACAGCGACACTTAGCGATGTGCCGTCAAACAAGACAATGTGTCTGCCGTGTTGCGCGTACTCTGTCTGTTACAAGTACGGAAGGGCTGTACATTTCTCCAGCCGCATGGTGCTCTATGGAATTAGCAGTTGTCAATTCGCTTTTTAAATGCTTGCAGTGTGTCTTAGCTGATAAAACTTTGAAATTGTATTTCTTTCGTTGTATTCTTCCGTAATTAAAAAAAAATTGTAAGCCATGTTTCGACGCCTCGGACTGGACCGTTCCAGTGTGAGAGTTCTTAAACAACGATTGGCAGTAATCTGCTTGGCCGGAAGAAAAGAGGAGGGTGCAAGATTCAGGCAGCGATGAACGCAGGTCTTGTCTCTGAATGGATCTCTGTTGGCTCCTGCCTTCGCTCATGCAGCCTACCGGATGTCCGGAGTTGTGTCTGCTGAAGCACAACCCTCGCCCTGTACTTAAGAGAGGCAGTCGGGAAGGCAACACGCTGCACGTCTCATGCTTATAATTTACAGTGAGAGTTATTATCAACACCGATACCGTACCAAAATCTTTGGTCAGAATTTAGTTAGATCACTGCAGTTATCTGTCCTAGGTCCACAAGCGCATTGATAGATCCATGGTTTTATCAGTCTAACAGTCAGGCAAACAGTCACTGAATACTTTTAGTTAGAAACTTACGTGTATTTAAGAATGCCAGTTTCGTCTACAAGGCGTATTTCCAAACCGTTCAACTAACCGTGGGAACCAGTATGTTCAGTTGGTGTAAGTTATGTATTGCAGCTTGATGAATTTAATTTAGTACTGTCAGATACCTGCATTTCACGTCCTTGTTCATCCGCTTGCGTGCATTAATTCAGCTTGATTGTTAAAGGTGTGCCGTCCGGTGTGGCCGAGCGGTTCTAGGGGCTTCAGCCTGGAACCGCGCCACCCTTACGGTCACAGGTTCGAATCCGGCCTCGGGCATGGATGTGTGTGATGTCCTTAGGTTAGTTAAGTTTAAGTAGTTCTAAGTTCTAGGGGACTGATGACCTCAGATGTTGAGTCCCATAGAGCTCAGAACCATTTGAACCATTTGTTAAAGGTGTGTCTGTCTCCTAATTAACTTCCTGAGTCTGTTTAACAATTCCACACACAGGTGGAGTTTTATAAGTATTGCACTCTGGATTGAAGTATTCAAATGGTTCAAATGGCTCTGAGCACTATGGGACTCAACTGCTGAGGTCATTAGTCCCCTAGAACTTAGAACTAGTTAAACCTAACTAACCTAAGGACATCACACACATCCATGCCCGAGGCAGGATTCGAACCTGCGACCATAGCCGTCTCGCGGTTCCAGACTGCAGCGCCAGAACCGCGCGGCCACTTCGGCCGGCTTGAAGTATTCACCTGGGAGCTGAGAAGGAACTTTGCTTTGGGTTACTGAGATGGGGGGACGTTTTGTTCTGGCCAGTGGTGACTAGCCCGCTCCACTGACTTTCCATTTGTTTGTATGTGCTGTTTCTTGTCAACAAACGACGCACAATGCCGCGTGCAGCAAGTAAATCCATGGATTTATCAATCGGAGGCGTGCCCTAAGATTGCCTTTAGACGTGCGAGAGTTGCGGAGCTCGCCGGGGCGAGCCTTCCCCAGAGGCCCACCATCCATCCGCCTGGCGGCCTCTGCGGGACACTTTATACGGCCGCTCGGCCAACGGCGCCGCCCCTCGCAAACTCTGCTGATTCCGCTGGCGCCCGCTGGTAGGTCGGAAGGGCACGGACCGAGGCGTAAACTGCACCAGATATCCGATCTCGCAGACAGCAGTAGCGGCGCAACTAAGCCTTAAGTCTGGTTCAGCTCACCTAAATTGCCATCTTGCTACACTTTGCGCCGCGAGGAGCCAACAGCTATTCCTTCGCCTCGATCCCACCAGCTCGCACCATTACCGGGACGAAATATCGTCGCAGACAAAAGAGCTACAGCTAAATGTATGTTTTTGCTGCTGGCGACATTATTTTCCATTCGTATAAACTAACATTTTCTTTGTTGATTACCCTATGTGCAAATGTCAGTTTTCTGTTGAATCGTAACATATTATATAAGAGACAGTCGTATAAACTCGATAAAAATGGGAAAAATATTAGGCTGGTGCATAATTTTGTAGTGTTTTTGTTATGCATGTTGGTATTTCTGTTACGGGTTTCTTTATCGACAGTCATTTTTTATCTGTGGTTCACTGTTGCTACTTGTGTTTAGATGTCATTTTGTCATTTGGACATAGTGAGTGGAGCTGCGGACGCTAAAAAATGGAGCGCCAAGTAGAGAAATCGGAACATTTATGACGTATTCTTCTGTTTGAGTTCAATAGAGGGGTGACAGCAGCTCAGGCAGCTAGAAACATTTGCCCCGTGTGTGGACATAAATTCAGTGGACAGAGCACGACAAGAAAATGGTTTTCTCGTTTTAAGGAGGACAGTTTTGACATCAGGGACTTTCCATGGTCGCCAAGAACTTCGGGGTTTGATGAAGATCGTTTAAACGCGTTAATCAACAACGACCCACGTCAGTGTTGAGAATTCGAAAATATGATGAACTGTGATCATTCCATCACAGTGCGACATTTGCTAGCTATAGGGAAGGTTCAAAAATCGGTTATATGGGTACCGTACGCTCAAGGCCAGAATCACAAAAATCAACAGGAGACCGCATGCGCAAATCTGCTTGCACGTCATCAGTTGGCTCTTGAATAACACCGACCACTCCTGTCGTGTATCGTTACTGGTGACGAGAAACGCTGTCTTTCTTCTAACATAAGGAAAGGGAATAGTTGACCGGTAACAAAGCATCAGCTCCCATTACAAAGACCTACGCGCAGCCAGAAAAGATAATGTTATACATCTGGTGGAACAGTGAAGGCGTGATGTACTCCATCATCAGGTGAGAAAAGCTACGCTGCTCTCGCCGATAACTGATTCCACTAGAAAAAGACTGCGCCTATACATGCATCGGAAGTACAGCAGCGCATGCGCTAAATTGAGGGCGTGAATGATGCTGCTCCATAATGATGCCAGCCCGCGTTCTGCTAGAATGACTAAACTTTTACGGGAATTGTGACGGTAAGTCAGTCCGAACCCAACTTATTCAATTGATCTTATGTCCTCAGATTTTCACATTTTCCGCTCTCTATCGAACTAACTCAAGAAACTTTCTTTCTGGATAGAAATGTGACATGGCTCGACGTGTTCTTCTCGTCAAAACCACTTGATTTTACAGTCGTGGAACCCGAAAGTTTCCTCAGCGTTGGCAGACTGTTGCAAATAATGAAGGAGAATATACAGGGTGAGTCACCTAACATTACCGCTTGATATATTTCGTAAACCACATCAAATACTGACGAATCGATTCCACAGAACGAACGTGAGGAGAGGGGCTAGTGTAATTGGTTAATACAAACCATAAAAAATGCACGGTAGTATGTTTTTTAACACAAACCTAGTGTTTTTTAAATAGAACCCCGTTTGTTTTGTTAGCACATCTGAACATATAAACAAATACGTAATCAGTGCCGTTTGTTGCATTGTAAAATGTTAATTACATACGGAGATATTGTAACCTAAATTTGACGCTTGAGTACCACTCCTCCGCTGTTCGATCATGTGTATCGGAGAGCACCGAATTACGTAGGGATCCAAAGGGAACGGTGATGGACCTTACGTACAGAAGAGACTGGAACAGCACATTACGTCCACATGCTAACACCTTTTCATTGGTCTTTTTCACTGACGCACATGTACATTACCATGAGGGGTGAGGTACACGTACACACGTGGTTTCCGTTTTCAATTACGGAGTGGAATAGAGTGTGTCCCGACATGTCAGGCCAATAGATGTTCAATGTGGTGGCCAGCATTTGGTGCACACAATTGCAATCTCTGGCGTAATGAATGTCGTACACGCCGCAGTATATCTGGTGTAACGTCGCCGCAGGCTGCCACAATACGTTGTTTCATATACTCTGGGGTTGTAGGCACATCACGGTACATATTCTCCTTTAACGTACCCCACAGAAAGAAGTCCGGAGGTGTAAGATCAGGAGAACGGGCTGGCCAATTTATGCGTCCTCCACGTCCTATGAAACGCATAAATTTGAAAAAACGTAGGTTTGTGTTAAAAAACATACTACCGTGCATTTTTTATGGTTTGTATTAAACAATTACACTAGCCCCTCTCCTCACGTTCGGTCTGTGGAATCGGTTCGTCAATATTTGATGTGGTTTACGAAATATATCCAGCGGTAACGTTAGGTGACTCACCCTGTATATTGATTACTGAAGTCTGTGTTATGTGTATTTGTTGTGTTTATTAACCTTATGGAGAAACGCCATGAACTTATACACCAACCGAACAAGTAAACTGTTTATTATTTGAAAAGTAATAGCCACACCTGTGAATACATTTATTCCACTCTGAGACATGATGGTCGTTGCATTCATGAGAAAATGCTGGCAGTTGCCTACGGAACCATAATTGTAACCAGAAGTGCAAAGTCGTCTGAAGTAAATTAAAGTCCACCAATCTCTTCATTCAGGGTTCCAAAAATATGGAAATCGTACTGGGAGAGATCGGATCTGTATGGAAGATGTGTAAGGGCTTCCCAGAAAAACACTTGCAGCGTAGTCGAAACAGCTTTGGCAACACGTGGGTGCACCACGGGAGGAAGACATTTGGATCTGCTTCTGAGGAAGAGGTGCATGCCTGAGCGCGATCATGGTTCCATAGGCAGCCAGAGACTTTTACCCATGAAGGCACAGACCATCTTGTCTCCCAGTGGGATACATGTATTAATAGTGTAGCATATCAGGGTCAGAAAATACTAAGCGAGTTGCAAGAGAGCTGCATGGGAGCGGGAGTGTTACGGGTTGCGAAGCAAAACACAGCCAACTGGCGATGCAAAGCAGAGTCAGCTGAGTGTAGAGTGGCAGCAGCTGACCCTGCAATATGATAGTGGAGGGATGGAGGCCTTTCCTCAGTTGCCTTCACTGAAGTGTTTAGTGTATATGCCTTAAGCCCTAAACCGTCTGGGGCGTATAGGTAGTCAGACATTCATGTACTAAATTAGCCTCGTCTTAGTGTCACAGCCTACATCACAAGCCTGTGGCACCTGGGACGACATTAGAGAATGTAGTACACGGCAGCCTGCTGGCTGGAGGAAGTTCACGGCCAGTGTCAGCTGCGCTGGAGTGCCGTCATCACTGTTGCAGTCTGAGACATCACTGACAATGGCACTCGAGGGATACCCCGCTCGGTCCCACTCTTTGCACCGTCAGCAGTGCCAGATGTGTACTGTTTCACATAAGAGGTAAATGGACGTCTCCACCAAGATGTTCCTGATGTACTATGACCAGGGACCGGAATAAAGAAATTAATTGAACAAATCTGCTGTCGTCCTGACGTCAGTGGGTCATTTAACACTGGTGTCAGAACAATTACATCAACTTCTGAGAGCAACATGTGAAACTACAGCCTGTGGTAAAGTAGGTTAAAAGAAGAAGGAGAAAAAGAAGGAAAAAGAAAGAAAATTTTATTTTGGTTTGGTCATGAAGAAGTAGTTTGATGGTCGAGCATTTTATAATGTAGATTTTATTGCAAGTAACGAACAGTGAATTTGTCTAGTCTTAGGGGTAATGGAAGTCTTGATTGGTTAGTGCCTGTTAGGTGTGCACAGTGTAACCTTGAGGATCACTCAGCACAATGTACGAAATTACTTCCAATAAAATGATTTACATGCAATCCTTGGGGACATATGGCTAGGCAATGACAGGAGTCAAGATGGTTCATGAATAGATGTAAGAACTAAATTAAGGTATTTTGTTTTCTTGTCTTGTGAATGTTAGTCCTCCAAATGAGTGTTGTCACGAACAAAACTTCGAGAGAACCAGAGATACAAGAAGCAGTACACATATTGTTAGAAAAGGTAGCACAATTAACAGCGGATAATACAGAACCGCGTGGTAGTAGAATCGTGATCATCACAAGCGGTTGAAGATTTGCCAGTCGCAAGTTTAATTGCGTCTTTTTCTGGTAAGGCAACCGAGGATTTGCAAGCCTTTTGTTTTCCACCTGTCTCCTTTAGATATTACTACCCCTTAGCCGGCCGCGGTGGTCTCGCGGTTCTAGGCGCGCAGTCCGGAACCGTGCGACTGCTACGGTCGCAGGTTCGAATCCTGCCTCGGGCATGGATGTGTGTGATGTCCTTAGGTTAGTTAGGTTTAAGTAGTTCTAAGTTCTAGGGGACTGATGACCACAGCAGTTGAGTCCCATAGTCCTCAGAGCCATTTTGAACTACCCCTTACATGTTCAAGTAAAAACACATTTTTGAGATCAAATATCGCCTCTATAGAAACCAACAGAGTCTACATACAGTTATCGTGTGAAACTCAGCTCGAGATTAAAAGGCTATAATTAGTGGAGAGCAGGTAGATGCTGTGTTTCTCGGTTTCCAAAAAGCCTTAGATGCAGTTCTGACTTGTCGTCTAGTAAGAAAATACGTGCTTATGGATGTTCGGCGTTAGACTGATGAGTTCCTATCCCAGAGACGCCTATACGTCCTGTTGGTGTGACATAATCAGTAGCAAAAGAAGTACGTATCTGGTACGGTTTGTTAGAGCGTACATAAACTATCTTACGAACATTGTTACAGTAAGTCACCTAAGACTGTAGATTGAGGATATACCCATATACAGGGAGAAACTCGTTAGGAAATGCAGTATGGTCTGATGATCTGTGCAGTATCTGGCAGTTGATATTTAACGTAAGTGAATGGAAAGCGAGTAAGTAGACGTAAAAACATAATACTATTTTACTATGCTAAAGGAGACTATTCGCCAGCCGCAGCCACAACCGTAAAGAACTTTGGAGCATCCATCCGGAGGTATTTAACGTGGAACTATTGCGCAGACCTATTGATGTGGGAGGGAGATGCCAGATTTGGATTTAACGGATGAGTTCCCAGTTAGTGTCATTCACTCACCTAGACAATTGCTCGAAGAATAATTTTTCAACCAATTCATCAGTATTATTCGTTGATCTGTGTCTTCTTTTTTACATCACATAACACTATATCGCAATCAGGTGCTTTAACTTTATGTCTATGGAAACTAATTAACCTAAGAAAGACGTATCTATACGCAACGGCATACACTCTCAATGTGACTACTCACAGCATGACGCTGATGTCAAATGTTCGATCGATGTATATGTTTGTGAATTTTTTACAGTGCTAACAACACCGATTACGCAGCCGTTTTGCTTTTCGTGCCAGCAGTTTGATTCCATCAAACGCCAAATACGGTATGATCCGTACTTGCGTGAGGTATAGCTTTTTCCGGTAGGCTAACCCATTCTTTCCACTGCTTTCTCATACAGGCACCATTTCTCATCTCCTGTAACGATGTTCACAAGGAATGGTTTGTGCCTACGAATAGCCGAAGGGTAACATACGGTTACCACCGGAAATATGCTGTTATCGGAGAACAAATATGTGAGAAAATGTTCCTGTTTATTTAAAAGACTGAGTGAAATGTAGTATACCTCTCTCCTTCGCTTTTCCTACAACGCAACCATGTCTGTTTTCTATTAACTACTTTTCCGTATCTTTTCTATTGCCAATGCCAACTCTCTTAGCGTAAAAGAGCGCGAATATTTTTGCTTGCAAGATCTTTGAGATAATTTTTCAACGTGGTAAGGAAAAATGAGGCAGCTGATACCCCACTTTCAATCAGTCTTTGTCCTCCAACAGGAGGATTTTTCCGCTGGTTTCCATCTCTTCCCGCTGCATCAGGGCATGTTACTCATATAAAATAAATAAATCGATCGGTAAAATTTTGATAGTTTACCTACGTAAAACTGGAATAATGCGGAACTAATTTTACACCTCAGGCCAGAATTAACTTGCAAGAACATTTTTGATGTGTTTCAGTAGTGCAACATGGGGTTTCCATGTAACGGAGACACTTTACAGCATATTCCTCCGTGCTGTCACATGCACACCGATTCGCTAATTTTCATTGGTGTCGCTTAACACATATGGTACCCATGTACCCAATTTTTGTACCTTCCCCAATGAACGCAAATGGCGTACAATTGTTCAACGATCACGTTCCATCATTTGTGCTAATTTATACATGGTTGGCGAGAGTTATTTTGAACCAGCTGATTTAGGTAGTTTTTGTTAAAAAATGTTTTTCCGGGACGTGGTTCACTATACAAGTCTAATTTTCCTTCTCGAACACGAGACTACTATTTCAGACTTATGCTGCCATTCTTTCGACAAATGCCTACGTCCCGCATACATCCTGAATTCTTCTCGCGGTTTCCGCAGCGTTAGGTCCTCGGTTAAACTCTAAGAATGAAACGTGTTGTAAGTGTTCATTTTCTTCTACTTGACGCTCCATACTGACTAGTCCTCAAAATGAACAAATCGATCTATTAACAATGTAGAATTTCCGCAACTCCAAGCGGAAGGAAAATAGTCGTACAATGAAACAAGGTTCAAAATGGCTCTGAGCACTACGGGACTTAACTTCTGAGGTCGTCAGTCCCCTAGAACTTAGAACTACTTAAACCTAACCAACCTAAGGACATCACACACACCCATGCCCAAGGCAGGAATCGAACCTGCGACCGTAGCGGTCGCGCGGAATCAGACTGTAGCGCCTAGAACAGCTCGCCCACCCCGGCCGGCAATGAAACAATGAGAGCATTACAATGCAACAGTGCTAAACTAATGAAGAGCGGCACAAACTTCCGCACCGACACAATGGTATGTATTTAATTTCTAAGTATGAGGTATTGAGGGGGGGGGGGGTCTGAACTTTACACGGAGAAGCCGTTAACGTCGTTGAAATTTTTTTGCTTTTATCTAAGAAATAATGAAAGTAAAGTGTCAACTTCACTGCACTTTGGTGTAATTGAGGCACTGACTTCACCAATTTCGCCAGAAATTGCAAAACATTTTTGTCAGTTAAATGTCATGAACCTTGCATTCGCTTATATCTGCCTAATCAGACTCTTATTCATCAACATTCATCAACGTATCTTGTGACACCACACCAAGGAAAGGAAATAAAACGATAAAAATTATAAGTACTTACATGAAATAAAAATTTGTCCAGAGACTTTGGTGCGGAAATTTACACATGAATTTTATATGTGGTACGTGGATTGCCGAAATGTGATTAACAGTTTATAATGATTCATTTATATAGACATATTTTCCCCCGATTCTTGTGACTCAAAACATTTTGCTTTAAGACCACTGTTGGTCATTGCACGAATAGGGACGTGGATTACAGGTCGTGGTTTTTAAATTCTTAGAACATTGAATAATTGTGAAACAGGTAAAATAATAACACCCTATTTTAGTCACCTTGTTACTTTGCACGCTTTTATTCCAAATACAGGTACTTCACTCAATGTTATCAGTCTTTAGGTTATTTTTCAAATTTCTTCAGAATACGAGTAGCAATGAGTATGTTATCAGATCAGTTCAACATTTGGTAATGGTACAGACAACTTCTGTCGTTTAAGTAAGCACTGACATTGAAAATTATTTTTCATAGTTTAAAAGTTTTTCTCCTGTTCAGCGGAAAACGACGTATACGATACCATTGCATTAAAACTGCTTTCCGCATTGTCCAAACCACTGTTTAAATATCGCGAATATTTTCTGACGTACTTTGCCTTCCACAAATTCTGCATTTAAAAACGGGGTTCCATATGTTGTCCGATAATATTATTTGCGTGGTCAGCATCACTTGCGAACGTTTCACCGTTATTAATGTTATCGGAAAACCCGTTCGAATACATTCTATCAACTGAGAATAGCGAAAACCTGAAAACAAGGAATAACATTGCCTATCCGTTTTACAGCCATACATGTTATTACGCTCTTCACATGTGTAATTATAACTGCATGAATTTCTTATGAAAATTGTCTCATTTCATTGCCGTTTCGATGGTCAAGATATTCGTCACCTTTTATTTAATTAAAAAGTAAAATAAATACTGTACTTGTTCGAAATTCCTACCGTTGTATCCATTAGACGGTATGTCATTACCAGCTAGCCTCATTCGTTCAGAGATGAGATTTAAAGCTTCAGAGACATGGACAATTTTAGATGTAATAAGTGCTAGAAATTTAGACGAAAAAATTATTAAATAAATCAAAACACATCCACAACTGTCAGCTGCTACTGCACAGTAATTCACAGGTGAAAAATTACTTGACCACAATGCTAAATATACTGACTTACCTCCGTCATTTACGTGACATATTCCTGAAATAGAGAACATTCGGACACCAAGATCCGACTGTAGGTTCGTTAATTATTGTACAACATTCTGACGTGGAAAATGCTGCGTCTTGCGACAAATGCTTGACTCCGAATATTGACCTGTATGGACAGTGTCCCCGTACGTTAAGGTAGAAGCTGAATGATGATGATTAAGTGTTAGTCTAGACCTACATCAACAACTACGTACATACTCCGCAGGCCACTGTGCAGTGCAAGGTGGAGGGTACCCTGAGCCATTACTAGTCATTTCCTTTCCTGTTCCATTCGCAAACAGGCAAAAAAGACTATATAATTATATATGCCCCCACGTGAGCCCTAATTTCTCATATCTTCGTGGTTCTGTGGTTGTGTGTTGGAATCAGTAGAATCATTCTGAAATCAGGTTGAAATGCTGGTTCTCTAAATTTCTCAATGCTGACCCTCGGAAAGAACGTCACTTTCTTTCTAGAGATTCGCGTTTGGGATCCTGAAGCATCTCCATAATACTAGAGTGTTGTTCGAACCTACTTGTAACAAATCCGACGTGGTGTGGTCCCCAACCCTCGAGTACTACTCAAGAACAGCGTGAAGTATGAGGTCTCCTTAATAGATAATCCACACTTTCACAAAAGTCTCCCAGTCATCTTCCCTAACACAATCCTCACATGCTTGTTCCATTTCATATCACTTTGAAACGTTACGCCCAGCTATTTTAACGACGTGACTGTGTCAGTCAGGACACTACTAATACCGTATCCGAACATTAAGGGTTGGTTTCTCTTACTCATTCTCATTAACTTACATCTGTCTGCATGTGGAGCTAGCTGCCATTTACCACACCAACTAGAAATTTTGTCTAAATCATCTTTTATCCCGCGACAGTCACTAAACTACGACTCCTTTCCGTACAGCACAACATCATCAGGAAACAACAGCAGACTCCTGTCCTTTCTGCCCGTCAGATCATTCATGTACACAGAAAATGGCGTTCCTATCACTCTTCATTGGAGCACTCCTGACGTTAGCCTTGTCTCTGATGAGCACTGGCCCTCGAGGACCACATAACGGGTTCTTTTGCTTAAAACACGTATGCTCGTGTCTTCGTTGACAGTCTGCAGTGGGACACAGTGTGGAATGCTTTTCGGAAATCTGCCCGTTGCCATTCATCCATAGACCGCAGAGTACCATGTGAGGAAAGGGCAAGCTGAGTTTCGCACGAGCGTTGCTTTCTAAAACCGTGCTAATATGCGGTCACAATCTTCTGGGTCGCAAGAAAATTTGTTGTATTCGAACTGAGAATATGTTCAAAAATTCTGAAGAAAATTGGTGTTAAGGACATTGGTCCCTGATTTTTCGGATCTGTTCCTTTACTCTTCATGTATACAGGAGTCACATGCCCTTTTTTCTATTCGCGGGGGACTTTGCCCTTGCCGAGAGATTCGCGATAAATGAAAGCTAAGAAAGGAGCTGACGCCGCAGACTATTCTTTGTATAACCGAGGGTGGGATTCCATCCGGACCAGGTGACTTAACTGTTTTCAACTCTTTCAGTTGCTTCTCTGTGCCAGGGATGCTTATTACTAAGTCGTCAAACGATGATATATTTGTACACTTCTCCTGCGTGCACAATTTTTTTAACGAGAAATTTAAAACTACTACTTCCGTTTTACTGCCATGCTAGACTGATCAATAAGTGACTGGATATAAGCCTTAGACCTGATCAGTGATCTTACTTAGGACCGGAGTTTTGTCGAGTTCTCGGCCAGATCTTTTGCTACAGGTATGACAGTGGCAGTTGTACACTTTGCGCATAGTTGTTTTCACAGAAGCACGAAGCTCTGCTAACCTTCGCCTGTCGTCATTTGTGCTTTCTCATTTGAACCGAAAGTGCAACAGCCTTCGCTTAATACATTTGATTACTGTTTGTTTAATATATTTTTTGTTGATCGCAGCGGAACAGAATGGATTTTACGTTATTTGACGTCATAGTTCTAATACTGCCTTATAGCATTTCTTTTCGTCTTTGCTTTATGCTTCTTTTCTGCGCACTCTTGTTTCATTAGGGTGCTAGAAGTCACTACGTGCTATCCACATCTCCAGGCTGGCTGGCTGGTTGGCGGTGGCATTCACTTCAGCGAAATGTTCCTCTTTCCTCTCTGGATGGTGTGGAGATTTCATTGTGAGCTAAGCATTGTAATTGAAAACCTGTCTAAGAAATCTTCCTGAAGGACTCCTGTATAATTTTGGATTTTTTTGAACGGTTTATAGCGATCAGAAATTCTTGGACTTTTATATAAGCCGTCGGTATTGGGTTACAATAAGAGCTGCGAGTTTCTTTCTAGCTGACCAATCTTCGAATCTTTACAGAGCTGCGCTTTCGTATTGCGAGTTGCATATTCTGCAACACTGGCAGCATATTCTAATGCAGCCCACAGGCCGCCGAGTGCGCCGGCTGTTCAATGTTGGAGAACGAGCCCCTAACTATGCTGAAGCGTCATACCGTGCATATGTCTAAGACGCGTAGTTCTTTTGTCAGTATCAAGCTCTCAACAACGGCGGCCCCACAACACGGAGTGTGTATTATATTTTTTTCACGGAGGCTGGAAGGCGCAGTGAAGGTTCGAGATGCCCTTTCAGGGCTTCTTGTCCAGCACTGCGTACAATGCAAGAGGAAAACAATAACCTTCTTACTTTTACCTCTATAACAGTAAATGTTTGGTAGGCGGTGTTTGGGACTGAAGGCGAGGAGTGACATGCGTCTCATAAGATCTTTAGCTATGCCCCATCCGATGACGTCGAAAGTAGGGAGCTGTAAGCAGAGTAGTGTCTTTACCTGTGATATACACAAAAAATACAAAGTTTCTTGTGCGCGAGAAACCAAATTTCCACCAATCGAATCCTGAATCGATTTACACTTCACTCCAGACACACTTTCTCAGTATAGTCTTACTTATTCTTTCCATTATTCTTCCATCACGGTTAAGTGTCCGAGATATGGAGCTCTGTAAATTCTTGCTCCATATCGGTCTGTCATCGCTAAGGCCTTTCTTTTTGACAAGGTTTGCCATCAGGTCAGTGTGTTTTAAAGGAGAGTGTGAAGTTTTGGTTTGGGGCATGTTCCTTTGGTTTTTATTGTCTATTTCTCGGGAAAATACCTCATTCTGGATGATATTTGTTTGCCTTGTTATTGTTAGTTCCCCTTTGGATACACCTTTAGGTTTGATCAGTGATTCCGTTCCCAGATTTATTGCAGGTGATTGACACAACTGTACTTTTCATCGTCTCAGTACCAACAATATTCTTCTAAGAGGTCTGCCTGTTTGCTGAGACGAATGACTGTAAGAAAGTTGGTGGATGTGTATCTGGCTCCGCCGCACAGTATCACACAGTATACGTCAATATCCGTATTTCTAGTATCTTATTTTCTTCAAGGTTCGGGGCATTTTCTACTCAAATGCTATTTTGAGAATAACTGCCGCATGCATGCAGACTGGAAATTTCTGCTCCTAAATCGTAAGCGTTTTAGTCTCATAGGATTCCTTCATCTACTCCCTTAGGCTCATATCCTGAATATGGAACTATTTATTGACATACTACACACCTACCATGGACGTATGCCCTAATTGTTAGTACCACGTAGGATGGTACTGTTCTGACCAACTTTCAAGCGAGTAATTTTTTCCTACTCCAACATTCCCTATTAGGAATATTTTATTGGCGCTAAGATCTACAGAGCATCTATAGCTGACAATCTCTTCGCTATAGTTTACTGCAACGTACAGCCCATTGGTGACAGTATAGACTCCAAGCTTTGATACTCTTAGGTTGTTGCTTACTTGCACCGCTCTCTCCTTACTATAAGTGCACCGTTCCGCATACGTTTGATTTATATACGACGCCTTGTTCCCCACTGACGAATTTTTATTTCGTAAGAGCTATCCAGAGCTTCAGCATGTAACTGATCTAGATAGTAAATATTTGCATTCTCTTGGCTGATATTCCATGACACCTGTTCCATGTCATATGCAATAACATATTGTCGCATTGTGATCACGAAGTACACGTAGGATTTACGTTAACAGGTACTGGCACAGATCGCCAGTTCTCAGGTCTATAAACCTAGATTAACTAAACGCATAACCAGTGAATACCAAGGGGCTCATCATTTTCCACTTTATCCAGTGGCTAGGTACGCAGGAGTTATGTATGGTACGTATGGCACACAGAATGCTGAGGAAGCGGCAAGCATAGCCCCCCTCCTTTTCACATCTCGAATTTTAGTTGCAACTGACTTCTTTTGGTTAGCCGCCACAGTGCAGACAAATTTTATGAAGAACGTATTTTCCACTTGGCTACTGTATCAAAATAGTACTTTATTAAGTACTGTTGTTTACTTTCGAGAGTTGCTCATTCTCAACTGCCTCTACAAACATAATGACATAACATATTTTAAAAGAAGATAAAATATAAAAAGCACCGCAACTGCCCTGCGTGTAGTGTTTTCTCAAAAATAGAGTGGTTATTTATAAAAGATGTGGATATTATGTACAGCACGGTCATCAATGCTAATTTTTTCGCTGATTCTATATATAATCTCTTGATTCCTAATCTTATCAGTCCACCTTATTTTCAACATCCCTCTGTGGTATCTCATCCTCAATCGCATCGATTCTCTTCTTTTCCTGCTTTTATATGCTGTGCTCGAAATGTGCATTCTCAGAAATTTCTCCTTCAGATTAACACCTACGAGGTGTGGCTAGAAAAAAACCGGACTAGTACTGGTGAAACAATAAAACGAATGCAATAAGGCTGAAAATCGCGTGGCCTGTCACGTGACTCTCGCTCCGCCTACTGCTCGAGTTTCATCTGCCTCCTGCACTCAGTCTGCCCGTGGCGTCTGTTTTAAGTAGTTGACGTTTTGTCTGTGCGTCGGAAAATGTTGAGTGTACAGAAAGAACAGCGTGTTAACATCAAATTTTGTTTCAAACTAGGAAAATCTGCCAGTGAAACGTTTGTAATATTACAACAAGTGTACGGCGATGATTGTTTATCGCGAACACAAGTGTTTGAGTGGTTTAAACGATTTAAAGATGGCCGCGAAGACACCAGTGATGACACTCGCACTGGCAGACCATTGTCAGGAAAAACTGATGCAAACATTGAAAAAATCGGTAAACTTGTTCGACAAGATCGCCGTTTAACAATCAGAGCAGTGTCTGAGTTAACAGGAGTTGACAAGGAAAGTGTCGACAAGATCGCCGTTTAACAATCAGAGCAGTGTCTGAGTTAACAGGAGTTGACAAGGAAAGTGTCGAACAAGTTTACCGATTTTTTCAATGTTTGCATCAGTTTTTGCTGACAATGGTCTGCCAGTGCGAGTGTCATCACTGGTGTCTTCGCGGCCATCTTTAAATCGTTTAAACCACTCAAACACTTGTGTTCGCGATAAACAATCATCGCCGTACACTTGTTGTAACATTACAAACGTTTCACTTGCAGATTTTCCTAGTTTGAAACAAAATTTGATGTTAACACGCTGTTCTTTCTGTACACTCAACATTTTCCGACGCACAGACAAAACGTCAACTACTTAAAACAGACGCCACGGGCAGACTGAGTGCAGGAGGCAGATGAAACTCGAGCAGTAGGCGGAGCGAGAGTCACGTGACAGACCACGCGACTTTCAGCCTTATTGCATTCGTTTTATTGTTTCACCAGTACTAGTCCGGTTTTTTTCTAGCCACACCTCGTATATTTGATACTAGCAGATTTCTTTCTGCCTGAAATGCCATCTTTGCCAATGGTAGCCTACTTTTTATGTCCCACTTTCTTCCTCAGAGGTCATTTTGCTTTCAAGCTGGCGGAACTTCTTAGCTCCGTCTATTCGGTGTCACTAATTTTGCAATAAGGCATTTCGCTAATCTCATATCCGCTACTCCTCCTTCCTGATGTCATCCTTCAGTTTACTCTCAATCCATATTATACAATTAGACGGTTCATCGCTTTCAACAAATCTTGTATTTCTTCTTTATTTTCACTGATGATAGCAGTTTAATGCCACTCCTGACCCTTTCTTTTATTCCCATCATTGCTTCTGCGATGTCTAGACTGAACGGTAGGGAGGAAAGGCTAAATCCGTGTCTTTTAAGCTTTTTAATCTGAGTGCTTCATTCCTGATTATCCTCTTGTTGCTCCATCTTGGTTTTTGTACATGTTGTTTACTACCCGACTATGTTTATCACACAATTTCGAACAACTTGTATCGTTTAACATTGTCGAACGCGTTTTCCAGGTACACATACCCTATGAATGTTCATGATTTATCTCTAATCTTGCTTTTATTATCAAGTTGAACCACTCCAGATTCATATGACGTCGATTGTTGTTATCCGAAACAGCAGCTTAACTTCAATTTTGATAGGACCGTGACCTAATAGATAAGTGATAATTGCATTTAGCTGCTTCGGTAGAAGCTCGTAATCAGAGTGCTGCTGCTCAACAATGTTCACACAATGACATAATATCTTGCAATAACCAATGGCAAGATGTTTTAAACTATTTGACTTACGTATTCATTTCGGACACAATATGATGCAGACACTATTTTCGTATCACACTTCTACGTACGGTTAACCTCACCACAAGTCAGAAAATTTAGTATTCTGTCACACAACGGTCATCACACACAATCCTCCCTGCAATCCTATATGTCGCCAACGTTGCTGATATGTACGCGAATATATGGCGCACTGTAAAACCTTCGTAAAACATTTGTCAGTATCATCATATGTCACGAATCGGTAATGTTTTGCTGCGATTCAACCCACGGCAATGGGGCTCACTCATCCGATACTACACAACGGGTAGCTCACGGCTTCGTCCGGACTCGACGGAATCCAAACTCTAAACTTGCAGACTTGACTGATCGATACTTCAGTCGCTTAGTGATAGCGGCCCTTGACAATCGATCCTGCCTACCATCAACTTGTGTGATGGAAAAAATGTGTTTATCGTTGCCCAATGGATCGCGGCTTCCTTACGATGTGGGACGTCAGAACTGCCTGTTTGGTGAGTTTCCGAAGCAAATCTGATCGCCATCTGACAGATTCTAAGTTTTATTTTCCATTCTTCTGTATATTTGTGAGAGGAAGAGGCCAAGATTGGAAAAGAAGTTAAGAAATACCCTAGCCCCACATTTATTTAATGTGTTCACTGAAGAATATATCGAGTCATGAAGACAGAGACGAAGGGATAGAAACCAATGCTGAAAGGATACATTGTATTATGTTTTCTGATGGTGTTAGTTGAGATTCCGGAAAAGAAATGATTGGGAAGTTGCAAGTCATTCAGACATTGTTAATATATGGCTATTAAAAGTGTACAAACGGAAAACAAAGTAATGTTAGTACGGATAAGTATGAGAGAAATAAAAACCAACGTAAAAACCGATGACCCAAGAATTGAGCAGGTGAAACAATTTTGTTATGTCGGTAGTACAATCAAAGAGGAAAATAGTTGCTTCATGGATGTAAAGATGGATAGCATTGCCAAAGCAGGCATTTATGATTCAGAAAAACATTTAACCAAAAAAACTTTGAATGAAGATGTCATTATTTATTCATTTTCACTGAGTACAATTTTTTATGAGAATGAACGTTGGACGCTGTATAAACTGCGAAATAATAAACTTGAAGCAGCTGAAATGTGGATCTGGGCGGAAAGAAAAACCAACTACAGTTCTTGGGTGAAGTCAACGAAGAAAGAAGGTTATTGAAGGTAATCTTCTTTCCGCAAGTTTTCTACACCATGAGGTGTCCATCGCATCCGTCCCCATCCCCTACCTTGCCGGTACACCTCTTGTATGGCCCTGTCCTGCATGGCACGCCTCACTCCATGTTTCGAATATAGCCGGGGTCTTTCCCGTTTCGTGTGTCGTGGAGGTCTCCAGTGCCATATTTTAGAAGATCATCTTCCGGCATTCTGCTAAGATGTCCATACCTCGTCAGCCGTTTACTTTCAGTTGTGTACAATATCCTCATCTCTCATCTCTTCTCGTAGCACTTCATTTCTTATGTTGTCTCTTCTTGTTACTTCACAACTGAGTCTCCGAAAGTACATTGAAATTGCCTTTAATTTCTTCTCAATGATCCTAGATGGTTCAAATGGCTCTGAGCACTATGCGACTTAACTTCTGAGGTCATCAGTCGCCTAGAATTTAAAACTAATTAAACCTAACTAACCTAAGGACATCACACACATCTATGCCCAAGGCAGGATTCGAACCTGCGACCGGAGCGGTCGCTCGGCTCCACACTGTAGCGCCTAGAACCGCACGGCCACTCCGGCCGGCACATTGATCCTACAGACTACCCACAGTGTCAGCCCCATACAGATCAACTCTCTCAACTATAATTTCATGTATGCTCCTTTTCAAATTTTTTGACATTGTTTAATTCAAATCATGGAGTGTAAATGTTTGTTACATTTTTCTTCCGTATTCTGCCCTTTACTTCCTCTTTGCTTCCATTTTTATCCCAAATGATTGTTCCTACATATTTATAAGGTCGAGTAAATTTTACTATAGATCCATCATCCATAGCGACGTCACTTCCTGTACCTCCAACAATCAAGTATTCAGACTTTGTAAAGTTAATTTTCATGCACCACCGCTCATATTCTTTTTTAAGCATTCTTACCGTACGAGACACATCCTGTTCTTTCTCGGGGAAGAATTCCTGATCGTCAAAAAAGTTTAGGGAGAACAGGATATCGTCACCTACTCTAATTCCCGTGATATTTCACTTGCTTTTCCATTTTTCCAGTCCTTCGTTCAAAAATATATTAAAGAGGATACCGCGCTAAGCAGCATGCTTGTATCAGTTTTTTACTAACCTTACGTTTCTGTGACAGCAACTTCCCATCTTCAAAACAGCAAGTATTATCTGAATACATCACTCTAACAGCTCACACATAAAATTTATGAATGCTGTCGTTATACATTGCTGCCCACATCATAGAAAATGGTACATTTCATAGGAAAGGAAACAGAAAATAGACAAAATTTGCTGGGCATGTAATCAGAACTAATACCTTCAGCCTTATTTAGAAGGAAAACTGCTGAGAAAGAAGGAGGAGGAGGAGATTACTGTTTAACGTCCCGTCGACAACGAGGTCATTAGAGACGGAGCACAAGCTCGGATTAGGGAAGGATGGGGAAGGAAATCGGCCGTGCCCTTTCTAAGGAACCATCCCGGCATTTGCCTGAAGCGATGTAGGGAAATCACGGAAAACCTAAATCAGGATGGCCGGACGCGGGATTGAACCGTCGTCCTCCCGAATGCGAGTCCAGTGTGAGAAAGAAGGAAGAGGACGGATTACGATGACATAATTGGAAGACACAAGAAGAGGGTTGGACGTGACCGGTGGAATTGAAACTAACAGTTAATAAGACACAAGAGAGTGGTTGCGTATGCATATACAGTATGCATTTAAGTACTGTTACGTATGGGGGTAGTTTCCAAAAATAGTGTATCTAACTCAACATCCTATTGTTTCTTTAAGGAATTCAGATTGTTGTCTGCTTTCGCCTCATTGACTACCGTGATGCTGGGAAACGTGGGGCATGGCGCCCAGTGAATGTGCTGTGCGGGTTGTCGGCTGAGTGAGTGTAGGCGGGCACATCGATTTCTGTTTGGCCGGCAGAGCGTACGGGATCGGCCTCGAGGCGCAGAGTGCTGCGCTGTGCGGTGCTGGATTGGGCTGCACGTGGAATGCCCAGGCAGGCAACAGCGTGCTCACGTGGCCGGAAACACTCCAGGGGCGGCCCGGTGAAGCCACGAGAGCCCGCAGCAGCGGCCGGCTGGGCGGGAGGCTGATCGGGAGTGCTCGACGTAACGCGAGCGCCACCTGCATAGGGACAGCGTTAATTTTTTCGTTTCGCTACTGCTGTTTCAAGTAATATGAAGCAGTAAGTAACACACCTTACATCACGGTAAATGAAGGCTTTTAGTAGTAAATATATAGCTTGATGGCGTACTGAACTTTCTGCTTCAGGGGATTATGAATCTTGTACGAGGTGTGTTAAAAAATAACGAGATTTTCATTTATCACGAAAAAAATGGTTCAAATGGCTCTCAGCACTATGGGACTTTACATCTGTGGTCATCAGTCCTCTAGAACTTAGAACTACTTAAACTGCCCGAGGCAGGATTCGAACCTGCGACTGTAGCGGTCACGCGGTTCCAGACTGAAGCGCCTAGAATCGCACGGCCACAACGGCCAGCTTTTTCACGAAAGAATTTTATTTAATCATTCACATTTCTAAGACAATTACCCACGAGCTCGATCAGATATTAGCCAATACTCCGCTCCGCACCATCATCATCCACTACCAAGAATTAAACGTATAAATATATTTGCCAAAATAAACGCAAAATATATCTCTTTAAAAAATATAAAAATCCACTTAACCCCTTCCTGGGAGCCAGTCTCCATTCCTTCCGAATTAATTATGTAAGCATAGATCAGATGTATCTGCATCATTTGCGAAATTTATTCCAAATTAATTAATAAGAGACTTAACCAATTCCTCAAGAGAGATTTAGACCAAATTAAAAATTAGAAATAAGAAATCAGTAATAGACGGAACTGATAGGCCATGACACTCAGAACAGGTCAGAAAACTGTTGAAGAACCGACGAAAAAAATCATACGAAACTTAAAATACCGTAAAATCTCCACGATGGCGAAGTCTTACTGAAGGTTGAAATTTAGCGCAGTCTTCAATCCGTACGCTCTTAATAGTTTCCATAGCGAAATTCGAAACCTAACAGAAAATCGAACGAGATTCTAGTCACATGCAAAGTGCAACAGTGGCAAGACAACAATACCTTCACAGTTCAATATTACCGATGACATTGCTACTAAAGCTGAGTTACTGACTACCATCTTAGTAATTCCTTCGTCAAAGAAAACGAAATCCATATTCCAGATTTCAAATCAAAAGCTGCTTACAACGTGGGTAAGTTAGAAATAGGTATCAGTGTAGAAAAGCGACTCAGTTTACTTAAGTTAGGTATTCTGGGCCAGACTATGTATCATTTACATTCCTTTCAGAGTACGCTGATATAAAATCAAAACGTTTCCATCTGAGGGCTTTCCTGCAGCGTACATGGAATGTAGCGCGACTCCGACGCGGATACATGAGCACCGACAGGTGGGCTTGGTATTAGTGTGGCATTCGTGTCTTTCCGACGGGCGTTCGGTAAATGAAGGAACGTGAACTATGGCGATGTTATTAGCAAATGCTTTTAAACGGGGCCAAAGTGCGGTTATTCTTTTCTTGGCTCCCGAAATACATACCAGTAAACACCCGTCTTAGAATTTAGAGTAGGAATGGGGCTGGATACGCGCTGAAAACCACAGCTGTGGAGAAGTGCGCTAAGGGTTGCTGTTGCTTCATGACGACGCACGTCCCCATGTCGCTAATGTCGTAACGCAGAATTTATGCTAACTCAAGCATTCTCCCTATAGTTCTGATCTCTTCATTTGCGAAAGGCCTTTAAGGGTCGAAGGTTCCTGTCTGAAGAGGATGCGCAGCACGCATTACGGCCTTACGCAGCAACACACGGTGCTACACCAAATGGGCATCTCCGACCCTTTACGATGATTGATTGCCTCAATGCCACCTTCAGTCCCCCTGTAACACATGTCCTACATCCATTCCTGATTTTTTCCGCGCAAAATAACATCTGCAGATAGCGAACGTCGAGTTTACAGTGTTCTCTGAGGTCGTCACACTACGATGCTCATTTGTTCAAGCTTCTCAGTGGCTCCAACAAGTGTCAGGAGGAGTCAGAAGTTGCGAGCTTTTGTCGTCGACGCCATAAGTCACAACATACTCTGAATAAACTTTTTGGTTCAAAATGGTTCAAATGGCTCTGAGCACTACGGGGCTTAACATCTGAGGCCATCAGTCCCCTAGAACTTAGAACTACTTAAACCTAACTAACCTAAGGACAGCACACAACACCCAGCCATCACGAGGCAGAGAAAATCCCTGACCCCGCCGGGAATCGAACCCGGGAACCCGGGCGTGGGAAGCGAGAACGCTACCGCACGACCACGAGATGCGGGCAATACACTTTTTGCATTTACGTAATGCTAAATGGTTGTACATTACGGAGACCCTCCATTCAGAACGCTATTATTAGTTTTAACTACGTTTTTCTTGAACTGTTTTACGTGTTGAGTATGTGCTACTTTCGGCAGTTAGCATTACGAAATGCTTCAGCGTAAAACTGCTAATAATTTAAGTGTGGAAGTGCTATTTTCGTACAATATAGTGATGATATACATAGTTTACGTACAAAAAATCGTGGTTTACTATAATTAAACTTTAGATTTTATAATAAAGCGTAGATATGGAGAAAACTTCGAAAATGTCAGGTTAAAGGTTAGAATTTTCGATTTGAAGGATTGTCAACAGAAGGAATTTTTAAGCTTCTGGAGGCATCTGATGTACGTAACTGATTTGAAAATTGAAGTCCGCAGCTCGTGGTCGTGCGATAGCGTTCTCGCTTCCCGCGCCCGGGTTCCCGGGATCGATTCCCGGCGGGCTCAGGGATTTTCACTGCCTCGTGATGACTGGGTGTTGTGTGATGTCCTTCGGTTAGTTAGGTTTCAGTAGTTCTAAGTTCTAGGGGACTGATGACCATATATGTTAAGTCCCATGGTGCTCAGAGCCATTTGAACCATTTTTTGAAAATTGAAGATGGTGATGAGAATCTTCCAGCAAGTGCAGTGGATAATCCATTGGCAGAGGGAAGGAATGAGGGGGGTGGAAGAAATTGAAGCTAATGAAACAAACACCAGGAACAGAGTCACTGGATCAGGAGAGGATGAGGGATGAAACACAAACATGAAGGCATAACGCTAAGTATTTGAAAATGATTATTACTCAACATTTATTTGAACAGAATCTAAGTACACAGCAATTTTAAATACCATACTGTAACCTCCCCCTCACTTTTCGAGCTTAATGACAGTAAAATTAAAAACCGCGTGTACCTGTTGTTGTTGTTGTTGTTGTGGTCTTCAGTCCTGAGACTGGTTTGATGCAGCTCTCCATGCTACCCTATCCTGTGCAACTTTCTTCATCTCCCAGTAGCTACTGCAACCTACATCCTTCTGAATTTGCTTAGTGTATTCATCTCTTCGTCTCCCAATACGATTTTTACCCTCCACGCTGCCTAATGGAAATTTGGGAAAAGCAATCGTCACTGAATTTTATCTGTCGGTAAAGGGGGAGGAAAGGGTTACATCTAAGTGAAAGGCAAAATGCATATGAAACTGGTGGAAATTAATTTTGAAAAGGGGTAACGTTAATAAAGAAAGCAAATGTGCGGTCGTTACGTTAACAATTAACTGGCGTTAATTAGATATTTGAGATTTGGGGAAAATTACGGTCGCCAGTCCTATGGACAACTACTATAATAACTGAAAAGAAAGGTTATTGCACATATAATTAGCACTACAAGCGTGGCAACTGAAGGTTGACATGTGTTGTGTAAAAACTGAATGTTTGTCAGAAGTAATAAATTTCGCTACACTCTGACTTAATTTAGCAAAAGAATTAAGCAAACCGGAAAATTGAAAGTTAATTTAGTGACTGAAATTAATAGTGAGCTTTGTTTCTGAAGCACTATGAAATTCAGTAAAATAAGGTTAGTCTTGCCCTACCTCAACAATCATTTCAAAAGCTACTTGAAGCTACGCAATTTAAAAATAAGGTATTTAACTTTGAACTTCAATTAAATGATTCTGAACAATTAACAATAGTAAAATTTAGTACGTACCAAGCTGAGTTGCAGTCACAGGTAAGCTAAAATATGGTAACAAAACACGCACTCTTAATTTGTGCTTGTGTAATCTAAATAATGTAGCCAGCTATGAATACCTTAACTGAACTTTGAAATTAAAGCAGTGAGATCGAACGATATTACTTTAAGGCTGGCGTTTGAATTTCAACGACACTCGGGTTCATTCCGGAAAAGGAAGGGAACTTGCTTGGTAATGCAATTGGGACAATGAGCAACAAAGTTTCATGTAAGTTGCTGTAATTTAGTGAGGCAAATGGAACAATTTTAAAAGCTAAGGTCTGCCATACAGTTCTGAAACCTTACGTGTTTCTAGTCTTCCTTGTTGGTTGTCTGAAGGTTTGCAGTCGTCGATCGGGGAGGTGGCGACGGTCACTCATTGTCGGCCGTCGCTGTTGCAGAAGCTGGATGTTGGCGCGCCTTCTTCTCTACACGTTCACCAGGCGAAACGGGATCTTGATGTGCGCCAGCTAATGCTTCCCGTCCGAGACACCGTGTCAGAAACTATCTTAGCAAGTCGAGCGCAATTACATTCTGCCAAACCCCGAAAGCGCGGCAACTCGCGGGAGCGTCACACAACACACCTGCTCAACTGCCCTATTCCCGCCAGACTCTGCCCGCGCTCCACGCGGCAGAGTTAACACTACCAAAGATCCTAAACACTTTGGTTCTCCACACGACCTATCGATGTGATCGTTCGATAGCATAGGCCAGACCCAGCGTAAAAATACAAATAATATTTACAAAACAAACCAATTATATATATATATATATATATATATATATATATATATATATATATATATATATATATATATATATATATATACGTTTCTGTGTGAATGTCGATATACTTTAACACTGAATATCTGAGATTAATGTTTCAACAAGAGTGAATATTTTATAAAATGCATATGTTTCAAGTTGAACTAGGTTTTCACCTCAATTCAGCATATAATTTGTTCTCTTACATTCAGTTTGAACCTAACTTTCATACCAAATACTCCCCAGTCCTATTGGAGGTTGAAGAAGTCTGATGATTTCTTCTTGTGTTGCCTCTGTTCCGACCTTTTTGTAGACCTCGCACGGTGTACCAACAGAAAATTTGTTCTACATACTGGACAGCCTCTAAACACCAACCCAAGAGAAATTAACAAGCATTGGGTTTCAAGTGTAGCAGCTGCTCTTGTAGGTTTCCCAAGATTGCGTGTATGTTGTCAAAGTACCACAAGGTATCCACTAATTTCTGAAGACATATCTAGGGATAGATTTCATACCAAGAAACAATCTTAAAATTGTGGATGGTAATGCTGTTTCAGTTGAAAGAAAAGCATGTGATAAATTTCAGAATGTTAGACCAATGTTAGACAATTAGCAAAGCTTGTTTAGAAAATGTAAGACCAACTGATGTTACAGTAGATGAGCAGCTGATACCATTTCAAGGCCATGACAAGATTACACAGTTTGTTCATGGAAATCTACAGTCTATTGGTCTAAAAACCTTCGTTGCAACCTCTGTCTGTGGCTTGCCTCTGGATATTCTGCTTTGCGAGAGTGAATGAGGACAAAATGATGAGGACAACAAAAACACCCAGTCATCTCGAGGCATGTGAAAATCCCTAACCCCGCTGGGAATCGCACCTGGGACACCGTGTTCGGGAAGCCAAACCACAACCGCGACACCACCAGTGCGGACTTTCTTTTTTGAACTGGCATTATGTAGGTATTCGGTTTCCCATGATTGTACCAGCAGCAACAGATTTCCCTCAGACAGTAATGTTTCTAATAATGGAACGGACGTATAATATGAGTCCATATAAAGGCTGTTGTTCTTAGGCAATAAATCAGCTTATCAGAAGATTTATCTGGTTTTATGTACTGATCAAAAAAGTATGTCAAGATGCATATTACAAGGCTGCAGGGATTTTACTATTCAGTGTGTGCTAAATGAAAAGTAAATCTTTGCTTCACTTCTGCAAACAACCTTTTATTGGAATTTCATAGCAAATAATTAATTGATGCATTTGATACATAATAAATAATTTCTCTTCTACAAACTATCCTCCTACTTTGCACTGTATGCAGTATGTATTAGTAGTGTCCAATGAAGCACATATGCTACATACTACATACAATTACTATGATAAGCAAGAGTTTCCATTTTTCCTATTTTTGTGCCAAATTCTGCTACTTAGTATCTACTGAAACTAGTAAAACTGAATCAAGTCAATTTTTTTCATCAGATATGATCTCGGGTCTGAAGAGGATGCTCATAGCGATTTTTCCTCATTGGTACGCCGATTCTGGACTATAAGGACTTCAGACGGTTATCCTTTAGTCAGCGCCTATAGCTCCATACTTAACATTATATTCTGATCAGCCTGAACATTATTATCACCGAACTACTATAGATAAAAGCCCTTCCAAGCGATAGAGTCACCTGGCGAGGGATTGGTAGTCAAACATGCACAGTGCATGTTGCATCATTGAACGTGCTTTCCGTTTGTAGAATGGGGAAGGCGCACAGTCTACCTGATTTTGACAGAGGGCAGATTGTGACGGCCCAGATGATCGGCACGAGCATTTCGGAAACTGGGCACGTGACCATTGGCGCAGTACCAGAGCGTTGCATTGTCTTACGAATCCCAACACTTGGTTCATCAAGTTGGTGGCATGGCGCTAATCCGTCGCTTTCCAGTGGACATCTTGATACCTGTACTAGGAGACAAGCTGGCGGGCCACCATTATGCTGTGGGGAACATTCACGTGGGCATAAAAGCGCCCAATGAAGCTCGAGCAAGGCACCGTGACGGCCAAGGAGCATCGTACACTGACTGTAGTCCATGTACACCCATTCGTGGCGATAATGTTTCCCAACGAAGTGGCATCTTTCACCAAGATAATACGCCATGTCGCAAGGCCAATAGTGTGTGAGGAAAACATTGGCGAGTTCCAGTTGATGTGCTGGCTCTCCAGCTTGTCAGATCAGAACCCGATCGAACACATCTGGGATGTGATTGACCAAGGTGTCAGAGCACATTGCTCTCTCTCGCCGCCTTTCCGGAATTTCTGCGAATTAGGTGACTTGTGTGTGCAGATGTGGTGCCAGCTCTCTCCAGCCACCTACCAAGGACTCGTTTCTTCGATGCCACAACGAATGCTTGCCAATGGTGGACATACCGGCTGGTAGGTAGGCTGTGAATGTTCTGGCTGATCAGTCTACAACTGCTCGCTGGACCATTGATCCATACCTGAAGACTGGTACATTGCACAGATCACACAAATACTCATGAAAGCAAATGAGATTAATCCGCTGAACTACAGTTCCATATCACGGACTTTGATTTGTTGTAGGATTTTGAAACATTTAATGTGTTCGAACGTTATGAATTGGCTCTAAGGAAACTATCTACTGGCAGTCTCCAACGATTCAGAAAATATTCTTCTTGTGCAATACAAGTAGCTGTTTATTCTCATGAAGTAAAATGAGTGCTATCGACAGGGGATCTCAAAACTGGTTCCGTATTTCTAGATTTCCAGAAGGCTTTTGGAACCCTTTCTTACAAGAAACTTAATCAAATGCGCTCCTGTGGAGTACCGTTAAAGTTCGATTAAACGATAATTCACACAAATCTGCTTGCCGCCACTTCAACTAAATACCTAGAGATAATAATGAGGAAAAACTTAAACTGGAACGACCACGTCGATAATATTGTGGGAAGGCGAATCAAAGACTGGGTTTTGTTGGTGGAACACTTAAAAGATGTAGTGAGAATGTGGTTCGATGAACCCTGTGCCAGGCACTTACGCGTAAACTGCACAGTAGTAATGTAGATGTATATGTCGATGTGATTTTATGCTGCTCTTTCTTACTACAGGCGCTGTTAACAAACAATGACTTGCCAGAAGTCACCATAGTTCTAAACAAGGTAATCACCACTGTGCAGGTATATGAAACACCAATGGTTAATGCTTGCGTCACGATAAAACTTTTACGCCTCCATGTGGCAGACGCGCCGCACCTCAGGTAATACCACATTACGTATGTCTCCCAGAAATAAAGGCCTATGATTGGAGACAAGATCCCTCGCCCCGTAATTGCGGTGATAATGTAGCGTGCAGGAGAAGCTCAGATTTACCAGTTTAAAGGCTAGGCACAGACCTGTGTTGGTATGACTGATACTCTGTATTTTTTAAGTTGTTTCATCCCCTACGACGACGACTAAGTGTCAGTTTCAACCGTCTTGTTCATACAACAATTTGAGTGATTGGTCTGTAGGTTTCGTACACATAGGTAATATAAATTTTCAAGTTGCCACAATTTTTTTGTGGTTTAACGCCAAAAGATTTTTTTCCAAATTAGATGAATGTTTATAATGCGTTTATTCCTTAATTATTAATAAGTAAGTCACGGACTGTTGAATCATAGTTCATGAGATTAATGCAACTTTCATAGGAGGGCGTTAACAGTCGGATGGGTAGTGACTATAGGTTTTCTTTGTTTCTACACCTGTGTTCAAAGCGATAAGGGAATCACAGATGAGAATGTTGCAATCGTTCCAAATAAGCATATCAGTACATACTCATCGTAGAAACGCTGGACGATGTGTATTAAGCTAAAAGGGGTCTATATCAAAATAATAGTGCAGTTATTAGTTTGAAAACAACATATCTTTTTCTTCTGCTCTCTTAACAAGACGTAAGAAGTATGTTTTTCTGATTGACGGAAACTACAGAAAACCTAACATTGAGGTGTCTGGTTTTCTGCCGGTTATCAGCGTAGTTCTTCCACGATATTTCGACAACATGACCCGTTATCCTGGTCATTGGTACCTGCATGCATCACATAAAGACAACTAGTCACGCTGACATCCTGCAGAATACTAGATACCGCAAGATGTGAACGTATCGCCTGGAAAGGCTGAAGAATTACAACACGGAAAACCTATCCTGAAATGTTATAACACGGTTGGAATATCATTCTTACCATAAAACGTGATTATTATCTTATGCACTGTGTTAGCTTCCAGCTTGAACATGGTGGTACATGGATTATATGGATTATACACAGATGATCCAAAACTTCTGGAACGCAGATCAATAGTGATTCTGCTTGCCGTGGATTCAGCAAGTACCTGATATGTTTCCAGAGGTTTGTGACACCCAATGCCTAAGCACAGGTCACACACTTATCGTAATTTACTGGCGGTTGGTTTGTGGCGTGGAACTGGCGCCCGGTAGCGTTCCAGTTGGACTTCATCGAATTTGATGGCCAAGACATTAACGTGATTTCACTATCATGCGCCTCAAATCATTGCAGCACGATTCTGACCTCGTGCTGGAAGATGCCACCGCTGTTGACGAAGACATTAAGCGTAGAGGGTTACAGGTGGACCCAAATAATGTTCTCGTAGTCCACAGCTGTCATGGTGACTTCGAATACTACCGCAGATACCGTGGAAGCCCAGGTGAATTTCCTTCATAACGTAATACTTCTCCAAGTGGCCTGCGTGCGTGGCGCGCTGCATGTTCCGAGCAGTCGTTTACCTGGATAACAGCGTATCTGTACACGTCCATCGACCGGGTTTAACAATAAACGGGGTTCATCCGACCAGGCGACACGATTCCATTGACCCTTGGTACAATCTCAATGACCCGTGCCCACTATAATCATCAATGACGAAGTTGTTGGGTGAGCACGGAACAAGTTCAACGGTGTGCTCTGACCGGCGTGCATCAAAACCCTTGTTTCTGCACCAGCACTGTATTCTCTCGTCGGATCTGCCACAGATCACCTATTATCCTGCTTTAGCGAACACGCAAACGTACGATCCCTTTGTTCTGTGATGAAGTATGGACGTCCAGTTTCTGGAGCTGGTCGATTGTTCGCGTGGTACTGTCGTGAGCATCTATGGGAAGTGTTGAATAGTTGTTTCACTATCCTTCAACCACTTTCCATAGATGCTCACGACAGTAGCACGCGAACAGTGGACCAGATCCGCCGTTTCCGAGGTGCTCGCTCCTAAGGACTAGGCCACAAGAATTTGGCTATCTTCAAAGTCACTTAAATCAGCGGATTTCCGCGTTTGCGTCTCTTATCGTCGCTAGAAAGATTCCCCGTTCGTCTCTTCTTCGCTCACTTACTTGTCTTACCGCGTATCGTGCCCCCAGCGCCACGAGGCAGCATGCAACCTCACTGTGGGCAGTGGCCGTAATGTTTTGGCTCATCACTGTATATTCCCTTTCTCCACCCACTGCGGTGGTTAGTTCGAAAAGTATACAACAGTAAGAGTAATCCAGTCAGGAGTTTCTAATAAGTAACTCTCACGTTCTGTCAGCAGTTCCAAATGAACAATGTACCATACTACTTATCCATTACCTTTCTTCACTTAAGAGTATTAGCAGTAGATAACACACTCCGCAGATTCTGATAAGAAGCTCCCACATTCTGGCTTTTCGAGTTTGAAGAATATCTGCCGTGAGCGTAATGCACGCAACACCATAAAAAGTGATCAGTTACTTTGCGGCGGCGCGGTGCGTTCCTGCTGCATATAAAGCTCCACTCACATTGTTGTGAATCACTTCTCACATGCACGCCTTTCTGAAGTTACTGAAATTCAGTTCTCAGCCGGAAAAAGCTGCAGAACAAATAGCTGCGCACCTCGTAACCACATGTCGCACTAGAAATTGTTTTGTTGGTGGAAGGAATTGTTACATTTAAGTATTTATGTGCGTAAATTTAATAGCTCGCTCAAATGTTGCTATAATCTATCTCACGTAACAAAATGTTCACTTCGAGAATAAGCAACAAGCCACTGGGAATTTACTTAAATAAATGTCACCAAAATTCTCAAATTTCACACCGTACATTAAATCGAATTCTCTTATACACTTTAAGGTACTTATCAAACATTTTGGTACAAAAATAACAATATTTATAATTTTCATTGAAGCACCTATCAATAGAACTCATCACAATGAGATCCAAACCACGACTCTACTCATCTCTCTACACAAAAGAAGCTTCTAGTTCGCAAAATATGAAAGAATATATTAGTTTCTGATTGGCAGAGGAACATCACAGCTAACCAGAAAGCAACATCAAACCGCTCAATCCCACCCATATAAACAGCACCAATCAAAATTTGTCACTGAATCACAACAGTAAATTAACATAAATTTTGAAAACCTACAAATGTAACATTAATTCCCTCTTAACGAAGCTACTTTACCGAAATCATAATCCCCAGTACCATAAAATGATTATTCTATAACAAATGACTAACACGTTATTCTCGAACTTTCCTCATTAGACCAGTTGAAAGTTTACTACATTTTATAAAAACCTTACATAAAACATTTCACATTCTCACCTTCATTCACTCCCATAACTTAGCACTACTATAATAGTAATTAATAAATAATTAGAAAATTAAAAAGAACTGCAAATAAAAATGACTATTTTGACTGCAGCTCGAACAGTTTCCGTCAGCTAGTAACATCTACTAGATCACATAGAAACTACATTCGCTTGGGCATCTGTCGCCAGCTGTTCTACGCGGGACTCATAGTACACGCCTGTTCACATACGTCCGATTTCAATAGGCGCGATGTGAGGTGCTACGCCTCAATTTAATGTATGTACAAATTTATAGAACTGGAAACTACAGCCAGACGGTTGCAGAGCTAAAGATATATTAATCTTTCAGCATAGTTTCAACAAAAAATTTTTCTTCAGAGGGGAATGGACTCGTGGAATCATATTGGCAAAAAGAGTTGTTGGTGCGAAGAGGCTCTTGTCTAATACAGTGTCCATGTCAACCAGAAATATCAACATTTAAAATGCATGATTGCTGGTGGTATCTCAATACTGTAGGGCTTAGTCGTCATACGTTTGAAATAAAACACAAGTGCTCTTAGATGCAAGTGGCGTGTAGTATAGATTTGTCATACAACAAAGCCCTATGAGTTTCTACGTTCTCCAACGCAAAAGCGCAGACATTTTTGAACTTGTCACTGTACAAATGATTTCTGCTGTGTAAATTACACCATGATGAAGTGATTTTACTTGCTGTCCCCCCACGTGTGGTTACCAGTTCGATTCCCGGCTATACTTGACAAACGTATTAAATAGCACTTCACAATAAACCTGAATAAGAATGAAAAGCTATGCTGGACACGTTGCACATACAGTGTTGTTGTAAGTCTTCTAAGACACTTAGAATGAATTATTAGGAAACATTTATCAGTCAATTTTATTAAGTGATACTTTATTTTTGAGCGTCGAGCTCACCACAATATCATACGGATTAACTTGGGTTGTACTACAGTTAGAAGAAGTTTTTCTATCTAATGCACTCATCCAAGAGAACTTACCTCACGTCACGTTTTACGACATTACATACTTAAGTATGAAGGTATATTCGTAAAGAGAGTAGCGTTTCGGCAGCTTAGTACACATATCTTTTAAAAAGTCTTTTGTAATATATGACTTGAATGCCGGAGCATTCCTAAATATACTCCTGGAAATGGAAAAAAGAACACATTGACACCGGTGTGTCAGACCCACCATACTTGCTCCGGACACTGCGAGAGGGCTGTACAAGCAATGATCACACGCACGGCACAGCGGACACACCAGGAACCGCGGTGTTGGCCGTCGAATGGCGCTAGCTGCGCAGCATTTGTGCACCGCCGCCGTCAGTGTCAGCCAGTTTGCCGTGGCATACGGAGCTCCATCGCAGACTTTAACACTGGTAGCATGCCGCGACAGCGTGGACGTGAACCGTATGTGCAGTTGACGGACTTTGAGCGAGGGCGTATAGTGGGCATGCGGGAGGCCGGGTGGACGTACCGCCGAATTGCTCAGCACGTGGGGCGTGAGGTCTCCACAGTACATCGATGTTGTTGCCAGTGGTCGGCGGAAGGTGCACGTGCCCGTCGACCTGGGACCGGACCGCAGCGACGCACGGATGAACGCCAAGACCGTAGGATCCTACCCAGTGCCGTAGGGGACCGCACCGCCACTTCCCAGCAAATTAGGGACACTGTTGCTCCTGGGGTATCGGCGAGGACCATTCGCAACCGTCTCCATGAAGCTGGGCTACGGTCCCGCACACCGTTAGGCCGTCTTCCGCTCACGCCCCAACATCGTGCAGCCCGCCTCCAGTGGTGTCGCGACAGGCGTGAATGGAGGGACGAATGGAGACGTGTCGTCTTCAGCGATGAGAGTCGCTTCTGCCTTGGTGCCAATGATGGTCGTATGCGTGTTTGGCGCCGTGCAGGTGAGCGCCACAATCAGGACTGCATACGACCGAGGCACACAGGGCCAACACCCGGCATCATGGTGTGGGGAGCGATCTCCTACACTGGCCGTACACCACTGGTGATCGTCGAGGGGACACTGAATAGTGCACGGTACATCCAAACCGTCATCGAACCCATCGTTCTACCATTCCTAGACCGGCAAGGGAACTTGCTGTTCCAACAGGACAATGCACGTCCGCATGTATCCCGTGCCACCCAACGTGCTCTAGAAGGTGTAAGTCAACTACCCTGGCCAGCAAGATCTCCGGATCTGTCCCCCATTGAGCATGTTTGGGACTGGATGAAGCGTCGTCTCACGCGGTCTGCACGTCCAGCACGAACACTGGTCCAACTGAGGCGCCAGGTGGAAATGGCATGGCAAGCCGTTCCACAGGACTATATCCAGCATCTCTACGATCGTCTCCATGGGAGAATAGCAGCCTGCATTGCTGCGAAAGGTGGATATACACTGTACTAGTGCCGACATTGTGCATGCTCTGTTGCCTGTGTGTATGTGCCTGTGGTTCTGTCAGTGTGATCATGTGATGTATCTGACCCCAGGAATGTGTCAATAAAGTTTCCCCTTCCTGGGACAATGAATTCACGGTGTTCTTATTTCAATTTCCAGGAGTGTATATAAGTTGCTTGAATGATGAGAACCAAGTATCTAATAGTGTTTCAAAATAGAGGCAACACTGTTTCCCATTGCAACAACAATTTATCACACTATACACAGATTGCATCTCAGTAGGAATTTTATAACAACACTAAACTTCTCTTTCTCACGTTTAGCAAAGTTTTCCTCTATCTGCTGATCTTTACATATGCGTCGAAACTGAATTTAAGATACATAAATGAAATTCATCTAAATACAGGGTGTTACAAAAAGGTACGGCCAAACTTTCAGGAAACATTCCTCACACACAAAGAAAGAAAATATGTTATGTCGACATGTGCCCGGAAACGCTTACTTTCCATGTTACAGCTCATTTTACTACTTCTCTTCAAATCACATTAATCATGGAATGGAAACACACAGCAACAGAACGTACCAGCGTGACTTCAAACACTTTATTACAGGAAATGTTGAAAATGTCCTCCGTTAGCGAGGATACATGCATCCAACCTACGTCGCATGGAATCCCTGATGCGCTGATGCAGCCCTGGAGAATGGCGTATTGTATCACAGTCGTCCACAATACGAGCACGAAGAGTCTCTACATTTGGTACCGGGGTTGCGTAGACAAGAGCTTTCAGATGCCCCCTTAAATGAAAGTCACGAGGGTTGCGGTCAGGAGAGCGTGGAGGCCACGGAATTGGTCCGACTCTACCAATCCATCGGTCACCGAATCTGTTGTTGAGAAACGTATGAACACTTCGACTGAAATGTGCAGGAGCTCCATCGTGCATGAACCACATGTTGTGTCGTACTTGTAAAGGCACATGTTCTAGCAGCACAGGTAGAGTATCCCGTATGAAATGATAACGTGCTCCATTGAGCGTAGGTGGAAGAACAGGGGGCCCAATCAAGACATCACCAACAATGCCTGCCCAAACGTTCACAGAAAATCTGTGTTGACGACGTGATTGCACAATTGCGTGCGGATTCTCGTCAGACCACACATGTTGATTGTGAAAATTTACAATTTGATCACGTTGGAATGAAGCCTCATCCGTAAAGAGAACATTTACACTGAAATGAGGATTGACACATTGTTGGATGAACCATTCGCAGAAGTGCACCCGTGGAGGCCAATCAGATGCTGATAGTGCCTGCACACGCTGTGCATGGTACGGAAACAACTGGTTCTCCCGTAGTACTCTCCGTACAGTGACGTGGTCAACGTTACCTTGTACAGCAACAACTTCTCTGACGCTGACACTAGGGTTATCGTCAACTGCGCGAAGAATTGCCTCGTCCATTGCAGGTGTCCTCGTCGTTCTAGGTCTTCCCCAGTCGCGAGTCATAGGCTGGAATGTTCCGTGCTCGCTAAGACGCCGATTAATTGCTTCGAACGTCTTCCTGTCGGGACACCTTCGTTCTGGAAATCTTTCTCGATACAAACGTACCGTACCACGGCTATTGCCCCGTGCTAATCCATACATCAAATGGGCGTCTGCCAACTCCGCATTTGTAAACATTGCACTGACTGCAAAACAACGTTCGCGATGAACACTAACCTGTTGATGCTACGTACTGATGTGCTTGATGCTAGTACTGTAGAGCAATGGGTCGCATGTCAACACAAGCACCGAAGTCAACATTACCTTCCTTCAATTGGGCCAACTGGCGGTGAATCGAGGAAGTACAGTACATACTGGCGAAACTAAAATGAGCTCTAACATGGAAATTAAGCGTTTCCGGACACATGTCCACATAACAACTTTTCTTTATTTGTGTGTGAGGAATGTTTCCTGAAAGTTTGGCCGTACCTTTTTGTAACACCCTGTATACAGCTTCGACACCTGGAAAATTTTCATAACGTGAAACAGTTCCAACCAGTAAAATTGAAACATTACACGTCATTAATGAGTTAAGTGATCGTTACAAAGTTTTTATCCTCAACACTGCCAGCACGACCAAGTCAACATAATAGTTGCATAATTTCGCTAGTGACAATATTTCCAAGTAAAGAGCCTTGCAACAGAGACTAGTGAGTGGAGGGTTAGGAGAAACTGGGTGTGACATTGTTTTCAACAATTATTTACTACAATTTTCGCGAACATTTTAAAAACCAAATATCGTGAATAAGAGAAATAGTTATAATATAACTCGACACAATAAATGATACACAGTTTCAAATAGTTGATTCCAATGACTTAGGTCAGTTGAACGTATAATTGAATGAGTTGAACGCCCCAGCTAGTACATAAATAAATGATTTTGAGAATGCACCACCTTAGTCACGAAAAATTCAATACTCCATTCACGAACAAGACTGCCTCAGAGCTTGTATACCCAAGGCAGCCCTCACTATGTGTCTGTTTACCAAAAGAACAGATCTGCTTGCACTGAATAGCACCGGCACAGTAACCAGACCCAGCTCCCGCTAAATTACATTGGCTGAGTGGTTCAGCAGCGCCCAACAGGTTACACCGCCAACAGGAAGTCTTTCTTCTAACCACTTGTGAAAACATGAAGTTTAGTGGCAGCGGCACTGACACCGACACCAACCAAATAGTTAACGCAGCAGTGCGGCGAGCGGCCCCCTGCAGGGAGGCGAGCCCACTCATCGACCTTTGAAGACGGGCAACTGGATCACAAGGGAGGTCGCCACGTGCCCAGACGGCGTCACACTCGCACCGCTCCGGACGCAGCGCCACGCCGAATCTTGGCGAGGCGGCGCGAGGATTCAAGTCGCCGCAACTCCTAAAGACTTAATGTCGGCACAAGCTTCTATCATTAAATGAAAGGATTAAGTCTTCGAATTATGTTGATTCTAAATATAACTGCTCGCTGCAGTCCAAATGGCAAGTGACAAAGTTCATTTTGGTTGTCTTCTACATTTCGGTAACGAGACATGAACGTAAGGATTATGCCCCTACCTGATTACACATATGGTTGTTAAGTGATATTGTGATCTCTTCGCTGCGGCCGCTGCTGTTTCCAGTTTGTCGATTCCCCCTTCTTTAATATCACTAAAGACGCATTTAATGTTACTGAGGGTGGTAAATGAGTTATGAATCGCTATAATTTATCATACTACTCAAATCAGTTCCATCTACTGCAGTTAATGGCTGGATGTTCAATAGCGCTGGATATTAAACTCACACTAGCACCAATGTCATCAGTTCTTATGGGAATAAAACAGGCGATCGTTTATTGATCAGGAATCTCAAAGAATTGAGCTTATTTTACACTCTCACTTTAAATAATTGGACATATTCTTCCTCTCTCAAACTGTTTGTGTAAATGTCCTTTCAAACACAATTATTTCTTGGTGAAGGGCAACACATATTCTTTAGGAATTCATTTAAAAAGTTGTCCAAGGAACTCCAGCAGTCAAGACTTACTTTGTACTAACATCTACCGAGATGACAAATTTTACACATTTAATAACTGAAGACACAGAGTAGGTGAATGAGCCCGCGACCATGTACGGCACTTTATATGTAAAGCTCCGTCTTGATCACACAAATTTTACAATTAACGATTACCAGTTTCGGCTGCTGCAACTTCATATTTGTTACAAATGGAAAAACAGTAATGGTAGGGCAAGCTGAATCCGTAACAGACCTAGCTATACATAAGAAAAATAAAAACAATTTTCTTTCATGATTAACAGCCATGCATATCATCATCCATACATACCATAAAATATTCTGAGTAGTTAGGAACGTCAAAATCTGTGTAAGTAGGTACATAGTAAGTGCTGGTGGTGGACTGGATGCGTCCAGTAGTTACGCAACTAATTGAGACCAGCAGAGGGCACCACAGCTGGGGCACAAGAGTAACCAGTGTCGCAAATTTAATAGTTAAAATTCAGTATGTGTAGTCATCAATAAAATTACGTCGTACGTCAAAACGAACGTATGATAGTAAAACATGATCAGACATACATTATGTGGAATTAAACCCATACTTAAAATCCACATAAAATGTGTAAAGAGTAATAATCCGAAGCTCGTAGCCTGGCAAAATAAATAACACAGAACTGCGTAAAAGCCGGAATAAAAAGTTTAAAAATAATATCACATCTCAAATCTAAATCTTTCAGCATGACAAAAAAATTAACTATATGGATTTGAAGTATAGATATAATCCCACAGTTTGTATGTCAATTTAAGTTTTATTTTCAGACGCTCACTGTGAAATATGAAGTTTTTAATTAATGATTACTCGAACCGCATTTTAACTATCAAATTAATGATACTGGTTACTCACGTACCCTAGCTTCAGTGTCCTAACTGGTATCAGTTATTGTATAAGTTCTGGGCGCAGACAATACCTATCTACGTATATTGTGACGTTCAAACCTACAGGAGAATATTGTGAGGTATGTATGGCTGGTATGCATGGCTGTTAATCAAGTAAATACTTTTTATTTGTCTTATATTTCACTATCCCTGCTTGAGTTAACTGAACTTAGTTGGTCACACCACTGTTTTTCTATTTGTAACAGGTTTGAAGATGCCAGAGGCCGGAACCAGGCATCAATTAGTCATCTAAAACGTCATTACTTTCTCTCTCTCTCTCTTTCTCTCTCTCCCTCTCTCGGCTTCACTGGTATACACATTGTCTTTCAGCTGTCTGCACTCTTTTTATATCACATTCCACACCGATGATTAATTACTAGTGTGCCTTACGTAACTTCTTCTACTTCACGTGCATCGTGCCCTTAAACATCCCATCAAACGCCATTCCTCCTCTCTTACGCAGCACGTCCTCCAGCTTTCTGCATTTCCATGATGCCCAAGTTATAGAACAGTGAAACACATGTCTGTAAAAGAACTAAGAATGTAACACTAAGTAATAAGGAGCTTCCGTTTTTTCACACAGAAATTACTTTGTAGAAGTGATGTCAATATACCTACTAAATATTAAATGTCAACTGCGTAAATGGACCATACGAGTATCTGTAATTTGATATAGCTGAACAATAACGTAAGCAAAATATTCTGAAAATGCGGAAAATAATGAAAACTTGATACTGAATATCATTGTTGCATTCGATGTAAGATAATCTTGACCTTAGAAAACGCGATGCATATCATATGTCATTCCAGCGTAGGAAATTTTATACTGGGCAGACATGTCGCAGCTTTACGAACGGTGGCGTTGAACACCATCGATATATACACTTACATCTACCTCTACATGGATTCTCTGCGAATCACATGCCTGGAGGAGCACTACCTGAACAGGAGACACTTAACGTTTTTCATAAACTGAAGTTTTATTCTCAGCACCACCGTTCTGGGTTGTGTTTTTAAGGTGGCGATACAGATTTGTACGGCAGACAGTATTATCAACAGCCATATAGGATTTAAATAAGAGGGGAAATGCGTCATACATGGCCGACCGATTTGGCTCGTATTTGGTAGTTCGCCTATGTACAATCTGAAATGAAAAACTATTAGAACACTGCCGGACAAAGAAAAAATCAATTAATATACCTGGAAAGACGACGTCATTTCTGATCCGGTGATTCTGTATCCCACCTGGAGTGTAGTAGTCATAGTGATAATCTTTTCAACGTCGCCGGCCGCTGTGGTTGAGCAGTTCTAGGCGCTTCCGTCCGGAACCGCGCTGCTCTTACGGTCGCAGGTTCGAATCCTGCCTCGGGCGTGGCTGTGTGTGATGTCCTTAGGTTAGTTAGGTTTAAGCAGTTCTAAGTCTAGGGGACTGATGACCTCAGATGTTAAGTCCCATAGTGCTTAGAGCCATTTGAACCATTTGTTTCAACGTCATCCAACAACAAATAGCGTAGTGGCATAGCCAGATGGCTTAGTGTGGTGCAAAAGTGAGAAGAAAACTGGCAACCATGTCACCGAGACGCACGCGTGCTTCCTATAAACAACTGAGCCAGTTTGAAAGCGGTCAAACTATACTTTCCGAGTGGCGGGATGTTTCTTTCGGAGAACTGCCATGCAGATTGGACTTGATGCGTCAGTTGTGCATCTATGCTGGAATCAGTTGACACGTGAATATTCTCACACCCCGAGACGAGGCTCGGGGCGTCCATGCAGCACAGACGCCCGCGAGGATAGTCGTATTGACAGGGCAGCAGTGGCATATCTTACAGTTACTACACCACAGATAAGAGAGCTTGTGAGCGCAGACAACATTCTGTTGAAACCGGTTATTAGCAGTGCGACTACGTGCACGCACACATCTAGCCTGTTTCCGATTCACGCCACAGCACTGACTCGACTGGTGCTGTCAGAGGATCACTTGGAAGACGGAATGACGCGCTGTGGTCTTCACCCATGGAAGCACATTCCACCTGATCGCAAGTGATGGTCGCTTGCACATACAAAGCAGACATGGTGAGCACTGTCATGTAGAGTATATCCGTAGAAGACACACTGGCTCCACCTCAGGCCTTACGGTCTGGGTACGACAAGCTACAACTACTCTCGTTCACTTTGGTGTTTCTGGAGAGTACACTAACCAGCACTCGGTACATGCAGAATGTTGTTAGAATTCTTCTATTGTTGTTCCTACGGGATAACGCTCACCCAAACACTGCCTGTGGAGCTAAATGTCCTCTGCAAGACGTGCAGCAACTTCCCTGGGTAGCACAATCTCCTTGTTTGTCTGCAGTCCTACAACTCTTGCAGAACTACGAGAAAGGTCAAGCAGTCGTGGCATAACATGTCCCAGGACAGTGTTCGCCATCTTTACAATCGACTGGATATCAAAGTCAACGCCTCCACTGCCGCCCATGGAGGCTACACCACGAACTAATACGGCTCTTTCAGCAAGGGGTCGATGCCTGATAGCTAAGAAACGCTTGTGCTATTTATCTGTAAATGTAATCGTTTCATGTACTCCACATGCTTGCCGCAACAATATATCCTGAGTGAATTGGAAATTTCTGAAAGAAAGTACTACCTTTTTCTGGCAGTGTATTTTCGCTCAACAAATCTCCATTTTTGAAAAAAAAACATCCCTGAGGTTCTACGCTGGGATGGGATACTGTGCCATGTACGAATTATTTTAGTTATTAATTCCTATTTTTTTATCTATGCTAACAACTAGTTGTGTGTCTTCGACTGGTTGGATGCAGCCCGCAATGAATCACTCCCCTGAGTCAACCTCTTCATCTCAGAGTAGCACTTACAACATAAGTCCTCAATTATTTGCTAATTGTATTCCAATCTCTGTCTTCCTCTACGTTATCGCATCCGTGCTATTATGCAGTTCACCCTCTACAGCTCCCTCTACTACCATGGAAGTTTTTCCCTGATGTCTTAATGGATGTTCTACCTTTCTGTCCCTGCTCTTGTTAGTGTTTCCCATATATTCCTTTCCTTGTACACTACTGGCCATTAAAATTGCTACACCACGAATATGTGCTACAGACGTGAAATTTAACCGACAGGAAGAAGATGCTGTGATATGCAGATGATTGACTTTTCAGAGCATCCACACAAGGTTGGCGCCAGTGGCGACACCTACAACGTGCTGACATGAAAAAAGTTACCAACCGATTTATCATACACAAACAGCAGTTGACCGGCGTTGCCTGATGAACAGTTGTTGTGATGCCTCGTGTAAGGAGGAGAAATGCGTACCATCACGTTTCCGACTTTGATAAAGGTCGGATTGTAGCCTATCGCGATTGCGGCTTATCGTAACGCGACACTGCTGCTCGCGTTGGTTGAGATCCAATGACTGTTGCAGAATATGGAAATGGTGGGCTCGGGAGGGTAATACGGAACACCGTGCTGGATCCAAATGGGCCTCGTATCACTAGCAGTCGAGATGACAGCATCTTATCCGCATGGCTGTAACGGATCGTGCAGCCACGTCCTGATCCCTGAGTCACCAGATGGGGACGTTTGCAAGACAACAACCATCTGCACGAACAGCTCGACGACGTTTGCACCAGCATGGACTATCAATTCGGAGACCATGGCTGCGGTTACCCATGACGCTACATCACAGACAGGAGCGCCTGCGATGTTGTACTCAACGACGAACCTGGGTGCACGAATGGCAGAACTTCATTTTTTCGGATGAATCCAGGTTCTGTTTACAGCATCGTGATGGTCGCATCCGTGTTTGGCGACATCGCGATGAACGCACATTAGAAGCGTGTATTCGTCATCGCCATACTGGCGTATCACCCAGCGTGAAGGTATGGGGTGCCATTGGTTACACGTCTCGGTCACCTCTTGTTCGCATTGACGGCACTTGGACAGAGGACGTTACATTTCAGATGTGTTACGAGCCGTGGCTCTACCCTTCATTCGATCCCTGCGAAAACCTACATTTCAGCAGGATAATGCATGACCGCATGTTGCAAGTCCTGTACGGGCCTTTCTGGATACAGAAAATATTCGACTGCGGCCCTGGCCAGCACATTCTCCAGATCTCTCACCAATTGAAAACGTCTGGTCAATGGTGGCCGAGCAATTGGCCCGTCACAATACGCCAGACACTACTCTTGATGAACTGTAATATCGTGATGAAGCTGCATGTGCAGCTGTACCTCTACACGCCATCCAAGGTCTGTTTGACTCAATGCCCAGGCGTATCAAGGCCGTTATTACCGCCAGAGTTGGTTGTTCTGGGTACTGATTTCTCAGGATGCGTGAAAATGTAATCACATGTCAGTTTAGTCGCTTAGAACTTAGAACTAATTAAACCTAACTAACCTAATGACATCACACACATCCATGCCCGATGCAGGATTCGAACCTGCGACCGTAGCAGTCGCTCGGTTCCAACTGTAGCGCCTAGAGCCGCGCGGCCACTCCGGCCGGCGTGTCAGTTCTAGTATAATATATTTGTTCAATGAATACCCGTTTATCATCTGCATTTCTTTTTGGTGTAGCAATTTTAATGGCCAGTAGTGTCATTGTTCTTCACTTTCACCGAAAATAACAATGTCATCAGCGATCTGCTAAATGGAATGAACAGTCTAGTGAGTACAGAATATGGATTGAGAGTAAACAGAAGGAGAATGAAGGTAATGAGAAGCAGCGGAAATGAGAACAGCGAGAAACGTAACATTAGGAGTGATCGTCGCGAAGTAAATGTAGTCAAGGAATTCTGCTACGCAGGGAGTAAAATAACCCAAGACGTAGGGAGCAGAGAGGATATCAAAAGCAGGCTAGTACTGGTATAAAGAGCATTTCTCGCGAAAGGAACTGTACTAGTATCAAACATTGTCCACAATTTGAGAAATAAATTTCTGAAAATATACGTTTGGTGCACAACATTGTATGGGTGCGAAACGTGGACTGTGAGAAAACCGGAACAGCTGATAATCGAAGTATTTGAGATGTGGTGCTACAGATGCATGGTGAAAATTAGGTAGACTGATAAGGTAGGGAATGAGGAGGTTCTATTCAGAATCAGAGAAAAAAAGGAATATGTGGAAAATACTGACATGGAGAAGGGACAGAATAATATGAGATCTGTTATGGCGTCAGGTAATGACTTCCATGGTTATTAGAGGGAGCTGTAGAGAGCAAAAACTGTAGAGTAGACAGAGATTTTTATAAATCCAGCAAATAATTGAGAATATAGGTTGCAAGTGCTACTCTGAGATGAAGAGGTTGGCACAGGAGAAGAAGTATGGCGGGCTACATCAAACGAGTCAGAAGACTGACGACTCGAAAAAAAATATAAAAAACACTGCTGTGAAGACGGGAATTCTATGCATGTCATCACATAAGGGCAAGAAACGAAGCCTTGTAGCAGTTGTTAGTATACATTAAAAATTAATAATTAAAATAATTCGCACATGGCTCCGTGTCCCATCCCATCGTTTAAGTTGCCCTGTACTTATAAGAAACTAATTGTTAATTCAGACCTCGGTTTATGGAAGTGATCAATTGTAAAATCGACTCCTTACAAACTGTTTTCGTCACTTACTCCAGATCCTGTAAAGTGACAAATTTTGTTTAGTAAACATATCTTGAGTACATTGTAAACCCATACTTTGCTGATAACAAGTTTAGTCTGATATTGGATTCCTGAAGTGCACGAACTAATGTTATCATATGTGATAGCATAATTATATACAGGAGGGTCAACAGACTTCCACGGCCAAACTCCCAGCTGTGTGCCGGCCCGCCATGTGATGATTATTTTTACCGCCAGCGTAACAATCTTTTTTCGATGCTTCAAAATTACAAAATCTGCTTCTGGAAATTGCACAATCGGAAGGTTGCAATAACGATTCAGAACCGATTTTTCAGACAGTGTTATTGAATGCGTGGTGTGTATCAAAATGAATTGTCGAAAAAAATCTGTTTTCCGCCGAATTTTGGGAAGGGACGATGTACAGTAGTTGCGCGAGGATTCCATCCGTGGTTCTGCGAGTGTGGTTCGCATGTTTATGCAACAAAAACCATCCGTGTAGTTGATCGAGGGAAACTGAAGACATGTGCCAGTCTGAGTGAAAGAGACATTGTAAATCTCCCATGATTAAATACTTAACTGTTTACTAACGACAGTCGTTTGTGAAATTTGACTAACTTGCTGTTATTCTTTATTGAGTTAATTACGTTATCATTTCCTAGGTAGCAGTTAAGTAGCAGTATAGTGTTTCTCCATGTTTACTGCTGCAGCCGTGGCCATAAAGTTTCTTCCTGAATTCTTCACTCTGCGCCGTGATGTTTATTTCGTTCAGGAACGCGTGAAAGTTATAAGCAGACGTTCATAACTCTTCTGTAGTAAATCAGATTAACGATGCAACCTACACAAAGAGTAGTATTGGAAAAAAGAAACAGCATCAGGAATCACCAATAAGTTAACATCGAATAGTTATGAGATTTCGTAATATCGCCAGTGAAGATATTAGGTCGAGGATACCAAAGCTTAGCAAGATATCAATCAACCCTCATGCCACTGATCCATCTATCACGCTAGGCAATGTTCTAGGGGCCTCAATTTCTCCGTCAGACTAGAAAACGGACGAGATGACAGCAGACTACGTAGTTGTAACAACCGACAATGGTTATTAAAATGCCAGCTGAGCACCGCGGCTGTTGGAAATCCCCCGTTACGCCGATGTTTCTTCATTGAACTGTTAGCTCTCCCAACAACAGGAGTAAGTGTACCCCCACCGCTTACGTCATCACTGCCGCTATAAAGCTTCCAGTGAGATGCTGGCGTCAGTGTTTACTGATACGAGCCGTAAAAGAGCCGAGTAACGCGAGAACTGGTCGTAATACTAGCACTTAGCGGCCACGGCAGCTGTACCATTAGCCTAATTGTCTGCTTCGTTCCTCGCTTGCTCTCATTACGCAGTTTCGAAATTGCGCAACTTCCGTACGCGGTCTTCTTGGTATTCCGTTTTGGTTCCCTGAAGTGCACATCCATTGAAAAAGTGAAAAACTCTCCAGTCTTATTTTTACATTTATAACAATATAAATGTGGTAGTATTTTCCATTAACTGTTACTTATAACACCAAAACTATTCCGAAAATATTCTGAGATTTTTATTTTAGATCCTTTCTTCCACGTTTCTAAATGGTTTAAATCGAAGACTTACTCTTAGGCAAGCAAGAAGTATGCATGAAACAAAACACGTTTTCCCTGAAATACTTCGAGCAGAATAAGAGAAAATAATAGTATCTCAAGAGCACTCAACCTCCTTTCAGTTGTACAAAGAAAGTGAATTAGTGAGACTTTATTTTTGCCACCTATCTTATTGTTTTTTGCACATACATCTGTTGATTAACGTATTGCTGAAATTTCTTTGTAACCATTACTGAACTTTATCTTTTTTAAATGTGACCATTACCTTGATGCGCTGTAGCTCTCAACCTATTAACATCATTAGTATTTATAACAAGTAAGACAACTAATTTATGCACATGTCACTAATGTAATTCAGTATTTGAAAGTGTAACGTCTCGAAAAAATAGCTTAAAGATACATTGAGATTCCGTTGGGCTACAAAAGAAAACAATGAGTGACTGGCAGCAATACGTTCATGTTAGAGGAGGACACCTATTGTTCAGCTTTGAGTACAGTCAACTGAAGAAGGAACGTGCAGTATCCAGATAAACTAGCAATAAGCCACAAGCTTGGAATAAGCCACAAGCTTAGCCCATCTGTTGTTATAACTCAACCTTTATATATTTTAATTTAAGTTTTGAGGACTTCTGAAACAGTCCATTTGTTAATAGCAAAAATGCAACAAACGTCTAAAAATGTATGTTTGGGGCACAACGTTACGTAGAAGTGAGTGATGTACTATGGGAAAACCAGAGACGAAGGGAATCGAAACGTTTGTGATGTGGTGATCCGCAAGATAATCAAATGGACTGGTAATACAAGAAAGCCAACGTCCTTGACGCTGTGGTAACACCGGTTCCCGTCAGATCACCGAAGTTAAGCACTGTTGGCCGTGGCCAGCACTTCGATGGGTCACTGTACGGCTCTGGCGAGTGGACTTGGCAAGTAGGATGAACTCATCTGTTGTGAGGCCAACTGACAACGGCTGCTAGAGCGGTGTGCTGACCACACGCCCCATCCACATCCGGCGACGCCTAAGGGCTGAAGATGACACTGCGGATGGCCGGTGCCATTGGCACTCAAAGCCTCTTCGGACGGTGTTTGTTATTGTTTGGTAATAAAAGAAATTATTTCCTCATTTTTTGAGAAACGTTATATGTGAAAATCACTGAATGGAACAAGCAACATAATGATAGGACAATTGCCCAGATAGCACGCAATAATTTTCCGTGATACCAGAGGAAACCACACAGTGCCAAATCTGTAGGGGATGACACAGATTGGAATAGATCGAATATACCGAACAATTAATTGAGCACATAAAGTGTAGGCACTACTCCCAAACGAATAGATTAGCACAGAAAAGAAAGCCGTGTTGCGCCGCATGAATACTAGTGAGAAGACTGGTAACTTCTTCCTCTCCCCCCCCCCCCCCCCCCCACACACACACCCACTTTCCCCAGTAGCAGCCACGTCAAACAAGTCTATGAGTTTTCATACATTAAATGAGTACCTGTAACAGGAATTTTTGAACTAGGTTATGTCATAGACTTTCTCAAATTAAAATTTGCGTCATAAAAACATTGATAAAACTGTAGGCAATAATGATCTCGCTATCTCGTGGATGCTAACAAAAAACTTTTGCTCTCACTTTAATTAGTAAAAAGTGTAAAACTGAGTCTTATGCAGAAAAAGATTTAAATAATGTTAGGTTGAACGAAGATGCTGTAACATAGTTCCCACATACAGATTGCTGAAATTCAATAAAAAAATTTATTTTGCTTTGTCGTACTCTAACATGTGTGAGACTGGTTCTGATCTACGAGTGTAATCCCAAAAGTAAGGTCTCCCATTTTTTTATACATACAGAACTCTGTTTGTGTGGCAGTTGGTCACACTGTTATAAAGAGTGCTTCACGCGCTTAGTGTAAACATGAGCACGCCGGACTGAGGCGCTCAGTCTTGGCTTGACAGCCGTTGAGAATGGAGCTCCCGTTGGATGTTACCGCCAAGTGCGAGTTGCGCGCAGTTATTCTGTTTTTGAACGCAAAGGGCACTGTGCCGATTGAAATCCATCGCCAATTGACGGAAGTGTATGATGAGTCGTGCACGGATGTCAAAAATGTTCGTAAGTGGTGTAGAGAGTTTGCATCTGGTCGGACCGAAATTCACGAAGAACAAAGGAGCGGGAGACCGTCAATTTCTGAGACGACAGTGTTGAAGATTGAGCAAAGCATGCGTGAAGATTGGCGGATCACCCTGGGTGATCTCCGCACGTTGGTTCCTGTGGTTTCCCGAAGCACCGCTCACAGAATTTTAACGGAAACGTTGAACTACCGGTTCATAACTTTCTGAACAGCATAGCGGCGAGCTGGTATGATATGGGCATACAATAACTGCCACAGCGTCTACAAAAATGCATCAATAGAAGTGGTGGCTATGTGGAAAAATAGCTAAATGTTCAAGCTGAAAACTCATGTAAGCCATTGTAGAAATAAACAGGTCTATGTACTTATATAAAAATAGGAGACCTTACTTTTTGGCCGGCCGCGGTGGTCTCGCGGTTCTAGGCGCGCAGTCCGGAACCGTGCGACTGCTGCGGTCGCAGGTTCGAATCCTGCCTCGGGCATGGATGTGTGTGATGTCCTTAGATTAGTTAGGTTTAAGAAGTTCTAAGTTCTAGGGGACTCATGACTACAGCAGTTGAGTCCCATAGTGCTCAGAGCCATTTGAAACATTTGAACCTTACTTTTGTGACTACCCTCGTATCTTCCTACCACAATTGCTCAAGATCGCTCCGTGAGTGTTTTAGGAATTTGGTGTTGAACCATCTCACGCGTCCAGAGTTCAGAAGAGTGCAGCGGTACAGACATTGATGTAATCAGACAATGATCTTAATGGTGATTCCACTACACTCCCCGTAAAGGAAACGTTATCGCTAACAGAAATTAGTATACGGGTTCTGACGTAACTATGTATTAGGAACAAATGAAAAATCTTACATTTTCTTTAGTCAGGTTTACATTTTCTCTAAGTATGAGTTATTAATTATAATACGTACATGATGGTAAAGTACTGATATTGGATGTTCACAACTGTGAAGCGAAATTTCTAACTATTCTAAGGCTCTTTAATAGTAAGAAGGTTGATGACAATGTCAGGGGATCGATAAAATACAAATTAAATAATACTTGGGCCAGATATAACAATCAAGCTAAAAAGGCACAATTAAAATAACTAATTAATGGATGGATGTCGGTAAAGAGCAATCAGAAAGAAGTACAGAATAAAAAAAAACTTTAAGAACTCCAAGGTGTCAAGCACGCTACAGTGGGTGATCAGTTCTTTTCGTTATATCGGATATCTCGCGTTTCTGATTCAATCAAGCCCGACAATCGTGAATATGCTTAACTACAGGTCACGGTTGAATGTACAAAAAAAAATAGGAGAGACAGAGACGACTGCAGTTCTGAGTGGCAACTGAATATCGCTGACGTATTTGCCTTTCGTCAGCGGCGGCAGTGGCGACTCTCGGCGTGAGCTGTGAGCTTGACAGTCAATTTTAAATCTCTCTCGAGTGTTGAACTCCGGTATGATACATTTCCTATGTCTTCGGTGAAGCCGACACTCCTAGTTTTTCCCTAGCTAAATTAATTGGCACGGTACACGCTACTTGGCTGGAATAGCGCATATGTCGTTGCCCTCAAATCACACGCAAGCGTGAACTGCCAGTGCTCAGTGCGATTCTCTGTACTAGGAGACTTTGCGGATTAACGCATAACGAATTAAGACGAGCCTGTGAACAAGTGTTCACATAATGATTCTCGTAACCGTCTCAGCACAGCGAGAGTCGCCTCGCTCAAACACCCGACGATTTGCTGCAAGAGAAACGAACAAATTCTTTTCTGTACATTGGCCTATACGAAATCTGGTGGCCATGTGTTTTCTTTCTAGCCAATACGAGCGCTTGTACTTGTTATGACTCCACCCACTAGAGTTTCTGTGGCCTATCACAGGTGTCGTTTCTTTCGTAGGGCAGAGTTTAGCTTTTGCTACGTAATACTGAATAAAGAATTTTTTTCTTTATGGGAGTTTTAACATAGGTAGCTACAGTAAGTCACTAATGTTACGAATTTGGTTTCTCCAGACGTTTATCTGCCATCTCCGGCTAAGTTCCTGTAGAAAGGCACTCCGAGGGGTCAATATTAAAAGCTGGGACAAGTGCGTCTTTTGCCGCAGCCAGCCTACACACTGGCTCCGGCGTCTCATTGTGTCCGCTAGGTGTCCCGCTGTGAAAGTTTCTGCCTAACGTGGGATGAGCGTTGTGTCATGAAATTCTCCTTCGCTCAGAACTGCATCTCGCACCTCAGGTCTGGGAAACTACGTGTATCCAATTACAAGTGTGAGTGTTAGTGGTTTATATGCATGAAATGCCGATTTATTTATCCTATCAGCATGTCAATAAAATTCCTACAGTTTCACATAAATATGTCATGTGATGTATCGATGTAATCAGACTTATTTCATGAACACAATGTAAGGTGTTTTATTTGTTTGACACGTCGCAGTACGTACTGGATGTCAGCAAAAAAAAAAAAAAAAAAAAAAAAAAAAAGAACACCCGGCTCGGCACATAATGGATGTTTCCATGTGGTTCCAGCCACGACACGACTTTCCACGGGGAACCACGCTCTCCAGTCTTGTCATCAGAGCTGCCCCAGTGTGGCCCGCTCCAGCACAGCACGCGTAATTCAAATACCGCGCTCACTTCAGTTCAATTGAGGGTATGTTGTGCCACGAAAAGCAAGACCCAACGGTAACTAACATCAGATTAATGGAAGGTAGCTCCTGTTGCTAATAAGAACTTCGTTACATGCACGACTGCTTTCTGCCTTTACGTTAGACTATCTTCAGATCCACTTGTAAATGACGTAACGTAGAGGTCAAAACCTGCTACAGACTTTCTAAAGTTCACATTAGTAACTGAATTGCCAACCCGCACCAGGTCTGGTTGACAGAGGAGATACAGAAGATCCAAAGAAGAGCGGCGCGTTTCGTCACAGGGTTATTTGGTAAGCGTGATAGCGTTACGGAGATGTTAGCAAACTCAAGTGGCAGACTGTGCAAGAGAGGCGCTCTGCATCGCGGTGTAGCTTGCTGTGCAGGTTTCGAGAGGGTGTGTTTATGGATGAGGTATCGAATATATTGCTTCCCCCTACTTATACCTCCGGAGGAGATCACGAATGTCAGAGAGATTCGAGAGCGCACAGAGGCTTTCCGGCAGTCGTTCTTCCCGCGAAACATACGCGACTGGAACAGGAAAGGGAGGTAATGACAGTGGCACGTAAAGTGCCCTCCGCCACACTCCTTTGGGTGGCTTGCGGAGTATAAATGTAGATGTGGATGTAGCTGCTGAAGAAGAGTACCGACTTGGAAAAAACTAACAATAAAATAACTTAGACTTCGGTGCTGTGTCAGCCGTATTAAACATGTGACCTGGTACAGCAGTATGAGGGACTGGAAGTCGAAACCAACGAAGTGCCTTATGTTACAGTGTTCTTTCAACTAGGCTACCCTGAAATACGCACCTTCAAATGGTGCCCTTCAACAAAATACTATTCCTCATATTTGTGTAACAATTTCTTATATCTCTTTTAGTATATGACGATATGATGCGTGATTCATTGTCATATTTTGCAACACTTCATGAAGTTCTGAATGCTGAACTGGAATTATTACATACCATGACAAAACCGTAAACAGCATCATCATACCTAAAGATGGCAGTCACGTGCTGAGACTGGCAATGTGGATAACTTTGGATATAGTAAGTTACTGTATAACCATGTAAAAAGTCATACGTATCCACTGGTCAATGTCAGTTTTTGTACAATAGAGCAGCTGAATGTTTGACAGAGACATCAAGGAGGCTATTTAGGTCTATAACACTGATGGTCATTACAATTACATCATTATAAAGGAAGCATAGAGCAAACGACAAATTGGCATAAGGATTTGCAAATGAATAGAATTTCAACTAAACCTCTAAATGTAGGAAGCAGTAGTTTATGTTTGCCCTGTATGTAAGTAAGGGTTACACAGCTGATTTCTCATGCAGAAACCGTGTTTGAATGTTGGTTGTTCGTGAGGAGATGGTGTTATTCGTATTATGCCTCGTGCAAGAAGCATAATTATCTGCTACCATACGTCTGAAACCAAAAGTGGCTGGGCATGGCCTTTCGAGATTGCGAGGTACCGTATCACGATAATGCTGCCTGCTTTGGTTGGCATGCCACAACTGTCATGCGAAGACGGAGTCGATGAGTTCAAGAAGAATATAATGGCACGCAGAATCTCGGACGCCAAGAGACCAGCTGCCGAGAGAGGTCAGACATATTACCCGCTCTGCCGAGCAGGATCGTACACCTGCTTCACGTGCCGCGAGTGGAGATATTAGCTGGTTTCCAATAAGACGATGTCCAGAGCACCATGGACTCTCAGCTTGGCGCAAATTGCTGCTGCCTCCTGTGACGCAGCAACAGGAAAAGGCACGCCGCAGTGCAGCGCCCAACGACCATACTGGAGGGTCACCGCGTCGTCTATTCCAGGGTGTGCACCAATAGATATATATATCTATTCGATACTATCAAAAATCGCCATACTGGTTATCGATGTCTGTGATTAATCGAATGAGATACATCCGTATTACGAAGCACAGATGCCAATAATTTAGTTTTAGATTTCAGGTTACAACTTATTTAAAACTGTGAGGCGTTCGTTCTAAGAATTAACAACAGATTAAGGTAGACCATATTTAGTTATATATTCAAAGCAATGGCGACCTTCTTGGGTACAAGTTGAGTAAACAGCTGACGAAGTCGGTGCAACTGCTGGGCTAGAAGCGGAACTTCACAACACAAAGCCATTAATATAAACACACAACGGTCAACGAACAACAAGAACAGAAGATGTTTCCACAATTAGATTTAAAATGTATTTACCAAGCTTGATTTCGCGAGAGGGGATGTTACGGAGACACAGAATTCACAACAACCAAAATTTCTCTAAGATTTTGAAAGTAGAAAACTGTAATTACAATTCTTGCTTTGTAAATGTTTCACTATTTACAAGAATGATGAGTTGGGTTTTTTTTTTGTTATGAGTTAAATGCCGATAATAATAATATTATGCAATTATAACACCATAAAATATGGATTCTACCGATATATCAATTGGACAAATGTGTATTACATTCTTATGTCACTGATTCCGATATATGGATGTTTCGATGTATAGTCCGATATTCCGACTTCGGTCAGTTCAGGCTAGTCCTCGTTGCATGACACCACTACGATGGATTTATGCGTGCATGGAGGCTCCGAGCAGAATGACTTACCACATTACATTCATCACAGTGCGAACCCAGCGCCTGGCGCCTGCCATCGGCCACACAACATTACGACCTCTTTCATTTTCGTGACTTCAAAATAAACTTCTCCAGACCACATACAATGGAGTGACAGAAGTCATTGGCTAGCTATTGGCTGTAGTATCGCGTACACAAGGTGAAAAAGCGTGGTGCACTGTCGGAGCTGTCACGTATACTCAGATGACTGCTGTAAAACGGTTTCTGACTTGAAGTAACAAACTTTGAACACGTAATGGTAGCTGGAGTCAGACGTAGGGACATTCTGTTTCGGAAAACGTTAGGGGTTCCACTACTCCCAGGTCCATGAAGTCAAGAGCATGCCGAGAACATCAAATTTCAGGCGTTACCTCTCACAACGGACAACGCAGTGACCGTTGGCTTTCGCTCCCGAGAGCAGCGGTGTTTGCTTGGCGTTGTCATTGCTAATAGACAAGCAACATTGGGTGAAATAACAGCAGACATCTGCGTGGGACCTACGACAAACTTATACGTTAGGACAGGGCGGCGAAATTTGGCGTGAATGGGGTACGCCAGCAGACGACCGACGCGAGTGCCTATCCTAACAGGATGACATCGCCTGCAGCAGCTCTCCTGGAGTCGTAACCATACTGGTTGGACACTAGACGATTGGAAAATAATGGCCTGATTAGATTAGCTCAGATTTCAGTTGATAAAAGCTGACGGTAAGGTTTGAGTGTGGAGCAGATCCCACGAAGCCATGAGCCCAAGCTGAACAAGTCAATGGTTTACCCATAATGGTGTGGGCTGTGTTTCCATGGAGTGCATCTTGTCCTCTGATCCAATTCAAGCGATAATTGACTAGAGGTAGTTGTGTATGACTATTTGAAGACGATTTGCAGACATTCATGGACGCCATGTTCCTGAAGAACAAATAAGTTTTTGTGTATGAGTGTGCGCTACGTCACTGGGCCACAATTTTTCGTGATTGGTTTGAAGAACATTCTGGAGAGTTCGAGAGAATGTCTGTGCCAGCCACATCGCCCGACATCAGTCCCATAGAACGTTTATGGGACATCGTGTGGTCAGTTCGTGCGCAAAATCCTACTTGCGCAATTATGGACGGCAATAGAGGTATCAAGGATCAATATTTCTGTAAACGACTTCAGTGGTACGTCGATGTGCTGCACTACGCCGGGAAAAACGAGGTCCGACATGATATTAGGAGCTATCCCATGGCTTTAGTCGCTTCAAATAGCTCTGAGCACTATGGTAATTAACTTCTGAGGTCATCAGTCCCCTAGAACCTAAAACTACTTAAACTTCCCCAACCTAAGGACATCACACACATCCATGCCCGAGGCAGGATTCGAACCCGCTACCGTAGCTGTCGCTCGGTTCCAGACTGTAGCGCCTAGAACCGCAGGGCCTCTCCGGCCGGCTTAGTCAAGTGTTCGAGTGTTTCCCTGGCTACCAGGTGTTCCAGATATGTAACCCATTGCTAACACCTGACGAAGTCTTACCGAGGGACTGGCACGACACGGCTCACCTGCCTGTACGACTGGAGGACGGCTCTGGCACAGGGTTCAAGCAGTATGAGCATGGGAAGATACAGGTTACAGCCGTTGTTGCCAAGAGAAGCGGCACGCCTGTGTGATAAATTCCGCATCCGATATGTCCCTAAATTGCTTACAAATTTATGTATTCTTCCTGCTATACTAACTATGAGTAAAAAGTATAATTTCCTAATTTGTTATCCTTTCTGGTATTACAGTTTTAATAGCAGCGCTATAGTGTTGGTATTTGTACAAAAACTAGGTGTGACTCTCCTTTGTGAATGTCCGGTTTCAGGCCCGTCGGTCCCTCCAGTTACATGTGACCCAAAGAGAAACGTTCTTGGAGAGGTCACAGTACGCTCTCAAATAACACTAAGGCATCACACAGCGTTCAATAAGATGGCCGAAGATGAGTACGACTACATAATATTTATCGATAAAGAGGGCGATGTTACAGTCCACCCTTCCGTAGACGATAAACTATCGAAACTTTGTATGTTTTAAGAGCCGTGTGGTAATTTCGCACTTCACTTGTATACGCACGAGCGGCAGGAACAGTGGTGGTGGCAGAGGTTTAGGCAAATGGCCCGCGTCAGCGGCGAGGGCGGCTAATCCCTCGTTGCCGGCCCCATTGTTTCAGTTTCATTCTTGGCTTTCCCAGCCCGGACGCGGCAATCGATAGTCCGTCATCTGCGAGCTGCGGAGGCAACGCGGCGCCGGCGCGGCCTTGTAATCACTGCCGCCCAACAAAGCTGCCGCGGGCGGCGGGGGCGGTGCTCAGGTCGATAATCGCGCAGAGCAGCCACAGGTGCTCCCGCCAATTAACGGCTGGCCGCGGCGGTGGCGGCGGCGGCGGCGGCGGCGGCGGAGGCCGGCGCGTGTTGCGGCACGCCGGGACGGGCGCTTGGTTCCTGTCGGCACCAGTGAAGCCCGAAGCGGACACAAAGCGCTGCCCCAGCTGTCAGACCACTTTCTACTTCCACAGAGTCAGAGGGAGTTTCATCTATGCTAAACGAGAATCATCGTGGATTGCGAATACAGACAGTTAGCGCACAGATCAAGGATCTGAATTCTTATTATGTACACTCCTGGAAATGGAAAAAAGAACACATTGACACTGGTGTGTCAGACCCACCATACTTGCTCCGGACACTGCGAGAGGGCTGTACAAGCAATGATCACACGCACGGCACAGCGGACACACCAGGAACCGCGGTTTTGGCCGTCGAATGGCGCTAGCTGCGCAGCATTTGTGCACCGCCGCCGTCAGTGTCAGCCAGTTTGCCGTGGCATACGGAGCTCCATCGCAGTCTTTAACACTGGTAGCATTCCGCGACAGCGTGGACGTGAACCGTATGTGCAGTTGACGGACTTTGAGCGAGGGCGTATAGTGGGCATGCGGGAGGCCGGGTGGACGTACCGCCGAATTGCTCAACACGTGGTTCGTGAGGTCTCCACAGTACATCGATGTTGTCGCCAGTGGTCGGCGGAAGGTGCACGTGCCCGTCGACCTGGGACCGGACCGCAGCGACGCACGGATGCACGCCAAGACCGTAGGATCCTACGCAGTGCCGTAGGGGACCGCACCGCCACTTCCCAGCAAATTAGGGACACTGTTGCTCCTGGGGTATCGGCGAGGACCATTCGCAACCGTCTCCATGAAGCTGGGCTACGGACCCGCACACCGTTAGGCCGTCTTCCGCTCACGCCCCAACATCGTGCAGCCCTCCTCCAGTGGTGTCGCGACAGGCGTGAATGGAGGGACGAATGGAGACGTGTCGTCTTCAGCGATGAGAGTCGCTTCTGCCTTGGTGCCAATGATGGTCGTATGCGTGTTTGGCGCCGTGCAGGTGAGTGCCACAATCAGGACTGCATACGACCGAGGCACACAGGGCCAACACCCGGCATCATGGTGTGGGGAGCGATCTCCTACACTGGCCGTACACCACTGGTGATCGTCGAGGGGACACTGAATAGTGCACGGTACATCCAAACCGTCATCGAACCCATCGTTCTACCATTCCTAGACCGGCAAGGGAACTTGCTGTTCCAACAGGAAATGCACGTCCGCATGTATCCCGTGCCACCCAACGTGCTCTAGAAGGTGTAAGTCAAGTACCCTGGCCAGCAAGATCTCCGGATCTGTCCCCCATTGAGCATGTTTGGGACTGGATGAAGCGTCGTCTCACGCGGTCTGCACGTCCAGCACGAACGCTGGTCCAACTGAGGCGCCAGGTGGAAATGGCATGGCAAGCCGTTCCACAGGACTACATCCAGCATCTCTACGATCGTCTCCATGGGAGAATAGCAACCTGCATTGCTGCGAAAGGTGGATATACACTGTACTAGTGCCGACATTGTGCATGCTCTGTTGCCTGTGTCTATGTGCCTGTGGTTCTGTCAGTGTGATCATGTGATGTATCTGACCCCAGGAATGTGTCAATAAAGTTTCCCCTTCCTGGGACAATGAATTCACGGTGTTCTTATTTCAATTTCCAGGAGTGTATTTATATATTTACAGTGATTTCTAATGAACAATGTTTCAAAGCTACAAGCAAAGTTTACAAATGGGGTGATGCCCAAACAGCGGGATGCACCTATTGTTTCCTCCCAAACGTAGAGCAGAGCCTAGGAATAAAGCACCTGTATCCCTCAAGAAACCTGGCAGACGTCGTAACGGATCCTGAAAATCATGTCACCTACTGATAGCGAATTGGGCTAATACAGAACCGAATATGCCTTTCGTGGAGAAGACACGCAAGGACATACTATTTGGAGATGTCTGCGATACGCTGATGTTGTTGATACCGTGCTGTAGCAAGTGAACCCCCACGGGAGACGTCATGTCAGCTAGACGCTGCGTTGCGAGACAACGTAGCAGACATTGGACAAGCTCGTCAATGCTATTTCAAGAAAGGCTTGCCTTATCAATTAACTCTCCGTACTCTGCACAGCTGGTGTTTGAAACGGAAAAAATAACAAGCAACGCAAAGAAGAAAGCTGTGGTCGCAAGTTGCAGCAGACGAACGGCCAATAGGATGAACTTCTTTAACCTTTTACTGCATACAGAGTTTTATTCACGTAAACAATTAATTCAAATAGCAACTTCCTGACAGATTAAAACTGTGTACCGCGACAAGACTCGAACTCAGGATCTTTGTCTTTCGCAGGCAAGTGCTCTACCATCTGAGCCACCCAAGCACGACTCACGCCCCGTACTCACAGCTTTATTTCTGCCGGTATCTCGTCTCCTACCTTCCACACTTCACAGAAGCTCTTCTGCGAACCTTGCAGAACTAGAACTCCTGGAAGAAAGGATATTGCGGAGACGGCTTAGCCATAGCCTGGGGGATGTTTCCAGAATGAGATTTTCACTCTGCAGCGGAGTGTGCACTAATATGAAACTTCCTGGCACATTTAAAACTGTGTGCTGGGCCGAGACTCTAACTCAGGATCTTTGCCTTTCGCGGGCAAGTGCTCTACCACTCCAAGAGCGCTAGTTCTACAAGGTTCGCAGAAGAGCTTCTGTTAAGTTTGGTAGGTAGGAGACGACATACTGGCAGAAGAAAAGCTGTGAGGACGTGTTAGCTCAGATGGTAAAGCACTTGCCGGCGAAAGGCAAAGTTCTCGAGTTCGAATCTCGGCCCGGCACACAGTTTTAATCTGCAAGGAAGTTTCGTATCAGCGCACACTCCACTGCAGAGTTAAAATCTCATTCTCGAATTCAAATAGCAATTATAATGAAAAATTTTGCCAAATCAGTGGTTTCCAGATATCTAGATAGGCCCCAGTTTGCCCTTGAGACAATAATTCTGATACAGATCCAATAATTAAAAGAAAAAAAGTAGGATTAAATAACAATTCTCTGAACAGCTTTCCGTTATGTTGATTACTAGTTACACATCAGATGGCAACAGCCGATTGACGCTAACGCAACTTTCATGGGATTATCGTATCATGATTAACAGCAGAATGATCGTTACAAAATAAAACGGCAGAATGCAATTTACATTAATGCTAATTTCATGGGATTATAGTAATGCTATTAAAATAAAATGCTTTCGCTGCTAATTATCTCTAGGACTACACTAAAGACAAACTGAACAATGAAAAACTGACTGACAGACAATAAATGACACGCCTGGCAAATGCATTCGTATCTGAATAAATAGAATAAGAAACTTCAAACATGCAGGTTTTTCGTGTGAAACACAGCTCAGCTGCTGCCTGAAAAAGACAGGCAAAAATTACATAGACAGAAATTCTTTTAAGTTTGTGAACCTTGGACCAGTCAACGACATTTGCAAATACAAATATATCTGAGCTGCAGGCAGCAACCAGATGCAGACACGAACGGCGTACACAACAGGCAGCGTGGGCGACTGCCGCTTGTCCCGTTCAACTATCAATTGTCGGCCCGACCAACAGTGTGAGGTATTCAAGTCTCAGTCTCCCTCAAACAGTATTAACTTCAAAACAGTCAACTGTCGTTTGATATATCTGGAGCTTCAGCTAACGTAAGGTCTACTAAATAAGAAAGACATGCAAGGCGCCGAACTCGTAAGTTCAAACTAACAATCCCGGCTCATAAATACAGCAAATCGTAAGACATTTTGCTCATTAAATCGGGCGTCCCAATAAGATAACAAATATGCTACAATAAACCCAAAGCAATACACTTAGAACAATAGATAAAACAACCTCAAATTAGTACCAAAACACTTTAAACAAATTGTTACTGCCTCCAAGGCAGTACCATGGAAGTTATTCGATAATGTCTTAAGAGATATCCTATCATCCAGTCCTTTCTTCTTGTCCGTATTTTCCACGTCTTCCATTTAGTACTTTTCACATGTTCCTCCTTTCTTCCCTGATTCTGCAGACAGCCTCCTCATTCCTTATCAGCCCAACTGATTTTCTGCATCCTTCTGTAGTACCACATCTCAACTGCTTCGGTTCTCTTCTTTTTCAGGTTTCCCAGAGTCATTGTTTCACTATCATACAATGCTGTCCTCCAAATGTACGTTCTTAAAAATTTCTTCCCCAAATTAAGGTATATGTTTGCTACTAGACCACTCTTGATCAATAATGCTGTTTATGACAGTACTAGACTGCCTTTTATGCCCTGTTTTGCTACATCCGTCATGGGGTACACTGCTACCTAGGTAGCAGAATTCCTTATTTTTGTCTACTTCGTCATCACCAATCCTGATGTTAGGTTTCCCGCTGTTCTCATTTCTGCTGCTTCTCATTACTTTCTTCTCTCTTTGATTTACCCACACTCCACATTGCATCCTCATTTGACTGTTCAGTCCATTCAGTAGATCCTGTAATTCTCACCCACTTCAACTGAGGATACCGATGCCACCCGACAGTCCTATCACCTTTAACTTTAATTTCATTTTTGAACGTTTATTTCCGTCATTTCTTATTCGATGTATACACTGATCAGCCAGAACAGTATGACTATCTTCCTAATAGCCGGTATGTCCATATTAGGTACCGGTAACAGCGACGACGCGTCGTGACACGGAAGCAATGAGGCCTTGGTAGGTCGCTGGAGGGATTGAGCGTCACATTTGCACACACAAGTCACCTGAATCTCGTAAATTCCGTGGAATGGGACGATGAGCTCTGACGTCAGGTTCAATCACATCCCAGATGTCTTCGATCGAGCTCAGATGTACCAAGTTGGGCGGTTCAGCACGTCAACCGGAATTCTCCACTCCGGTCCTCTAAGAACTCAGTCGCACTCCTGGCCTTATGACATGGGGCATTATGTTGTTGAAAAATCCCACTGCTGTCGGAAAACATGATAGTCATGAAAGGGTGCAAATGGTCTGCAACCACGGTACGATACCGTTTCCTGGGTTTTTAACAAAAAATCAGTCTTCAATATGGCCTTTACAATGCATTAACGAAGAAGAACATCCGAGCAGAAATACCCTGAACATAGATTTGTCATCACAAGCAACCGAGATAACTAAAAAATACGGGATGGCACTTACACACATGTTACGTGCTGTAGCTATTGATTTCAAAGTTAACAGAATACGAACAGCTTGAGAACAAAGCTCTTTTCAAACATTGATATGAGAATAAATATAATTCGGCTTTCAGACATAGCCAGGGTGCGGGAATTATATTACTAATACAAAAATTCTCATCTGTTTCTGGAGGACTCGGCAGAAGAAAACAAGCGGCACGAAACTTAGATCTCTCGACCAGCTAGGATTAACACGATGGCCACAGGATACAACAATAAGAATAACTGACAAGACTCCAAAACAGTGTCCCACTGTGTCACCAGTTCAATGCAGACTCCATATAATTCCGTTTCACAGAATTCCAAGATAGCAAAAAAAACGGCTCAGAGCACTATGGGACTTAACTTCTGAGGTCATCAGTCCCCTAGAACTTAGAACTACTTAAACCTAACTAACCTAAGGACATCACACACATCCATGCCCGAGGCAGGATTCGAACCTGTGACCTTAGCGGTCGTGCGGTTCCAGACTGTAGCGCCTACAACCGCCCGGCCAGTTCGGCCGGCTCCAAGATAGCACACAGTTGCCTCATCTGCTCTTGAGGATGCAAACAGAGCCCTCCGAGACACGCCTGCCTCTGTCAATAGCAAGCCGGACGACGCTCCTACAGAAGGAACAGCCATATTAGACACACTACAGCCGACTGCCCCGACGTCTGTCGCCACAGTCCGCGTCACTCGTGGGACCTACTTGGGAGCCACCATACGATACACGGCGCTACTTCCGAAGCGAAAACCACGGCAACGCGCACTAGTCGAAGTAGGCTCCCGATCTGCTGCAAAAGAAACCCTCTAACGGGAAAATTTTGAGAGAAAAATCAAATTATCTATGAAGCTAGAAGGCGTAGCAAAACAATCGCATTCCGCGAAAGCTAGCCGGATGACCCAGAAACGACGTGAGTGACAATGAATATAGACTTCTTAAATAATAGGGAAAAGATTACGATGTATAAAACTAATAAATCAAAAATAACAGATAACTAATTCAAGTTTCAAAGTTTTCAACAAGTTGGTGCTAGTATTTTTCAGTTTACTATATTTTTGTTGCAAATCTAACCTTTAAATTAAATTTGCAGCCCATGACCAATATTACTGAATCTATGCTTTCAAAACTCAGTAAACGAAATTTGGAAAGGGAAATAAAGTTCAGGACGAAGAATAAAAACTTTAAGGTCAGAGATGAGAAATAACTTGAAATATCAGTTGAACGGAATGAACATTGTCTTCGAAAGAGATCATAGGATGAGAATTAACGGAAGTAAAAGAAACAAGTAATGTAGTCCCATTAAATCAGACAATGATCAGGTAACGAGAGTAGAAAATGAGACACTCCATATAGTAGACGGGGTTAGCTACCTGTGGAGCAAAATAACTGACAGTTAGCGAAGAAGAGAAGATGTAAAATACAGCCTGACAATAACAAGAACACAGTTTCTGAAAAAGGAACTGTTTTACCATGTTATAAATTTTAATATTAGTTAACCTATTCTAAAATCACTTGTCTAGAATGTAGCCTTGTGCGAAAGTGGGACTTGAACGATAATGTAACGACAGAGAAAAATACTGGATATTATGTCAGCAGATTGGACTGCTAATTAAAAGCTACGAAAATGAATTGGAGAGATAAAAATATGGAGTGGCAGAAGAAGTGATTGCTTCGTTGAGAAAATCCTGATAGCAGTAAAAGCCTGTGAGGTAATGAGGGGAGGGGAAGTGTGATGGGTAAAAATTGTAGAGAGAGATCGAGAATTGATAGTAGTAAACAGGTGGAAATGGATGTAGGGTAAAATAACGCATAGATGAAGAGGCTTACGTAGGACAGAGGAAAATGGCATCCTGAATCAAAGCAGTCCTTCGATTACCACAACAACAACAACAACAACCGTAATCAATGTAATTTTGTCATAATACGAGTGGTGTTCAATAAATAACATAACACACTTCTTTTCTGACACCTGGTTGCTTTTATTCAGGATTTCAATACACCACATTATTACCCACTCTAAACTCTACTGTTCAACATAATCTCCGTTCAATGCGATGGCCTTACGCCACCTTACTGGGCGGGCCTGTATGCCCGCATGGCATCACTCTACTAGTAGACGTCGGAGGCACCGTCTTTCTCCATGAATAACGTCCCATTACCTGTACTGCTTCTCGTGAAGTGCATCCTTCACTGGACGAAACAGATGGAGGTCGAAAGGCGCGAGCCCCGGGCTGTAGGGTTGATGAGGAAAAAAGAGTCCAATGAAGTTTTGTGTGCTTCTCTCGGGTGCGCAAACCCGTGTACAATTTTGTGGCGTTGAACAAGCCGAAGTCGTTCCTTCCGTTGCCTAATGGTACACTTCAGAGATATTTGCTGCACAATGAGAATGACACCTTCAGAGTCCCAAAGATCGTCGCCATGACTTACTGGTTGAGGATGAGGCTTTTAATTTTTCCTCTGGATGAGAGGTGGCGTGGCGCCACTCCATGAATTGCACATTTCTTTCCAGTTCGAAATGGTGAACCCACGTTTCGCTGCCTGTGACTATGTTCGACAAAGAAAATCGTCACGATCAGCCTCGGAAAGCACAGGTAATTCCTCGCAGATGGTCCTTCGTTGCTCTTTATCGTTTTCGATTAGGTGGCGAGGAACCCAGCACGCACACGTTTTTGAGTACCCTAACTGGTGGACGAGTGTGCCAATATTAGCAACAGAGACGTCCAGTTGAGCTGCGAGGTGATTGACTGTGATCCTTCGATCACCTCTAATGAGACTGTCCGCACGTTCCTACAGTGCAGTAGTCACAGCTGTGTGCGATAGGCCAGCTCGTGGGAGACAGGACTGTTTGCGCGACTTTGTTTAATGATGACAAGCGTGACACCTCGCTCAACGAATCACCGTGCTTCTGTTGACTGCTAGGTATTCGTGACACTCTACAAGCGTCTATGAATATCTGCGACGCTGTGGTTTTCTGTCAAAAGAAACTCAATGGCAGCTCCGTGCTTGGAACGCACCTCAACTACCGACACCGATTTCAAGTCTATGTATAGTGCCGCCACGCTTCGGACCTTCATGAAATAATAGAGGCTGAAGCGGGAATATTCCAAGATGTCATACAACAAATCCGCGTTTTTTCAACCGAAACTGGCCAAAAAAGTGTGGGATTGCTTATTGAACGTCCCCGTACTGATCAAGATATGGCATATTAATCCAATAGTCAAATAAATATTTCGTGAATTGCGCAACGTGAGTTTCTCTCATGAGTATGTGAAGTGTTGGTTGAACAATTTAACATAATTACACCTGAGATGCTACAGTCCCCATTGACCCACAGTGAAAGAAAATCCCCATAAGACCGTGTGAATTGATTAGGGGAGGAGGCCAAAAGCGAGGTCATCGGTCTCATCGGATTAGGGAAGAACGGGGAAGGAAGTCGACCGTGCCCTTTCAAAGGATCAATACCAGCATTTGCTTAGAGCTATTTAGGGAAATCACGGAAAACCTAAATCAGGATGGCCAGACGCAGGACGGAACCGTCGTCCTCCCGAATGCGAGTCCAGTGCGGTAGGCACTGCGCCACCTCGCTCGGTCAACTAGCTGGTTGTCAAAATTAGATAAGCAAAACGATGCTAGATAAATGACATTGTGCTCGCCTCGTATCGATGAATGCAAACACGGCCTAATCTAATGATTTACGGCAGCTAATGATGGTTGTAGTAGTGGCTGAGAATAATAAGTTCGGCGTGGCAGCTGATTTATGCTCCAAGTTGTAGACATCTGACTCGGCACCTATAAGACCAAGCCTACATTATGCATTTGTTATTATTTTTTGAGGCTTTCATGCAGGGTTAGTCTTTTGGTTTGATTTACTAGTCGGGTATGCGCATTGGATTATTAAACAGTCTAAGTCATAGCCTTTGTCAAAAGACACCAGTAACAAATAGTTTTCACTCTTTGATTGAGAATGTAAAATGGCTCTGAGTACTATGGGACTTAACATCTGAGGTCATCAGTCCCCTAGACTTAGAACTACTTAAACCTAACTAACCTAAGGACATCACACACATCCATGCCCGAGGCAGGATTCGAACCTGGAACCGCAGCAGCTGCGTGGTTCCGGACTGAAGCGCCTAAAACCGCTCGGCCACCGCTGCCGGCGATTGAGAATGTAAATTTGTTAAGTGCAATTTACTTTACCAACATTTTTGTCACGTAACTCATCATCAGAGTGTTGGTGACCTCGACATCAATATGAGTTCTCTGTTATGTTCCTCAAACCACAGTAACAAAATCCTTATCTTGTGAAACGGTAGTTGATGTGCTGGATGATGCTGACGGGTAATACCGCTGTATAAAGGGATGCGGGTGTTCACAATAATGTCTATGGAGTCCACACAACAACGAAAATAAAAAATAGGTTCAAGAGTGGAGTTAAAATTCAAGGTGAAAAGATATCAATGATAAGATTCAATGTTGATATTGTTACTGTCTGTGAAAGTGGAGAAAAATTACAGGATCTGCTGAATGGAATGAACAAATGAGTACAGAATTAGGACTAGGAGTAAGTAGAGTAAAGTCGAATGTATGGAGAAGTAGCAGAAATGAGAACAGCGAGAAAATTAACATCATGATTGGTGATCACGAAGATGATGAAAAGGAATCCTGCTGCCAAGACATGAAAATAACCGATGACGGACGGTGCAAGGAGGATATAAAAATCGGAATATCACTGGTAGAAAGGGCATTGCTGGCGAAAAGAATTGTACTTGTATAAAATATAGTTCTTAATTTGAGGAAGACATTTCTGAGCATTGTATGGCAGCGAATCATGGACTTGATAAAATCCAAACAGAAGAGAATCGAAGCATTTGAGATGTGGTGCTACAGAAGAATGTTGTAAATTAGATTGTCTGATAAGGTAAGCAATGAGGAGGTTCTCTGCAGAATCGGCGAGGAAAGGAAGATGTGGAAAACAATGAGCCGGCCGCGGTGGCCGAGCGTTCTAGGCGTTTCAGTCCAGAACTGGGCGACTGATACGGTTGCAGGTTCGAATCCTGCCTCGGGCATGGACGTGTGTGATATTCTTAGGTTATTAAATGAAACAACAAGTTCACTGTTACCAGTCACCGTGACTGGTGACAGTGAACTTGTCGTTTCATTTAATGTCAGTAACAGTCACGGTAAAGCCTAACCTAAAAATGTTCGCATTTAAAATTCTTAGGTTAGTTAGGTTTAAGTAGTTCTAAGTTCTAGGGGACTGATGACCTCAGGTGTTAAGTCCCATAGTGCTCAGAGCCATTTTGAAAACATTGACAAGAATAAACGACAGGATGGCAGGATATTTGTTATGACATCACGGAATAACTTCCATGGTAATAGAGGGAGCTCTATAAAATAACAAATGTAGAGGAAAACAGAGATTGGAACAGATGCAGCTAACAATTGAGGACGTAGGCTGCAAATACTATCCTAAGATGTTGGCACAGGAGAGGATTTCCTGTCGGCCAGCATCAGTTCAGCCAGACGAATGATGACGCAGAGGGTGAACAGATGATATGTTGTCTTTGATTACTACCACAAGTGCCATACAAACTCGGGTGAATGTTACTCTTAGCATAGGACTGCCGCCACTGGCTTGTCTCCCTGTCACGGTGCATGTTACGAGCAGCCCTTCGACTGCATGACGGTATATATGGACACAACCGTCGATCTGGTGTGAAAAAAAAGCCCGAATCATCCGTCCATGTCAAGTATTTTCATTGATCCACAGTGTATTCTCGTTGATCTCGTGCCCACAACAATTGTAATTGACGATATCATTGCGTAACATGGGAACACATACGGGCCATACACTGCGGAGTTCCATGTTCAACAACGTTCAACAGTGACGAAGGTTCCACTCCGAGACAGTTGTGCCTGTACCATAATTGTCCTCCGTCGTGATATCAGCTACAAGTCACAGCCTATTCTGCTTTACAGAAGCAATCCTACGATATCCAAGGGATTCTGCGGTATCCACGTTTTTTGAGGAGGCGTGGATGTCAACCAACATGTCCCTTACGGGTGGTTTAACCGCCTTTCAGCCACTTTGCACAAATGCTCACGACAGTTGCAGGCGAAGAGACGATCAGCATCGCCGCCTCCCAGTTACTCGTTTCCAGGCGCCAGGCCATAACAATCTGTTCTTTATCAAAGTCACTTATGTCTGTGGATTTCACAATTTTGTGTCCGATTTCCGTCGCTGATATGATTCGCCATTCGTCTCTGCTCCGCTTACATTCTTCCTTATCTCGTCACGTGTCCGCAACGCCACGTGGCGGCATCTAATACCGCTGTACTCAGTGTTCATAATGTTTAGGCTCGTCAGTGTATTTTCTGTAGCTGACCAATGGCCATTCGCATGTGACCTGTTTTCCATGACCTGTATCGTAAGGGAATCTATAAGTTGCACAAGCACTACTGCCACTAATCCTTCATTCGTTTTCCATAGCGTTGAATTGTCGGGAAGCTAGGTGAAATGCTGTGAAATAATATCACTGGACATTATTTATACTTCCTGAACCTGCTATGTAATAAACTGACATACTTATTACATCTATACATATTATAAAAATGTTTGCGTGTATGTATGTACGTATGTACACAGTGACACTTACTGAACTGTCTGAAAAAAGAACGTAAATTAGTTACAAACTACGGCGGGCACACACTTTATTCAACATGTAAACGTCATTACAGATGTTCGGATTTAGGTTATGACACGTTTGATATGACTGTCATCATTGGCGGTGACATGCCGCAGACGAATAGTGAATTTCTGTACGACCCGCTAAGTGTCGGAACATCGATGCTGTCGTTAACCTCCTGAATCGCTGTTTCCAGCTCAGCAATGATTTTCGAGCTATTGCTGTACAGCATAGTCCCACAAAAAGGAGGCCCGTGTGTTAAGGTCCTGAGAATATGGCGGCCAATCGAGTTCCACGCCAGTGGCCTCTGGGTACCCCAGGGCCAGAATGATGTCCCGAGAGTGGTGCTCCAGGTCATCAAACACTCTCGTGCTTCGACGGGCTCCGTCTTGTATGAACCACATCTTGTCGAAATCGGTCACTTTGCATAATGGGGATGAAATCATCTTTCAAAACTTTCACGTACCGCTCGGAAGTCACCGTGGCATCAAGAAATATCGCACCGATTATTCCGTGACTGTACACGCCACACCACACAGTCACCCACTGAGGGTGAATTGACTTCTCGATCGCGAAATGCGGATTCTCAGTTCCACAAATGCGCCCATTTTGCTTTTTGGCGAACCCATCCAAAAGAAAGTGGGCTCCGACGCTAAACAAAATCACGCATGCGCATACTAATTCCCATTCATGCCCCGCAGCCAATCGTGCACTTTTAACGTCCTAACTCAAACCGTTCTGTAGTTATGACGATTTTATTTAATATACTTCAATAATTGTCTCCCTGTATGTATGTATGTTCCACATCTCCTCCTAAACCACAGGACAGGTTTCAGCTAAACTTGGTACACACATCACTGTCTTGAAAGAATGACTGTGGGAATAAGAACCATTTACGTATGAATGAGGGGGATGGAGGCGAAAAGTAGTGTAGCCCACGATGCGAAAAAACCCAGACTTTATTCTTCCAGTATTTAAGACTGACAGCTCTTAGTGACTTGCAATAAATTTTACACATATTTTCAAACCTTTACGAAAGTAATTGTTGCTGACAACTCCCACAAAATAATGGAAGGAAAAAAGTTTATCGTTTCCTACATTTCCGCTGTTCATGCAGTAAAATTGCCGCACCACTCAGTATCTTCTAATTTATTACTACTTTACTATTAATGCTTTTTTCAGACAGTATTCACATATATCACTGAATGTTCCTGCAAAATTATGTCATTACACGACACATAGTTCGTGAGATATGACTTTATAAATACTGAGATGCATCAAAATCTGCCGCATCATGCATGACGTTTAAATTTATTACTGATTGCTACTAACTGTATTCGCAACTCATTTTGTATACAGTATCCACATATGCCGCTGAATGTATACAAAATTATATCATTGTACGACTCATAATGTAGGAGATATGACGTTATAAACATTGAGCAACTTGAAACGAAACTTCAGAGCGAAATTCACAGGAGGTATCAGCGAAATATGTGTACAAATATGAATGAGAAATATGAAATATGTGTGAAATGTGCTCATGTGGGCTAATCTGCGGGGAAAAACTCATAAACCTCTGGTTCAATTTAAACCAGACTTGGTTTACTGTAAACATATTGAGGGTAGAAACAAACAATGTCGTACTGGGGGGCGGGGAGGGGGGGCGGGCGATAACGCGGAGAGAGAAAGGAAGAGGGAGACGCGGGCAGACAAACAGACGATGGTAAGGAAGATATGGATACAGACAGGGGGAAGGAGGAGATAAATAGAGAGACGATGGAGAAGATGGATAGAAAGAGGGCAGACAAGGAAAGATGGACAGAGAAAAGGGAGAGGAGGAGAACGGATGGAGGGAGAGGCCGGCAGAGGACATGGACACATAGAGGGGGAAAGAGAAGAAGGACTAATAGAACTCAAATGAATACATATATTGGAAACGACTGGTACTCTACTAGCTGCAGAAATAAAAAAAAAAAGGAAGGAGGAAGGAAAGTTAGTGTTTGCGTCACAGTGGGTCGTCATTGGAGACGGAGTACAATCTCGGGTTTGGGAAGGATGGTGTAAGTAGGCTGTTTAGGTTTTTTTATTGGTAACGCCACCTCTGTATGAAAATCACTGGCTGTGCTGTGTGCAGTCTGTGGCTGCTTTGCATTGTTGTAATACCCGCCATTGTAGTGTTAGGCAGCTGGCTGTGAACAGCGCGTAGCGTTGCGCAGTTGGAGGTGAGCCGCCAGCAGTGGTGGATGTGGGGAGAGAGATGGCGGAGTTTTGAAATTTGTCATGAACTGCTATATATATATATATATATATATATATATATATATATATATATATATATATATATATATGATGATATCAAGGTAAATACATTGTTTGTTCTCTATTAATATCTTTCATTTGCTAACTATCCCTATCAGTAGTTAGTGCCTTCCATAGTTTGACTCTTTTATTTAGCTGGCAAGAGTGGCGCTTGCTCTATTGCAGTAGTGGGAGTAACCAAGATTTTTGTGAGGTAAGTGATTTGTGAAACGTATAGTTTAATGTTAGTCAGGGCCATTCCTTTGTAGGGATTTTTGAAAGTCAGATTGCGTTGCGCTAAAAAAAAGATATTGTGTGTCAGTTTAAGCACAGTCGTGTAAAAATTGTTCTAAGGGGACGTTTCATATGTCGACCCTTAGCCGAGGATACCTCACTGGAATCTTCAGATTTTTTTTTCTTGTAGTTTGTTGTAGCTTTTGTTTATTGCTAGCGCGTAATTGTAGAGAATTTCCTTTGTAGTTGCAGTCTTTCATTGTCGTACAGTAAAACAGGTGTGGCACGCATGTAGATTTGCACCAAGTATTTTGCAGCTGCAATTAACTAGATATTATTTTCAGTGTTATGTTAATGTGTTTTCTTATTTTTGCTCTTCAAATTGTGTTTTTCTGTGTTGTCGTGTGAAATACTGTGACAATAATGGCGTGTGAAAAACGTAATACTAGGCTCCAAGGTAAACTGCGAAATGACAGTGAAAACGAAAGCAGTGTGTTAGCGCCACCGAGTAATGAATTAACTGATGTTCAAAGTAATAATTTGGTAATTGTGCATAGGGAAATGGAGCTGGCGGCAAACAATGGCGTAGACAGTGAAACAATTAGTGAGCAGGGAAGCATTATCGATCGGTCGGTCGGCAACAGCTCGCCTCAGGAATCCGAAATGACAGGACACAATTTCGCAAATACTGTAGATTCAGGTTCTGGGTCATCACCGTTTTCTCAAATGAGTCAAGACACATTTTCTGCTTGTCAAAATGTGAATGTTGCCGGTGAAAATGCACTGCCAAAAAGCATAGAGAAACAGATTCCAGACACTAATACATTATTATTGCAATTAATGCAACAAATGGAACAAAATCAGAGACAAATGGGACAAAATCTCAAAAAGTTATACACAGTGGAACAAAATCTCAAAAAGTTAGACACAATGGAACAAAATCAGAGACAAACACAGCAACAGTTAGACACAATGGAACAAAATCAGAGACAATCACAGCAACAGTTAGACACAATGGAACAAAATCAGAGACAAACACAGCAAAAGCTTCAAAAGTTAGACTCATTGGAACAAACTCTTGAACAAACACGTGAAGATTTAACTACTGAGTTACATAACATTGAATCGAAATGTCAAAAAGCCTATAATGATGTAAAAACACAAATTTGTGAGCATTTTCAACCTATTTTTTCGCGGCATGAAAATGCATTACAGAATCACGAAGCAGCCATAAAAGAACTGCAAACTATTGTTCATGAAAATCATGAGACCTTGCAAGCTAAATTTGACTCAGTTGCATCTACCGATTCGGTTACGCAACTTGCAAAAACTCAGGAAAACTTAAAGGACACAGTAGATACTCTGAAATTTGGTTCAGAAAAACACACTGAGGAAATAAGTACACTATCGGATAAAGTAGCCGAACTTTCAGATCAGTTCACTAACTTATCTACGAAGGTAGATGATGATCTGAATGAATCAACACCTGTAGCCTTCACTGACACTGAAGAGTATGAAAATTAGAAAATTCAAACAAAATCAAATCAATTCAATACACAGTACAAAAGAGAAATCCGCGAAGTACAAGATCAGCTGACACAGGTAATACAAGAATTACGTATTTCAGAGGACACTCGCGCCCCAATACGGGAAGAGGGACATAGAAATACGGAACAACCACAAAATAATAACATAGGACACTTCGGAAATTATGAAAGAAATTGGCAAGGTGCACCGAATTTTGAAGTGGAACCGCCGAAACGACGTAACAATGACCGATATGCGACTCACCGACATGATGACTTTGACTATAAGCTGTTCATTACTACACGTAAATTCAAAACGTTTAAAAATTCTGCCAACGACATTCATCCACAAGCGTGGCTCCATCAATTCTCTCATTGTTTTCCTCCCAACTGGTCGTTAGAACACAGATTAGAATTTATGTGTGGCTACTTAGAGAATGAACCAGCTGTAAGAATGCGATCGGTCATTCACGATTGCCACAGTGAAGGAGAATTTTACCATGCCTTCCTCTCAGCATATTGGTCTCAAGCTACACAAGACCGAGTAAAACATAGCATCATAATGATGAAACATTTCGAACAATCTGAATTTTCCAGTCTTGTGAAATATTTTGAAGACATGTTGCACAAGAATCAGTACCTGTCAAACCCATACAGCCCCTCAGAACTCATTCGCATTTGCTTAATCAAATTACCTGAACATTTACGACATATTATTTTAGCAGGACGTTGCAAAGACGACATTGAAGCTTTTCAGGGACTGTTACAGGAACTGGAAATTGACACTGACAATCGCGGAACGCGAGAACAGGAACACAACAATTACAGGTCACATCTGTCACAATTCCGCGATGACAGAAATAATACACGACAAGGCTATTCTTATAACGTAAATCGTGACCAAAACAGACACCACCCATATGACAACCGTTGGCAGAGTAGTAATAATTACAGGGAAAGATCACCTCTCCGCGGTAATGACTATTACAGAGACAATCAGAGAAACAGACAATATGGGAACCAAAACAATTATTATCAAGGGAGACAGAATAACTTCAGACGCAACAGTTCGGCGCACAGTTACGATTCAGGGAGAAATTCTCCACCACGTGACGGACAAGGAAGAAACTACGGAACCCACCGACATGACGACAGGCGATATGATCGGAACGACAGACCTGAATTGCATCAGAACTGGCGGTATTTAAACGGGGCAGGGCCCTCTCGTCACGGTGAATTTGTAGAAGTTAGGTCTCCAAATCCCAATAACGACGGGCGCCAACAAAGAGACAGACAATGACTCGCACAGCAGGCAGCCGCGTGCGCCCGCTGGCTCCGAGAAAATAACATAAGACGCTAGCCTTGAGAAAAATTCCAGCATTCTTTACCGACGTATAAAACATGACAATTGCTTTTCAGTTGAAAGTCTGCGTACTATGAAGAGTAAAGGATTGCACCACACTTCACATGTAAAACTGCTTATTGAAAGATAATCTGCTTTTTAACTTTGTCTTTGCCATAAAACTTTTCACTTCACATTTCTAGTATGCTTTGTCAGACTTAAGAAACTGTTAACATGCAACAATGTTTGAAGTTAAATATGCAGTCTAGAAACTAGGAAACATTTTTAAACAGAAATTACGAATGCATTGTTATTGTGAACAGGCGACACACTGTTGTATTTGTACATTCTTGCTTGTTAGTTGCACGATTATAACGACTATAAGACTTACTTGCTTAGAACATATACTGGTACTGCTAATGAGATTTTAATGCAACATTTTGGTTTACTTGAAAATACATTCTGGATTTAAAGTACTGTATGTGAGATACCAGATGACACAGTGATTAGTTTATGTAACAGCTACACGATTTTATCACGACGCTACTAATGTGTGACACAATTTACATTGTTGCTTTTGTGCTGTATCTGCTTTATATCTGCACAGTTTTTCTGAATTCTTCTGGAAAGTAAAACAGGTTTTAGTAGTAACCTTTGTAGTATAGCTACAATGAGACAGGGTTTTCCGTAGCACAACAATACGTTACAGTACAGTACTTTCTTCATCACAACAATAAGCGTAATAACTACGATATCTATACGCAAAGCATTTCACTTTTGTGTATCATGAGGTAAGTACATTGACTTCTGCAGAACTTAGCTTTCGGAGGACGATAACTACGACACTTCCACAGAATTATCTTACAGCAAGACGCACATTTAGCGCTACAGGACACGCATTTGAGAGATTAATTTTGTACTTAAGCCATTTATTTTTCAAGATTTTTGAATTGCAAAGAAGGTTTTCCGTGATACATTTCATTCCATTGCAATAATCTATAACACCTGAGGGTATAATTACATTAATCCTCAGAGGGGTACACACCTACTTTGTGTACCATGTGTTTGGCAAGCACAAGGAGCCCTAGCTAATATGGTATTTGCTTATACAACTTTACACATCGGTACCATATTTCTGTAACACACAAATTACACAGCTATCTGATCATTTAACTGAGAGAGACAAACATTTATTTTACTACATCAGTGACAAACGTTTACGTAATTACACCGTTGGATAACTTCACACTTACGAAATTGTATGTTGTTTATACTTTGTGAACTGTTCATATTTTCTCAGAAACATTGTGATACTATGAGAGCTTTGAATGATGTATTCAGTATGGGATCACGATTTTTAAAGTACCTTTGAGGTAGATGACACTATTGAAATGAACAGAGGATTCTTTTTAGGTTTTGACATTATTGCAGAAAGCTACGACGTTTTTGAGATTTGACTGAGGTGTTATGATGTTATTTTTACGACGACGATGTGTATTATGCTGTTGAGGTATGTTTATGATCAATAAGCTGATGCTATATAAGGAATGTGATTACGTGTTTATGTGTATATGAATAATGAGTAGTGGTTAAGGGACTCTGGTGTGTGAAAAAGGTTGTTGGAAACCAAGAATCGTACTTTAAGAGTTATGAAATGTGTGTATATGCGTGAATGTATCACAATGCTGGCGAAAATTTTTTGGACACTGTTATATTTATAGGATTTTGTTTCTACAGATTTGCAGCGCTAATTCTTGACCTGTGAAATATTTTTTTTATGAGACTGTCACTGTAGCGGAAACTGCTGTCGTAAATATTTCAGTAAGAAAGGTACGTGACCGTGACGTAATGCGTTGCGAGCGGCCAGGTGTACCAGCCACCTGGAGAAACAGCCATTAGGTGAAAAAAAAAGAAGAAGGGGAGGCCATTAACCTCGCTATTGACATTCCTTGTAGAAAGCACCGCTAATACGACACGCTCATTACTTGGAAAGATACTTACATCTGCACACCTGTTTATGACAAGCGTCTTTCTCGAGAATTGAGAGAATTTTTACTGCCTTATGAAATGCCATATGGCTAATGAATGATGTTTCATGCCGTCCTTTGTACATATTTGCTCATTTTCTTTAATATCTAGTTTCTAGCTGCACTGCAGCATTGGTTAAAATAAAATTTAATATATGTACTAATATAGTTATTTTATGCCTACAGATCGAGTCAATAAGAAATTTATGTTCTACTTCCAAGAAAACGAGGGCACATAAATAGACATTTCCCTTCACAGGAATTGCATAAATAATTTCTTTACGATTTAGTAACTTATCTGCTAGTGTAAGTTCTCGTGATGCATCACTCTAGTGTTAAGATGTGACATAGGTATTAGACATGGCCATTTTTAGTGTAATACTTTTTCTGCTTGAACTTTGTCATGTTTAGGTATAAGTTATGCTGTTTGCCAGGAATAGTGCTACTGAATTTTAATTTGTGTTACTCTTCTAAGCCAGTTTTACTACTGATTTATTTTTCTTGTTTGCTGCTCATTGCCTTATATTAGTTGTAATTTATGCTGCTTGCTTCGCCATTTGTCTTTTTGATCATTGCTGTTTGTGTTAATTGTTTTGTGCTGCTGCATTGCCTCGTCCCTTAGTTTAGCATCTGAGCTCAGTAGATTTAAGTTAGCTTACGAGGGGTAGACTATATAAGAACCTAACTATGGAGAATAGGGAAAGAATGCATTGAAAGTTATATGAAAACGATTTAGGCCAAAATGAGTATTGTACAATGAGCCACAATTATTTTGAAAGAAATATGGTTAGAATACAGAAAAGAGGTATAAGTAGGACTTTTTGGGAATAATGATGAATGAAGGGAGATCTCCGAGAAGTAAAGAAAGTTTTGTTTGCAAAATACTGCAGTAAAACAAACACTGTCCTTTCCTTTTGTATTATTATGCTATGTGATTGTGTACCCTTGTGTATTTGTGTACTTCCTGTCTTTAGTTGTTTATCTGATAAGACCTATGTTGTAGAATTTTTCTAATACTATGTTATTTACTTTGTAAAGATGTTTAGACATTATTTATTCTGGTTTGTTGCTCACATGTGAAGGTGATGTTTCAAAAGTTCTTCTGATCTTTTATGTGTTTACTTATGTCATAATTCCTGTAACACTGATGTATATGCTTATTTCTATTCTTTTGTAAAGCCCCTATTACTACAAATGTTATCTGTATTGTTATGTTCTTTAATAATGTATTTTGTACCTTTGTAATTGTATTCTTATGTTATAATATTGTAATTGACACCAGTTCTTCAAATTAAGTATCATTTCACTGCACACGTGTCTGTTGGTCATAGTATATGGACAATATGTGAGAAGTAGGGACTGTTAGTGTTTGCACGTGTGTTAATAATTCAGCAAGGGACTGGATAACAGCATTGCTGGTTCTGAGGACAATTCCAAAAACTTTGTGAGTGCACAAGTGGTGGTTATGGACTTGCTACATTATCCGCAAGACTCTTCGATGGTGATTGTGCACCTGCACAGTCGCAGCAGATGGCTGCTGGCCATCTCTACAAGGACTACAGTGGGTCTACATCTTTGATGATCCACCAATACCATTATCTCTACAAGGACTACAGTGGGTCTGCGTCTTTGCTGACTCACCAGTACCATTATTTCTACAAGGACTGCAGTGGGTCTGCGCCACTGGTGGCCCACCAATACCACAATCTCTACCAGGGCTACAGTGGGTCTACTCTGTTATGACCTACCTACGAATATTCTTCAAAACTTCGACTGACTCTGCGGTGGGTTTACTCTGTTGTGGCCCATTACTTGTCTGCATGTCAAGAGTCAGCACTGTCTTTCCGTTGGAAGGACACTTCTTCTTCAAGACTGCATGGAAATCCACTACTTCTGTGTGCATTCTCTTTTACTGTTCAGACTTTAAAAAAAAAGAAAAACACTGTAATTTTACTGTGATGAATCAGGACTGTCTTTATAGACCGTGAGAAAATTTTAGCTTTTGACCAACATTCTATCAATAAGTGTGTGCCTTTGATTTCTTTGTTATTGTAATTACGATTATGAAAAATTTTAACAAATATGTATTGCCCAGTGCCCAAAACCATTTGTACATTTTTTTGTGGGGAGCATGGGGGCTCTGTAAGTAGGCTGTTTAGTTTTTTTTATTGGTAACGCCACCTCTGTATGAAAATCACTGGCTGTGCTGTGTGCAGTCTGTGGCTACTTTGCATTGTTGTAATACTCGCCATTGTAGTGTTAGGCAGCTGGCTGTGAACAGCGCGTAGCATTGCACAGTTGGAGGTGAGCCGCCAGCAGTGGTGGATGTGGGGAGAGAGATGGCGGAGTTTTGAAATTTGTCATGAACTGCTATATATATATATATATATATATATATATATATATATATATATATATATATATATATATATATATGACATCAAGGTAAATACATTGTTTGTTCTCTATTAATATCTTTCATTTGCTAACTATCCCTATCAGTAGTTAGTGCCTTCCATAGTTTGAATCTTTTATTTAGCTGGCAAGAGTGGGGCTTGCTCTATTGCAGTAGTGGGAGTAACCAAGATTTTTGTGAGGTAAGTGATTTGTGAAACGTATAGTTTAATGTTAGTCAGGGCCATTCCTTTGTAGGGATTTTTGAAAGTCAGATTGCGTTGCGCTAAAAAAAGATATTGTGTGTCAGTTTAAGGACAGTCGTGCAGAATTGTTCAAAGGGGAAGTTTCAATGGATGCGGAAGGAAATCAGCCGTTACATTGCAAAGGATCCATCTCGGAATTTTCCTAGAGGGAAAACGCAGAAAACTTACATCTGTATGGCCGGACGAGGGTTTGAACCGTCGTTCTCCAGACTGTAAGTCCATTGTGCTGACTACTGCGCTGGGATCATTTCAAGCTATTCTAACTTTATTGATTTCAAATCGTCGACGTATTCATTTTATTTCTGTGCATTTAATTTATTTCAAAATATTTGGCAGTGCTAGCATATTGCCCCCAGTGAATAATTCATCAGGGCGACATCGTTAAACAGTAATACATCACGGTCGAAAAATTTCGTTATTTCTGTGTTTCAATAACCTCTCCATTGGGTTACATTCGATGACCACTTACCAATTTATGTTTGAAAATTGAGAGGAAAACAGGAAATTAATGAGCAATATAAGGCTGTACATAACAAAACGTATTGAAATAGAATGATTCGCTATACTTAGAGGAATTTAGTGCTACCAAGATTTACAGTACAGTAGACATTTAAGATAACAAAATTTTGTATATTATGTGCAGAGGGAGACAAAATTTTTGTTGGCGTCGGGAGCATCAGTAGGGTTCTGGAAGGAACATATTAGCCTCTGTAGGCTGTTGCCCAGGGGAAATATTCTAGGGAGGCTCCTTTCTCATCGAGAAAGCTCGGCAAATAGTGCGGTGTCCAGACGAGTTGTCGATCCCGTCTACGTGCACAGGTTTTCTGTCACTGACTGTCACCTTATCCAACGTTCCTAGCAGTTGTCAATACGCTCTAATTGTATGAAGTCTGTACTGGAACCACAAATCACAAGAAAGTGAGTAAATTTTTCAACCACTTAGAAATTGGTTATTACTACCGATAGTTGTCTCAGATATAAGAATGCTTCTAGTAAGTTAAGGGTCATTTATTTTATTGTTAAACACATCATTTTAACGGCTGAACAGCACATTCCAAGTTATTGAACTTAAGTGACTCGAACGTTGTAGTTTTCACTCGCATCAAGGGCCGTACTCCTCTTTCCTCCACCACCTCTCAATACACCGGTTACCTCTAAAACAACGAAACAACGAAGCTTTTACGTGGTGTTCTTATATGAAAATTTTCTGGTATTTAGAATACTTAGCAAGCTCTACCGGTACAGTTGTGTGTAGTAGGCGAACATGGGCACGGAGTAACTGAGACTCTGCACGACAATGTGACTGTTACGATTTTTCCCTGCTTCTCGTAACTGAATTGCGGTTCACGGTAATTACGGGCTTTGTGGTTTCAGTGTCACAACTGAATAATATCAGCCACCCTAGCAACAATTGTCTTCGAAATCGTTCTGGCCTTTCGATCGAGTTAATCTGGCAAACTGAAAGAGAAGTACTCGGCAGTTAGCACTACCAATAGAAGGCGTTCAGATGTAAAAGTGCAATGATGGCTATGTGAAACAGCATCACAGAATGGATTTATTAACATTCACGAAGAATTTCCAGATTATAAAATCTCATTCTTTACAGATGGTTTTCAGTGTTTGTATGTGATTTTCTATATGACGGATTGTTCGAGAATCGTGACTAATCCTTGTTAGTGAAAAAATAATCTACAGTAAATAAAGTACTGTTTCATGTGTAGTCAGCCCAATAGATTTAAGTTACTGCTGGCGTGAAGCAGGTACTGGACTTCCTCGACTACTTCTACAACTAGAGCAAAATTCTCTTAACTGATCGCTGAAACTGGGATGCCTAGGGAAAAGAATTTAACTCTTCCATTTCCTGAACCAACAGTGTTACGACGGTTTAAGCTGTTCTCCCTCTACGCTGGGGATATTCTATCGAGAAAGAAACAGCACTTAACTGTTCGCCGCCTTTTCTCTGTGACACATATTGATTCTAAACGGTGAACAGCTACTGCAAAACTGCTGAGACTATGGTATAAGAGGGTGCTCTCTGCTATAAGCTGACGGATTCATTCTACTGGACAATACTTATCATAATACACTCCTGGAAATTGAAATAAGAACACCGTGAATTCATTGTCCCAGGAAGGGGAAACTTTATTGACACATTCCTGGGGTCAGATACATCACATGATCACACTGACAGAACCACAGGCACATAGACACAGGCAACAGAGCATGCACAATGTCGGCACTAGTACAGTGTATATCCACCTTTCGCAGCAATGCAGGCTGCTATTCTCCCATGGAGACGATCGTAGAGATGCTGGATGTAGTGCTGTGGAACGGCTTGCCATGCCATTTCCACCTGGCGCCTCAGTTGGACCAGCGTTAGTGCTGGACGTGCAGACCGCGTGAGACGACGCTTCATCCAGTCCCAAACATGCTCAATGGGGGACGGATCCGGAGATCTTGCTGGCCAGGGTAGTTGACTTACACCTTCTAGAGCACGTTGGGTGGCACGGGATACATGCGGACGTGCATTGTCCTGTTGGAACAGCAAGTTCCCTTGCCGGTCTAGGAATGGTAGAACGATGGGTTCGATGACGGTTTGGATGTACCGTGCACTATTCAGTGTCCCCTCGACGATCACCAGTGGTGTACGGCCAGTGTAGGAGATCGCTCCCCACAACATGATGCCGGGTGTTGGCCCTGTGTGCCTCGGTCGTTTGCAGTCCTGATTGTGGCGCTCACCTGCACGGCGCCAAACACGCATACGACCATCATTGGCACCAAGGCAGAAGAGACTCTCATCGCTGAAGACGACACGTCTCCATTCGTCCCTCCATTCACGCCTGTCGCGACACCACTGGAGGCGGGCTGCACGATGTTGGGGCGTGAGCGGAAGACGGCCTAACGGTGTGCGGGTCCGTAGCCCAGCTTCATGGAGACGGTTGCGAATGGTCCTCGCCGATACCCCAGGAGCAACAGTGTCCCTAATTTGCTGGGAAGTGGCGGTGCGGTCCCCTACGGCACTGCGTAGGATCCTACGGTCTTGGCGTGCATCCGTGCGTCGCTGCGGTCCGGTCCCAGGTCGACGGGCACGTGCACCTTCCGCCGACCACTGGCGACAACATCGATGTACTGTGGAGACCTCACGCCCCACGTGTTGAGCAATTCGGCGGTACGTCCACCCGGCCTCCCGCATGCCCACTATACGCCCTCGCTCAAAGTCCGTCAACTGCACATACGGTTCACGTCCACGCTGTCGCGGCATGCTACCAGTGTTAAAGACTGCGATGGAGCTCCGTATGCCACGGCCAACTGGCTGACACTGACGGCGGCGGTGCACAAATGCTGCGCAGCTAGCGCCATTCGACGGCCAACACCGCGGTTCCTGGTGTGTCCGCTGTGCCGTGCGTGTGATCATTGCTTGTACAGCCCTCTCGCAGTGTCCGGAGCAAGTATGGTGGGTCTGACACACCGGTGTCAATGTGTTCTTTTTTCCATTTCCAGGAGTGTATTATGGCGCATTTTAACTTCGCTATCTACTCTTCAACATCGTAAAACAACTCGTGTGCGATTTCAAAGGCAGTTACAAGATCTCCTATACAAAAATTTTGCAAGATAGGTCGATAAAATCAGCGGGTAGTGGCCATGGAACAATTAATAACACTGATTATATCAAGTATTGAGATTGATACACATGTGGTCAATACATCACTTAGTTTCATTGTTTGTAGGTTCACTGAAGACACGCAAGTATGAGGAACTGAACCAAACTTATTTCCAAATTTCTGTCGTCATACAACAGAGAGCATAATTTAGCGCAGGAGCACCGACATCACATGGACCCACCACTTCAGCAACTGTCAACTAGACGGGTTTTCACCATAGTAATGAGGAAAAAAAATGCTCTGGGTTTTGGGATAGGATAGCTTGAAACTCTAGAAATGCAGCGTGAGACGCCGTCTCCTGCATTACTGAATCAGAGAGCAGTGGGGGGAATGCGGTCAGGCTGTCCGTTTTCCTTTTGCAGCATGACTACACTGTTAGAACCGTAGACAGAGCAACTGCAGAATTCGCTAATGCTTTTGTACCTGTTAGATGAGATTGTTCTGCAGATTCATAGTGAGGATGTCCTCACTGCTGCTTTCGTTAATTTTATGGCTGTTCAAGGCTTTCTACGATTTCGCAGTCTATTTCGTCAGGAAATACACGAAATCCCTGTAAAAGCAAGTATCTCCTTTCCAGAAAACTCATTTTATTCACATTTACCAATTCTCTGAAAGCACTCGTTGAGTGCATCAGTTGTGGCCTCCGTAATAAGATAGAAATGTATGGTAGAGGTGGTAGACAGGCAGGACACATAGTAGAGTACAATCATCATTGATGGATCAAAAAGTGACCGACACTTCCTGTTAGTGTATACAGAGTCAACCAGAACCCCACCGACAATCCTTCAGAGGATTTTCGGGGATACCTTCTGAACATTTTACACAGTGGCATCAGAAGTTTAACGTGTGTGTCTGAGTATCAGCCTGGGGCACCGTAGCTCCCAAACGAAAGATCCGATTTTAATGAGGGTTTTTTTTTTTGTTTTAGTTTTTGTTAGCTATGTTCCATGAAAATTTGTTCAGTGGTTTAAATTTCTTCAGTTAAATTAAGTAAAGTGTTTTCCGCTGGCTCGCTCCCTTGATATTCGCTACTTAATACCTAAGGGCTACGTCAGGTTACGTAGTACCAGTTTATATAACACAAAAGCATCTCAATAAAATTCCGCGAAAACATATGTTTATCTATTACTCTTGACCAACAACGATGATTGTGGTCTCTTGAAGTCACCTGTTTCAGCACTCACAAACCATAAATGATACATTGATTCGTCTGTCAGAGATAAACATGTGCTCTCGCAGACTTTTTTGTAGTTCTTTTTGAAATCTACAATTTGCCGTAAGTGTTTAGGCAGCCTATTGTACGAGAGCGCAATAGCCGCCCACTACCTTCCGAATTCATTTAGAACTATCGCCACTGCTTTTTGCTTATATTATCTAAATCAGCTAAACACATTCTAAAACATAGTCAATGATTAAGTGTGTGAATTAAAAAAATAAACACGTAACCCGCAAAATTGGCAATGCTAAAATAGGATGACAGTGTTTAATGCATTTCGTTACTAACAGTAGCTTCAAGGGAGATTCGCAAAGTATTTTAGATGTGAAAATATTATTTTAAAGCCCGCATCTCGTGGTCGTGCGGTAGCGTTCTCGCTTCCCACGCCCGGGTTCCCGGGTTCGATTCCCGGCGGGGTCAGGGATTTTCTCAACCTCGTGATGGCTGGGTGTTGTGTGCTGTCCTTGGGTTAGTTAGGTTTAAGTAGTTCTAAGTCCTAGGGGACTTATGACCACAGCAGTTGAGTCCCATAGTGCTCAGAGCCATTTATTATTTTAAATAATAAAGAAAGAGACATAGAAATAAAAAGTATTCAAGTACTGATTCTCCATCTATGCAGTTTTTCTAAAGCCCATCTGTCAGGAGGATTAAGAAAGAGCTTTCTTTGGCTGAGTTCACAAATAGCAACTGCCAGCAAGCTTTTTACCCGATTTGAGGCCACGTAAATTTTGCATTTCCAAAAGTACTTTTGCCTAAATAAACGATTGATTTTTCCACAGCGGGTCCTTGCAACTTGTGGTCACTAACAGCCCAACTGTAAGAATGTTTCAAATGGCTCGAAGCACTATGGGACTTAACATCTGAGAACTACTTAAACCTAACCAACCTAAGGACATCACACACATCCATGCCCGAGGCAGGATTCGAACCTGCGACCGTAGGAGCCGCCTGGTTCCGGACTGAAGCGCCTAGAACCACTCGGCCACAGCGGCCGGCCAACTTAAAATTATGGGATTAATCTTTCGACCATGCCATATACTCTAAGAACTTGAAATCTCAGATTCTCTGGCTGTTTTGGAATCCACCCGTTTTCGCCTTTAAAACTCCCTCCAATCGATTTGTCGTCGAATTCTAGAAGTTTCTTTTCCAGTATTTACCCTTCTTTCAGTTGATCTCTGCAAAGTCCATTCCATTCCAGTTTTTAGTAATACCCATAGTACCATGGACCAATATCAAGTTTAAAAAGCATGAAATAAAACTTAAATTAAAAATTTAAAAAACCCCGTCACAAATAACCTCTAAAAATTAAAAGAAACATGTATTCCCCCTTTCAATTTAATATAAGTAGTAATATTTTTATCCAAGCGTCGTCGCATCGGGGGACTGCTAAATCTCGACTGAGAGTGTCTGTGTCCATTTTAAAAGTACTTCAAGCTCTTTGCTCGAAAAGTTCTGATTCTACGTAGTCGGGTACCCATTCGTTTCTACATTTGACAGATAAATTTTAATTTTGCCGGTGTTCGGTTAACATAGGTCTGCTGTCAATTAATGACTTGAATGAACTGAAGTCACCATTTCCAATGAACTTAGCTTAGCGAACGTCACATTTTTCTTGAGAGCGCTGAAATATGATCAGAACTGAGACACTTTCCATCCCCCCACTGGATCTCTCATGTGCTTTCCGACAGTTTTGTTCAATCAGTTGTTTCTTTTCATTATCGGTACCCACTTTTTTACATCCATGGCAATGTTTTGACAATACTTCAAGATACTTATGACAGCTACACAAGAAGTTTTGAGTGATAGCCCTTTTTCTCCCATGATCCGTCAAATGCTATGCAAATGTCGTTGTTACTATCATTTTCTTAAACTGCTTCCATTGTTGCACATTTAATTGCTTCTTCTGCAATTACTTTTACTGTTTTTCCTAAAGCATCTCCGTATCTTGAAACTTTAGTATGCCGGAATGACATATTCTGACGTTCGTCTCAGAAAGGTTATTGTTTTTACATTTTTCATATGTCTAAAATTCTTTCTTACTCTCACAGTTCGAACAAAGGTCTTCCAAAGTAAGAACTAAACCGATTCCTTCGAAGAAATTTTCAGAAATTAATATCTCTCCACCACACAAATTACAGTTTGATTAAAAATTGTTTTTAATACACTCAAACCTATTGTTAAGCTGATATCACTGGTAAAGGTTTCACTGCACACTTCTTTACAGTTCACGGTCTTCTTCTTGGAAGCAGCTGGCAGTGAAAAACTTTACTCAGTTTTGCCTGCCATCACTTTATTCTCTGAATGTAATCATACTACGGAACAAATTCTGTAGTATCTATTCTCCTTATTTCTTCTCTTCTTATATATTTCCCTTGATTTAATCATATTAAAGAGAAAAAAAGTGAGGAGCAAGTCCAAACATACACAACGAAAGCTTTAATGTGGCTGACAAAGCGTGAAATATACCAGCATTATAGCAAAGAAAGGAGGTGATGTCACAGCAACCAATGTGGCCAAGCTATGCAGGAAGATGTTTACATAAATCACCGCCTTCTAGAACAAACAGTCCGTGACATATCGTAACTGAGCAACTGCTTACGGAACCGACAGAAATGACTTGTGCACAAATCACCGCCTTCTAGAGAAAACAGTTCATAAAATATCGTAACTGACCAAGTACTTATGGAACCGACAGAAATTACTTGTGCAGTAAATTGTTTCAAAATACATTTAAAGTACTTACAATCATCCAAAATCAACGAAACACACATAAAATCAAAGAGAAAGCTCCAAACAAAAATTTTCCACAAAAAAATTAAAGTCGAGATTGTATACCCACACCACCTTTTGAGCTCCCCAAAACCCGGAGCCGCTGTAGTATGGCTGGAAATAATAACTTGTTATTGAAATTTTCTCAACCGACCGTTGCGATACTGACTGCTGTAATACGAAATTTGGACGTCCGTTGGAAGTTTTCATTTCATTTGGCATCTTCACGTACAGAATTAAAGTGATTTTTTTTAGACGCTCCGGACCTATTCTACTGGCAAACCAGGGTAGTGAGGGACAACGGTAGAATTCTACTGACTTGTCCTTCAGAATTCGTAGAAAGTCGTGTAAGTTGTGAGGAACACGAATACGTCACGCAGAGCGGAAGCGGGCGGCGCTCCTCAGACACGCCGCAGCGCGCCTCGACCCGCGACCGCCGGCGCCGCGAGCTGTTCATTAACAGTGGTTGACCGCAAGCCCCCCAGCCACTGCCGTGGTGTCCGCCGCAGTGGCCAATCACACGGCAGCTGTAGCCACACCATGGCCCATCGATTCTCCGCCTGGGCTATAACCCTTGGCGTCGTCGTCCCATATTTCTTTTCATTTAGACCATAAGTGTCCAACAAAATTTCTAAGTAGGCCAGGTTGTTAACTTCTTTAACCATGGCTGGCCAGAATAAAAAATACTTTGTAAAACTATTAAACTAATGGAAGTAAAATACAACGTTTCTGTGTAGACAGGTCAAATTTGTTCATATTAGAATATTACAAACATAAAGTGAGAATTAAAATTAATGAAATATAAAATGAATTAAACGAAATCTTAGTGATACAAATTGAGATTAGTTTGTACAGTTTCTCCATATGTGGAGATATATTCGATGTTGAAATTCTGAGAACTGCTCAACCTGCCATCTGTTAGCGCAGATAAACACTGAAGAGCCGAAGAAACTGGTACACCTGCCTAATGTCGTGTGGGGCCCCCGCGAGCACGCTTAAGTGCCACAACACAACGTGGCATGGACTCGATTACTGTCTGAAGTAGTGCTGGAGGTAACTGACACCATGAATCCTGCACGGCTGTCCATAAATCCGTACGAGAGATTGGAGATCTCTTTTGAACAGCACGTTGCGAGGCATCCCAGAAATGCTCAATAATGTTCATGTCTGAGGAGTCTGGTGGCCAGCGGAAGTGTTCAAACTCGGAAGAGTGGTCCTGGAGCCACTCTGTAGCAATTCTGGACGGGTCGGGTGTCGCATTGTCCTGCTGGAATTGCGGAAGTCCGTCGGAATGCACAATGGACATGAATGGATGCAAGTGATCGTACAAGATGCTTACGTACGTATCGTATGTCAGAGTAGTATCTAGTGGTATCAGGGGTCCCATATCACTCCAACTGCACACGTCCCACACCACTACAGATCCTTCACCAGCTTGAACAGTCTCCTGCAGAGATGCAGGGCCAACGGATTCATGAGGTTGTCTCCATACCGTACATGTCCATCCGCTTGATATAATTTAAAACGATACTCGTCCGACTAGGAAACATGTTTTCAGTCATCAACAGTCCAATGTTGGTGTTGATGGGCCCAGACGAGGCGTAAAGCTTTGAGTCGTGCAGTTATCAAGCGTACACGTGTGGGCCTTCGGCTTCGAAATCCCATATCGATGATGTTTCGTTGAATGGTTCGCACGCGACACTAATTGATGGTCTAGCACTGAAATCTGCAGCAATTTGCGGTTGCACTTCTATCACGTCGACGTTGGTCCCGTTCTTGCAGGATCTCTTTCCGGCAGCAGCGATGTCGGAGATTTAATGTTTTACCGTATTCCTGAAACTCACGGTACACCCGTGAAATGGTCGTACGAGAAAATCCCCACTTCTTCGCTACCTGGGAGACGTTGCGTCCCATCGCTCGGGCGCCGACTGTAACACCACGTTCAGACTCACTTAAATCATGATAATCTCCCACTGTAGCGTCAGTAACCGATGTAACAACTGCGCCAGACACTTGTTGTCCTATATAGGTGCTGCCCACTGCAGCGCCGTATTCTACCTCTTTACATATCTCTGTATTTTAATACGCACGCCTATGCAATTTTATTTGACGCTTCAGTGTAGATTTTTCATTTATCATTCATGAAAGAAAAGAAAAAACTTCTCACAGATACATGTGCTTTCGAGCAAAGACACCTGATCAAATGTCAGGCAATAATGGTAAGCTGTCTTAAGGCGTTCATTAGTTTAAAGGTCAATAAGACCCAGATATATGTGTAGCATGGCATCTTCAGCCCTAAACTTGAAAGAATTTTGGATCAGTTTCTTGATTTTTAAAATCTGCGTCTCTATACTCAAACTCATTCCTTATTCTCGTGTCTAATAACAGTGTCTCTTGATTTCGAGTAAACAAGTCTCCGACTGCCCCAGCAGCCTTTTACCTACCTATTTCCCGATCGAGAAAAGTTTGTCAATAAATGCTTGAATATATCCACACATTTCTACACATAGCTTCTTTTTACCTTGGAGTTTTAGATTTAGGTCACCGAGATATTTAGTTACTTCAACTGAAAAATCCGCGGCCATGCTGCCACCACCTATAGCTGGAATAGCCGGCCGGTGTGGCCGAGCTGTTCTAGGCGCTTCAGTCTGGAACCGCGCGACTGCTACGGTCGCAGGTTCGAACCCTGCCTCGGTCATGGATGTGTGTGATGTCCTTAGGTTGGTTAGGTTTAAGTAGTTCTAAGTTCTAGGAGACTGATGACCCCAGATGTTAAGTCCCATAGTGCTCAGAGCCATTTGAACCATTTCTTTGTTCAGAGCCATTTGAACCATTTTTTTGTTCAGAGCCATTTGAACCATTTTATAACCTGAATAAGTATGCTCATGTACGACCCCATTGTAAACAGATACACATGCGGTCACACATACTGCCAGCCACACTGTGACACACTCACGTGTCGCTTGTGGAACTATGGGATTAAATAATTAATCTTTGTTCCGGAATTAAAATGAATATTTACATATCTTTAATCACCCGCTTGCGAACACTGGAAAAAATGCGAACTTGGGACTATTAAGCAACGTCCCCACTGCATCAGCACAGAATGAGTCCGACTGAATGACTTAACTGAAACAAAGAAAGCCAGCGAGCGTGGACGAACACACCATCTCGTCTCGATCATGTGGCACGCAAGAAAACGCGCGGCAGGTGCAGAAGAGGTCAGCTGGTAGGCAACCACCCCTTCGCCCAACATGCATGTTTGTGTGCGCCCGGGCTCAATCGATAGAGCCGATTAATTTTAAAACATTGTCCCCGCTTCCCGCTATGAAAAACGCCATCTTCGTCGGGCTATGGTGGCCGGGACTCTTCGTGGCCGTGGACCTCAACAACACTGATCTACACTGTAGCAGCTACATGTGGAAACAAAGGGAAAAAAATCTGCTCTAAATCGAAAAACACTGAAAGCTGAGTTCCAAATTACAAAAAAAAAAAAAAAAAAAAATGGTTCAAATGGCTCTGAGCACTATGGGACTTAACATCTCAGGTCACCAGTCCCCTAGAACTTAGAACTACTTAAACATAACTAACCTAAGGACATCACACACATCCATGCCCGAGGCAGGATTCGAACCTGCGACCGTTGCGGTCACGCGGTTCCAGACTGAAGCGCCTGGAACCGCTCGGCCACCAGCGGCCGGCATCCAAATTACAACTACATATCCTGGTCTCAACATGAGACTTAAAAGAGCATATAAGACGCACAGAAAATAAAGCCATAAACGATACAGAATTAACATTATCTTGAATGGAAATTTTATGTTATTCTGTTCGCCGCCACTACACAGTTCACAACAGTTGAGTAATTGGAGGGGGGAAGCAGCGAGTGGAGGGGCAGCGTGTCTGTATACGAGACCTGTTCAGAAAGTAAGCTCCGATTGATTGCCAAATTGAAACCACAGTGAACATCAGAAATGTTTTACTTGTAACAATTAGCTACACCTTTCAGCTACTTCTCTACGTAGTCGCCGTTCTGACTTAGACTTTTGTCATAGCGTTGTACCAACTTTTCAATAGCCTCATCATAGAAGGCAGCCGCCAGTGCTTTCCGCCAATTCTCCACGCTGGCCTACACCTCGTTGTCTGTGTCAAAATGTTGTCGTCAAAGACAGCGGTTCATGTGACCAGAGATGAAACTCAGGGGCAGACAATTGCGGACTGTATTGTGGGTAATCTAACATTTCCATTTGCAAACGATGCAGGAGCATCTTCATTGCCCCTGCAGAATGCGGCTGAGAATTGTCTTGAAGGCGAAACAGCACGACAGTTATGTAATGTTAGCTGCATAGCTTCAGGCGAAATTTCTCACCAGGCCCTCGTACTTGGCGGCAGACACTATTTTCTAGACATCTTTACGCACTCACTGCGAGCTCAGAAATGAGAAGAGCGACGTGATGCTAACTGGGGTTATACTAGAGACACTACCCAACACATCTGTGCAAAGCTTTATCGGATTTTCATAGTCGTTTCCATTTCGCGACCGATCGGAGCTTACTTTCTGAACGCCCCTCGTATTTGATACATACATATCTTAGCATGTTACAATTTTGTGAGAAAATGTTGCAGTGAAAAACTCGCAAGATACTCACATCTACTGAGGGTCTCTCAACCTCAGATAAACTCATAGAGTGGCTGCCGATTCACATCTATCAGTGATGAAACTGTATGGGTGTCATTCACAGCAATTAAATCCTGGATTGGAGGCAGAAATCTTTTTCTTTCAATGCCCTTCTAACAACATAACGATAAAATCAATCTGTAGGTTATTAATCAACATTTTGTAGCACATAATGATAAAACCAATGAAGGAGCTTAATAAGTAACACAGTCTGAACCAGACATACGGAACTCATTATTTGTTTCAACAAATCCGATACAAGACTGCGAGCGCGCCACATACTGTATCGGCTCAGGTCAACGTCCACCAGAAGAAGACAAATTACGTCTGCCTCTGCATCTTCCACTTATTTTTAAAAACCGGGAAGTGAGACGGCGGCAGAGACAATATTACTCGAGCGAGCGCCTAATGGATATGGTTCAAGGTGTCCACTTATAGCTGCTGTGTGAGTTACGGAGCTATGTTGTAGAAGGGGCAGGTAGGATAACATTCCATGTGGGAAAAATATATCTAAAAACAAAGAAGCTGTAATTTACCAAACGAAAGCGTTGGTATGTTGATAGAGACAATAAAAAGTAATAAAAAAAACACACACACAAATTTCAAGCTTTCGCAACCCAAGGTTGCTTCGTCAGGAAAGAGGGAAGGAGAGGGAAAGACGAAAGGATGTGGGTTTTAAGGGAGAGGGTAAGGAGTCATTCCAATCCCGGGAGTGGAAAGACTTACCTTAGGGGGAAAAAAGGACAGGTATACACTCGCACACACACACACACATATCCATCCGCACATATACACACAGAGGCAGACATATGTAAATGCCATATATATGTCTGCCTGTGTGTGTATATGTGCGGATGGATATGTGTGTGTGTGTGTGTGTGCGCGCGAGTGTATACCTGTCCTTTTTTCCCCCTAAGGTAAGTCTTTCCACTCCCAGGATTGGAATGACTCCTTACCCTCTCCCTTAAAACCCACATCCTTTCGTCTTTCCCTCTCCTTCCCTCTTTCCTGACGAAGCAACTTTGGGTTGCGAAAGCTTGAAATTTTTGTGTGTGTGTTTTTTATTACTTTATATTGTCTCTATCAACATACCAACGCTTTCGTTTGGTAAGTTACAGCTTCTTTGTATATATATATATATATATATATATATATATATATATATATATATATATATATATATATATATATGTGTGTGTGTGTGTGTGTGTGTGTGTGAGAGAGAGAGAGAGAGAGAGAGAGAGAGAGAGAGAGAGAGAGAGAGAGAGAGAGAGAGACAGAGAGGGAGAGTTGGGTAGCAAGGAACCATTGTGTGCACGGTGTGCAGGTCTTTATTCACCTACGGGAAACAGTCATAAGAGAAAGCCCAAAAACCTTAAGAACAAACAAGACGACGCCGTACTTTTAAAATTGATTAAATTTTTAGCTCCATGTATCCTTGTTAGGAAGATCAAAAGAATGTGCAAAACATCATAAAACCAAATTGTTTTATACCTATTTGCAACGAAAGAGATATGCAAATATTCTTTCCATAGATCCTAAGTGATGTGGTACTCGTGTATTTGGAATGAGTCAGTTCTGAAACATAGTTTCGATTTAGAAGTAATAACACACTTTTTACTACCATCTAAATTTATTTTTCATAGGCACGTTGGCCAACTTTGAAAGATATTAGGAACTGCATCGTGTAATACCAAGACGTAATTGTAATTTTGTTTAAACTAGTGATTTTGGGCAACTTCAGATCATCTTCAGGTGACAAAAACTGAATATTTTTTATTACCCTGAGATAGTCTGAAGCTGGCCAAAATCGACAGGATAATTCAAACAAAGGTATGAAATATACTATGCAGTTCTTCATGGTACTGCATAATTACAAGCTGAGGTAAATAAGATTATTCTTACGCTATTGCAGCCACTCATCATCAATTATGAAGCAATTTTCAACACTCACTTACTTTAATACAAAGGAAAAACAACGCAAGTATTTCATGTCTAGTTTCGGGTTGGGACCCAGTTTCAAATTATCCAGATAATCAAAATGGCGTTTCCCGAAATATGAGTACCATGTCAAGGTAGTATACATATAACAAAGTGCTTTAGAGGAGCAGTTATTTGCACGCTCTGTAACTGTTCATATACACTTTGTTATACGTATATGTTTAAGTTCAAAGATTGTTCTGTTTTCATATGGTACCAGAAACATCTTGATTCTGCTTCGCACCTTTATCTGACCTACCAAACTCTTCAAGACAATGCAACTGGCGTCGCTGTTTGAAAAAATATGTAGCACAAATGTGGCAAGGAACAACGTGATTCCTAAACAGTTCCTCATGTTACTCTCGCGTATCACAGACAATATTATTCTAGCACTCAGAAACGAAGGCTATGCTTCTGGTCATTTTCGAGATTTTTAGATCCCGTGCCAACAGCGTTTCAGCATAACGAGAGTGACGATTTCAAGTGCTTGCCCGTGTTACTCTGCCATTTTCGCGTCATCTCTAGGTATAAAATAAAACGTCCTGACTGACTGGCTGACTCATCAACGCCCAGTCCAAACTGCTAAAGACAGAAACTTGAAATTTGGAAAGGACCTTGGTCGTATACCGTAGACTTCTTTCAGTGAGGCCCTGTTCGAAATTTCACCTGGGGTGAAGTAGGAGATGGAAGATTTTTAGAATATTTTGAACCTAGAACAACCAAAAATCTTATTTGGGTTCGCGGCAAGAAAAAATGTACTTCTTCCGTCAATTTTTTTAAATTTTACCACTATGGGGTTAAAACAGCGAGTGAAAGCTTTTCTTGAAACTGAGTCGTTATTAAAGTACTACCAAAATATTTTTAAAGTTACATCTATGAAAATTTGTGTTTGACTTCATTACAAACCAAAAACTACGTGTTTCAGTATTTTTGGAAAATTTAACACCGAAGGGGGTGAAAACGGGTATGAAAACTTTTAAGAAAATATTTTGTTATATTAAAACATTTTAAAGCTAAATAAATGTATGAACACTGGCATTTCCATTCTCGCTTAGAAATAAAGAAATAGGTGTCAAAAAAAAATATGAAAATAAAAACGTCCGACTCAGGACACCAGAATCGTTTTTTGGTCAATACACTCGGAAAAGACGTGCTTCTATGGCATTAATTAGTACGAAAAATTTAGAAAATGTTGCAATTTGTGAATATTGCTGCAATACAAAAAAATCGATTAGATAAAAGCAAAAACAGCAGTGCACAATACAGTCTATACCAGCGAAGCAGCAGGTGCTAAGCTAGTGTATATATAGAATTAGATACACTGACAGTTATTAAGCTTGAAAATGGTCATGAACCGAAACTAGTAACGAATTTTGCAAAATAAATGACATTTGAAGGTGTCATCATGAATTCTATAAACTATTTGGCGGCTGAATATCTACAACTGCAAATATACATAAATACAATGACAGTTAGTTCCACTGTGAATACAGATTTATCCACTCTCACCGCTTGCATGTAACTACTGGATGTTTACTATGGCAACAAGTTCTATAAGAATTCTACGATATGTCACATTAAGGTACCTATTCACCGAGGAGCGCCGTGGTCCCGTGGTTACCGTGAGCAGCTACGGAACGGAAGGTCCCTGGTTCAACACTCCCTCGAGTGAAAAGTTTTAATTTTTTATTTTCAGACAATTATCAAAGTTCATGCACTGAGACATGATCAACTTTGCTCTCCAAAATTCCAGGACATGTTCAGATTTGCTTGGACACATGCAGGATTTGACGGTCTACACACGGAAAAACTTGAAAACTTTAAAAACGTTTGCTTTGACAGAGCACAGGGAAAACTGTGCGACTGTGAAACTGTTGCATTCATTTGTTGCCGTTTATGCGACAAACTCAATGTTATCATCACTTTTTTGGGAGTGATTATCACATCCACAAGAAAACCTAAATTGGGCAAGGTAGAAGAATCTTTTTACCCATTCGCCAAGTGTGCAAGTTAGGTGGGTCGACAACATATTCCTGTAATGTGACGCACATGCCGTCACCAGTGTCGTATAAAATATTTCAGACGTGTTTTCCTGTGGAGGAATCGGTTGACCTATGAATTTGCGATCAAATGTTTTCGGTTCCTATTGGAGAAGCACGTCCTTTCGTCTACTAATCGCACGGTTTTGTGGTGCGGTCGCAAAACACAGACACTAAACTTATTACAGTGAACAGAGACGTCAATGAATGAACGGTCAGATCGTAACTTTGCGAAAATAAAGTAAGTAAAATTTTTGCTCGAGGGAGGACTCGAACCAAAGACCTCTCGGTCCACAGTTGCTAACTCTAACCACGGGACCACGGCGCTCTTCGTGTTATATAGTCCTAGATGTTGGATATGTTACACTTGGACTACTCAGTTTTTATATTTTGTTTATTTTTTCATAGGTCCACACAACTTCTTCCTGTTTCCTCGATTGATCTGTGTTCAGTTTTTCAAGGCCTATCCACTGTGCCAACTTATAACTAAATCTGAGGGGGGTGCGATGGGGAGGTTCCCTTGTAAGTGCCGATACTGGCAAAGAAATTAAATTTCTTTTATGCAACTGGTTGCTTATCATTTCATTATATGTAGCTGGAAAAGTTGAGAGGAGGATGTAGTAGCCCACTAAATAGCCTAGTAGAGTTCAATGATAGCAGTGTTATATAAGGCTCCATGGGCGCACTCCGGAGCGGCAGTACGCTTAAGCCCAGAAAGTGGTATTTGTGCAGTTATCCAATCTTTCTTCTGTTGTTCATAGGCCTTGACAAGTAAATCAAACTGCAGATTCTGGGCGCAGGACGTTCAGCTTATGAACGCTGCTACTTGACGAAGTAATTCAACAGTAACTCCGTTCGAAATGCTTTTGCTGCACCACCAACAATACACCTTGCGGGCACCAAGAAGCCGCCAATAATGTACTCCGAGGACACCGTGAAACCGTTATTCACGGAAAGCTAAAAGTCATTCTCTATCGCTCACATCACCTCGCAGCATCAAGCATAAATGTGGGCACACCAACTTCTACACGGTACTTGAGATCCACCAATGGACCTGGATGAGTACCGGATTACCTTAAGAAATGACAAGCTTTTAAATTTATGGAAATACAGAGCCCTAAGCATTCATTAAACGTCTGTGACAAGCTTATACAAATCAGTGGGGCGCATGGTGTGCTACAAAATCTCTGTGTCGAGCTTTGTATGGAACTCTGACTGAGCAGATCTGTCGATTAGTCATCCCTGGAGTATATAAATGACGTTATTGATGCACTCGGTAATGATTCATGCCACAATTTACAACTGTCTAGTTCACAATCCACGTGTCGTATTTGGGAATCTCCAATGTAACATTTCAAGCAATGGCAAATTCAGTTTTAAGACCAGAGACCCATAGGCAAGAAAAGCAACTTCATACATCGTTGTACGTGCTCAGATGCTGCTTCGGGAATGTATTGGTGTTGCTTATGGGGTAATCTGAACTTTCGTTTTTATTCCATATAGATTTATTTTGCTTTTACGTTCCAGCCAGGTTCAGTTCGATAAAGTTTGTTTTCCTATTACATGTTAGTTATAAACTCATATTGTCGTTGAAGCCATTGTACTTACGACAAGTGGTAGTACTTCTTTGATCGCCCATCACATCAGATCTACGAGGGCTGTTCAATAAAGAATGATCATAATCTTTTATGCTCATAAGTTCTCGCGTTAAAATTTAATCTTACGATATTCTGTTAGCTTAATGTGCAACAAACACGGCGTAGTAGTTTCGTTGTTGGGACTGCTGGTTGCCATCTGTGAGAGGCAGGCAAGGTCAGACATGTTCAGTATCGCCTACCGCTGCAATGGAGATAACACGCGAGGAACAACATGCGGCTATCAAATTATGGTTTCGTCTCAACAAAGTTTCAGCTGAGACCTATACAATGTTACAGGCGGCATATGCAGAGCCTGTTCTTCCCTACAGCAAAAGTCAAAGGTGGTTTAAAATGTTTGAAGACGGGAGACAATCAATTTCAAAAAGGAAGGTGGACCCAGTGCTCCAGTTACTGCTTTTACGAAATAAAACTACACCGCTGCTGTAACTGTGAGAGAGGATCGATGAAATACCTTAAGATCACTTTCAGAAATACTGAACATTTCATTGGGTGCCACCCACACGTTGGTGACCGAAAAATTACACATAACACCTGTTTATGTGCGATGGGTTCCAAGACTGTTGATTTCCGAACAAAAGGACATTCGCGTGTAGGTGTGCACGCAATTACAGAAAGGTTACAGAAAGGTCCCGAGTTTCTTTCAAATGTAATCACACTCCCTACAGTCCGGATTTAGCCCCAAGTGACTTTTTTCTATTCCATAACACGAAGAGACGCCTTCGTAGGAGGCATTATCAGTCATCAGAAGCAGTGGTGAAGCCTGCGGAGGCGATTTCGAAGGACCTCTCAGAAATGGTTTCTAGCATGTATTTGAAGAGTAGCAGAAACGCTGGGAAAAGTGCATCACATTCACGGGAGACTACTTTGAGAAGGACTATCACAATTATGAGGATGAGTAAAGGTATGTAGTCAAAAACAAATTTGATCATTCTTTATTGAACAGCCCTCGTAGATACGTATGTTTGAGTCTAGGTCTGTGTCGGTTGACACCTGTCTGTAATAGAATAAGATCAAGATAGTACTAATATTTTTAATTTTTCATTCACCTTCACATACTGAATCACACGTTCTGTACCCTCGTATAATTTCTTCATCTCTTCTGGCTGTGACGTCAGCAAGTGCCCCTGGGCTACTATTTTTGGTGGGGGTTTTCGGCCAATTCTTATAAGAATAATCTTATCATTGAACTGCTCAGGGCCGGCATCTGTGACCGAGCGGTTCTAGGCGCTTCAGTCCGGAACCGCGCTGCTTCTACAGTCGCAGGTTTGAATCTTGCTTCGGGCATGGAAGTGTTTGTTGTCCTTACGTTTGTTAGTTTTAAGTAGTTCTAAGTCTAGGGGACTGATGACCTCAGAAGTTAAGTCCCATAGTGCTCCGAACCATTTGAACCATAACAAAATCTACTCCTGATACATCAGTTTCTACCATGCTGAGGTTGTCTTGTACCCCACCAATTCTTAATTTTTTTCCATATCGTTTTGTTGATTTCCAACCCGTATACACTTTATAGCTTCCGTACTGCATTTAAACTTCTGATATTTCACATTACGACTCTTCAAAAACTGCAAAGGAAATGTACCTGGAGGCAGTTTAACACGATATCTCGAGTTGCAACGGTGACTCTTCAAGTTATTCGTCTACGAGCAGTCTTTATTAATCGTGGTTCGCTCAGGAATACAGTTCCCATGTCGTCTGTTGTGGAGCTGAAACAAAACCTGTGCACAGTCAGCTACATTAGTCGGTGTTAACATTCGCTGGAAGCTACAACAGTACACATGCAATTTGATAAAGGTACGTCCATGTCGCCACTGAAAAAGCATTTGTTCTCGTTGCCTCACGTGTAGCCCATTGCATTTCCATAACTCTCAAAAACATACTACGGATAGAGGAACCGCGACCAGTTCATTGTATGCATCTATCAGTTTAGTACATTAAGCTCGGCAAACACTTTACTTATCTTCATGAAGAATGAGCTATATACTAGCATCAGGATGCACGTGTTCTGAATTTTCACTGCTAGGTGTACAAATCCTGTCAACAATTTTGCCAACCATCCTTGTGGCTATTAAGCAGTGCTCTGTAGCAACTTCAACCGAAGAGCACCGGAATTGTTTGTAGAGTGGTAGTGTAAATGCTTACTTATCAAACTACAGGAATTTCATGTTTGGTGATAACTTGTCGCTCAAGCCTGCAGTTCCTGTATCGTCTGTGACGGAAGAGAATGGTAACCGTGGTCTACGGGTAGCGTCTTTGATTCATAATCAAAACGTCTTCGGTCCCGGGTTCGATCCCTGCCACTGCCTAAATTTTGATAAATAATCAACGTTGGCCGCCGAAGACTTCCGGCATAAAAAGGCAGCCTCATTCTGCCAATGGCCTTGTCAAAGACGGCGGAGGAGCGGATAGAGGTTCAGGGCACTCTCTTGTGCTAGGGGTGGGAAATTGCCCCTAAAGGCGGAAGAATCAGCAATGATAAACGACATGAGGTTGCAGAAGGCAATGGAAACCACTGCATTAAAGACACGTAACGTGTATCCACAGGACATGTGGCCTGTAATTGAAGAAGTGTCATGATGATCTCTCCATTGGCAAAAGATTCCGGAATAGTCCCCCATTCGGATCTCCGGGAGGGGACTGCCAAGGGGGAGGTTACCATGAGAAAAAGATTGAATAGTCAACGAATGGATAACGTTCTACGAGTCGGGGCGTGGAATGTCAGATGCTTGAACGTGGTAGGGAAACTAGAAAATCTGAAAAGGGAAATGCAAAGGCTCAATCTAGATATAGTAGGGGTCAGTGAAGTGAAGTGGAAGGAAGACAAGGATTTCTGGTCAGATGAGTATCGGGTAATATCAACAGCAGCAGAAAATGGTATAACAGGTGTAGGATTCGTTATGAATAGGAAGGTAGGGCAGAGGGTGTGTTACTGTGAACAGTTCAGTGACCGGGTTGTTCTAATCAGAATCGACAGCAGACCAACACCGACCAGGATAGTTCAGGTATACATGCCGACGACGCAAGCTGAAGATGAACAGATAGAGAAAGTGTATGAGGATATTGAAATGGTAATACAGTATTTAAAGGGGGACGAAAACCTAATAGTCATGGGCGACTGGAATGCAGTTGTAGGGGAAGGAGTAGAAGAAAAGGTTACAGGAGAATATGGGCTTGGGACGAGGAATGAAAGAGAAGAAAGACTAATTGAGTTCTGTAACAAGTTTCAGCTAGTAATAGCGAATACCCTGTTCAAGAATGACAAGAAGAGGAGGTATACTTGGAAAAGGCCGGGAGATACGGGAAGATTTCAATTAGATTACATCATGGTCAGACAGAGATTCCGAAGTCAGATACTGGATTGTAAGGCGTACCCAGGAGCAGATATAGACTCAGATCACAATATGGTAGTGATGAAGAGTAGGCTGAAGTTCAAGACATTAGTCAGCAACAATCAATACGCAAAGAAGTGGGATACGGAAGTACTAAGGAATGACGAGATACGTTTGAAGTTCTCTAACGCTATAGATACAGCAATAAAGAATAGCGCAGTAGGCAGTACTGTTGAAGAGGAATGGACATCTCTAAAAAGGGCCATCACAGAAGTTGGGAAGGAAAACATACGTACAAAGAAGGTAGTTGCGAAGAAACCATGGGTAACAGAAGACATACTTCAGTTGATTGATGAAAGGAGGAAATACAAATATGTTCCGGCAAAATCAGGAATACAGAAATACAAGTCGCTGAGGAATGAAATAAATAGGAAGTGCAGGGAAGCTAAGACGAAATGGCTGCAGGAAAAATGTGAAGACATCGAAAAAGATATGATTGTCGGAAGGACAGGTTCAGCATACAGGAAAGTCAAAACAACCTTTGGTGACATTAAAAGCAACGGTGGTAACATTAAGAGTGCAACGGGAATTCCACTGTTAAATGCAGAGGAGAGAGCAGATAGGTGGAAAGAATACATTGAAAGCCTCTATGAGGGTGAAGATTTGTCTGATGTGATAGAAGAAGAAACAGGAGTCGATTTAGAAGAGATAGGAGATCCAGTATTAGAATCGGAATTTAAAAGAGCTTTGGAGGACTTACGGTCAAAAAAGGCAGAAGGCATAGATAGCATTACATCAGAATTTCTAATATCATTGAGGGAACTGGCAACAAAACGACTAATCAGGTTGGTGTGTAGAATATATGAGTCTGGCGACATACCATCTGACTTTCGGAAAAGCATCATCCACATAATTCCGAAGACGGCAAGAGCTGACAAGTGCGAGAATTATTGCACAATCAGTTTAACAGCTCATGCATCGAAGCTGCTTACAAGAATACTATACAGAAGATTGGAAAAGAAAATTGAGAATGCGCTAGGTGACGATCAGTTTGGCTTTAGGAAAAGTAAAGGGACGAGAGAGGCAATTCTGACGTTACGGCTAATAATGGAAGCAAGGCTAAAGAAAAATCAAGACACTTTCATAGGATTTGTCGACCTGGAAAAAGCGTTCGACAATATAAAATGGTGCAAGCTGTTCGAGATTCTGAAAAAAAGTAGGGGTAAGCTATAGGGAGAGACGGGTCATATACAATTCGTACAACAAGCAAGAGGGAATAATAAGAGTGGACGATCAAGAACGAAGTGCTCGTATTAAGAAGGGTGTAAGACAAGGCTGTAGCCTTTCGCCCCTACTCTTCCATCTGTACATCGAGGAAGCAGTGATGGAAATAAAAGAAAGGTTCAGGAGAAGAATTAAAGTACAAGGTGAAAGGATATCAATGATACGATTCCCTGATGACATTGCTATCCTGAGTGAAAGTGAAGAAGAATTAAATGATCTGTTGAACGGAATGAACAGTCTAATGAGTACACAGTAAGGTTTGAGAGTAAATCGGAGAAAGACGAAGGTAATGAGAAGTAGTAGAAATGAGAACAGCGAGAAAACATCAGGATTGAAGGTCACGAAGTCAATGAAGGAATTCTGCTACCTAGGCAGTAAAATAACCAATGACGGACGGAGCAAGGAGGACATCAAAAGCAGACTCGCTATGGCAAAAAAGGCATTTCTGGGCAAGAGAAGTCTACTAATATCAAAAACCGGCCTTAATTTGAGGAAGAAATTTCTGAGCATGTACGTCTGGAGTACAGCATTGTATGGTAGTGAAACATGGACTGTGGGAAAACCGGAACAGAAGAGAATCGAAGCATTTGAGATGTGGTGCTATAGACGAATGTTGAAAATTAGGTGGACCGATAAGGTAAGGAGTGAGGCGGTTCTACGCAGAATCGGAGAGGAAAGGAATATGTGGAAAACACTGATAAGCAGAAGGGACAGGATGATAGGACATCTGCTAAGACATGAGGGAATGACTTCCATGGTACTAGAGGGAGCTGTAGAGGACAAAAACTGTAGAGGAAGACAGAGATTAGAATACGTCAAGCAAATAATTGAGGACGTAGGTTGCAAGTGCTACTCTGAGATGAAGAGGTTAGCACATGACAAAAAAAAAAAAAAAAAAAAAAGAAGACAAGCAAAGCCTGAGGCACAGTCAGCTGCATTACTCGGTGTTACCATTACGGGCGGCGCATGCGCTTTGAATTTCAAAGGGAAACTCCACATCGCCCCTCCCTCAGATTTAGTGGAGAGATGGCCCAGTGGATATCCCGTCAAAAACTGTACACAGACCAACCATGAAAACAGGAAGAAGGTGTACTGAACTGTGAAGAAAAGGCCAAATAGTGAAGGGTACAGGCTCGATAAGTGCAATATTGTGTGCAGGTATACAACTATGTCGTCGTGGTTCTGTGGTTACGGCGTTGGGACTATAACGCGGACGAGCCGTTTTCGAATCACACTCATCTCAATAATTATTTTTCACGAGTGTCTCCCCGGACATTGAAATGTTTGTTCTCTTTCTGTAGCCTTGGCAGTTGTCGTTCTATACACTGGTAGAATATGAGTCATGTGGTAAGAATGCGTTACCGTCGCAAGTAAAGGTGATGACTGGTGAAAGCAGGCGTGATACCACATGGACGTCACACAGAAATGAAAATAACAAACAAAAGGCGTGTGAAATACGTTACAACAAAGGAATTCAAGTGTCAAAACTTGTAAAACGGAATGCAACGTTAAAAACGCATGTTTTGACAGGGAACAGAGAAACTGTGTGATTGTGACACTGTTGCTTTCAGTTGTTGCAACTTATGTGACAAACTATTATGTTTTCGTAATTTCCTTGTGAGAGATCACATTCACATTCATACGAACACCTAAACTGGGCAAGGAGGCACATCTCACTCACCAGGCGCACAAATAATGTGCTTCGGTAAGAGATTCCTACCATATGACACACGTGCTGTCACTAATACCGTGTACGACACACCAGACGTATTTGCCGGTGGAGGGTTCGATTGACTTGTCGCCTTGTCATCAAACATTCCCGGTTCCCATTCGAACGCCTCTTCCTTTCGGCTGCTAACAGCGTAGTGGTGCAGAATCAGCTGTCATTATAGGCCCCTTCCTTACACCTCGCTGTTGCAAACGGACGTTACACCATGACACAGACTCTAATTTTAACACAGCAAACAGCAACTAAAATATAAAAAAAATGGCGCAGGGGAGGAATGAACACATCTCGTCCGTTTGGCAGTCGAACACTGTGACCACTTTCAATTATTATTTAATTAAATGTCACATTGTTCGTTACAGGTTGTTACATTTGGTTGGGGCGGTTCAAGTTCTTTGGTAATCCATTCACTCAGTTTTTTATTACAGTGGACAGGCAGTCCTCTTTTTTTTTTTTTTGATTATCTCGTGTTGTTCGTTGCATTTGTTGGGGGCGGGCGTCCCATGACACCCGTTGAAGCTCTTCGTTGATCCGTTCACTCAGACTTTTTTATTGCAGAGCGCAGCGCAGCTGACCCTCTGACGGAACGCGCTGAGCTACCGTGCCGGCGTCGACCACGACACGGTGGCATATGTACGCCGCTCTGTATTGCACTTCTTGTTCTTCGACCGTTCACTGTTTCTATTTTGCTATTTTTTTCACAGTTCAATACATCTTCTTCCTGTTTTCATTCTTGATCTGTGTTCAGGTTTTGACGGCCGGCCCACTGAGCCTTCTTACCACTAAATCTGAGGAGGGTGCGATGGGGAGATTCCCTTGTTAGCATATTTTAGTGTCACGTGTTTGGGCTTGTTGGAGGCAGTAGGCACAAATTTACAATAGGACAGCAATATTCCACTCTTCGCATCAATACTGCCGAAACGTTTGAGGATGAAATAATGATATACAGCTGCACGTCTGGAATTGATGCAGCGAAGTAAACCCATCTTTTAATAATGGACTGTCGTGTAGAATATTGGGTGTGTAATGTAGTCACATACAAATATTATATAATCAGGCACGTTTTTACGGCAGATGACCTACCTAAAACCTTCGCTTCAAAAAACCCGTACATCGGTAAAAAAAAGAACCAAAATGTGTTTCGGAAATAACCCTCGTTTCCATCTGTCTATTCTGAGATACCGAACAACTTGATTATTTTTTGGAATTCTACTGATTTCCACACCTAACTGACTGACCTGATGTATGGTGCAAGAAGCCATGTAATCATAGTGGAAGGGTCCTTAGCGACAAAAGTACTGATAGTCGTGTTTTCTCATCTACTTTTAATTGATGCAGTCACCTGGATTATCATTCAGATATGAACATTGATTAAAATGGTAACAGGCATTCACAATACATTATATATCTACACAACATCGAAAGTGCATTGCAGGACGCTTAATCGACCACTTACCAATAGAGAGAGATGTATATAAGTGAGAGTTGTGCGAGGATGTGGGATGTCTCAATCTGAGAACGGCTCGGATATCATTCCGTAACGGCATCCACAAATCGTTAATAAATTTAACAAGAACTGCAGATGGCGCTGTAGACATAGATATTTTATTTTATGGCTTCCTAACTTATAATAATGTTGTGCTGAAATGTACACATGTGGGCTTCCGTAAATCCTACCTTTGGAGCTCTTGTGGTGAAATTTCCATAGGAACTTCAAACCCGTAATACTTATTTCTTATTTCTAACCTAGAATTGAAAGACCAATTTCCATATATTCAGAGTTAAAAATGATTTAATATAAAGAAATAATTTCTTTAAAAATATTCGTCCCCTGTTTGACGCTCCTAGGGATTGAAACAAGAATTTTTTAGTTTGTAACCAGTTTTCATTAACGTATCTTTAAAAAAGCTGTATTAGTACGTTAATAGTGGTTTATCAGAAAAACCTTTCACACACAATTTTACCCACTTAGTGGTTGAATTTCCAAAAATGCCGAAGCATGTATTTTATATTTCTGACCGAGAAACCAAATAACAATTTTCTGAGTAGTTTCAAAATTGCCTTAATAGCGATGTATTTTCGAAAAACCTTTCATCACCTACTTCACTCCCTTATGGATGGAACTGTACACACATGTGCTCATTATCCATACTGGTCTGTAAAACGTAAGGACTTACTTTTACATTTAAGGGCTTCTTCATTCTTGACCAGTTGTCCTATATTCCCATTCGTCAGCTTTCAGGTCATGGCAGCCTTCCTCTTTCAGATCTCTCCCTTCCTCATCAGTCATCACTGTAATTACTCTAGCACTCCATGCAGACGAGATGGATAAAGTAACATAAAGAACATGGTGGAAATGAATGAAACTGCGGAAGCTTGTTGTCAAGGGTCGGTCAATCGTGCACAGAAAATTGAACGTGATACGGCGTGGCGTCATCATGTAGCACCAATCGGAACTGGTCGTGCAACACGAGGCAGTTGAAGGAGTGGGAAAAGACGGTGTGTGCGTCAGTCAGTGACCGCTTTCGGTGCACTGTGGTAGCATTCTTTATTACAGCTTAGCCTGGAGAAAACATATCGATGACTTCGCACGGGGATAAATTATCAGGAAACTGGATGAAGCATGAAATCTGACGAGTGCAGCCCATTAGTTTTGTGCTGCTCACAGCGTGCGTGGAAAGCGTTCCGAATAACAGGCATTGCTGCCCGAAGGAAAGAAGGTGGTCGATCACGTTCGATTACAGCAGCATATGACCACTGCATTGTGCAACAGAGAAGAAGATATCTACGTCAAAGAGCAGGTGCAATTGCAACAACGTTTAAAAGGACTGCAACGCACTGAATCTCACGCTCCACAGTGGCACGGAGACTGCTTGGTAGTGGTCTCTCTGCCCGACGACCAGTACGTCGTGTTCTGTTCACACTCGCACGTCGGTGGCACCGTCTGCCATGGTGCCAAGAGCGGAGGGCCTGGACCAGCGAGGAGCGCGGTCGTGTTCTCTTTTCGAATGAGATCAGATTCAGTCTGAATAGTAATTGTGGACTTACTCTCATACAGCGAGGAACATGTAATACACCGGAAACACTGTCGAACACGACCGTTATGGTGGTCCAGATATTGTGTGTGGAAGCATAACGTTGCATGAGTGTACTGACCCCCCAGTCACCAGTCAACGTAATTTTGACACTGTATTCCATCCACATGTGTATTGTTTTAGGGGTGCTTTCGGCTCTGACTTCATTTTCGTGACCGAGCGAGGTAGCGCAGTGGTTAGACACTGGACTCGCATTCGGGAGGATGACGGTTCAATCCCGCGTCCGGCCATCCTGATTTAGGTTTTCCGTGATTTCCCTAAATCACTCCAGGCAAATGCCGGGATGGTTCCTCTGAAAGGGCACGGCTGATTTCCTTCCCTAATCCGATGAGACCGATGACCACGCTGTCCGGTCTCCTTCCCAAAACCAACCAACCAACCATCATTTTCGTGGACGACAGTGCTCAGGTGGAGGAGCCCTTGGACAGAGAGAATATTCGGCGAATGGACTGACACGCGCGTTCTTCCTACTTAAATCGCGTCGACGACATATGGGATGCGATGGGGAAAGGTATTGCATCACGTTCACATGCACCAACATCAGCAGTTGTCAGCTACCACAAGACCTTTTACTACGCAAGCGTCGAGCATTGAAGAATGTTACACAGCATGCACTACCGTCGGTGATGATCACACACCCCAACCTTTGTACTGTCCAGGAGAGCGTCAGGAATCGCGGTGACGTCAATGTAATTATTTTATTTCAAGAAAAATGTATTTTCTGTTCGTCTCATTGCATATTCCTTTCAGTTACCTTCTGTACTATATTGTTGCAATTCTTCCTTTGTATGTTCCTTGCTCTATCGAGTTATGTTATTTTCATCCTTAAATATTGCACACCAGTGTATATCACAGCGTGCCTCTGCTCTGAATTTGAGCGAGTAGTATAACGAGATTATTGATAGAATACAGTCAAAAGCTGTGAGAAATACTGGCCGTATAGTAGACTCGACCTATCAACCAGCAAGTCAGTTACGCAAACACTGGTGTACAACATACTCAGCTAAGCCGAGAACCACGTATCTACACCAACATCTACATCCCTACTCCGCAAGCCACTTGACGGTGTGTGGCGGAGGGTACCTTTAGTACCTCTATCGGTTCTCCCTTCTGTTCCAATCTCGTACTGTTAGCGGAAAGAAGGATTGTCGGTAAGCCTCTGTGTGGGCACCAATCTCTCTGATTTTATCCTCATGATCTCTTCGCGAGATATACGTAGGAGGGAGCAATATACTGCTTGACTCCTCGGTGAAGGTATGTTCTCGAAACTTCATCAAAAGCCCGTACCGAGTTACTAAGCGTTTCTCTTGCAGAGTCTTCCACTGGAGTTTATTTAACATCTCCTTAACGCTTTCGCAATTACTAAATGATCCTGTAACGTAGCGCGCTGCTCTCCGTTGGATCTTCTCTATCTCTTCTATCAACACTATCTGGTACGGATCTCACGCCGCTGAGCAGTATTCAAGCAGTGGGCGAACAAGTGTACTTTAACCTACTTCCTTTGTTTTCGGACTGCATTTCCTTAGGATTCTTCCAGTGAATCTCAGTGTGACGTCTGCTTTATCGACGATTAATTTTATATGTTCATTCATTTTAAATCACTCCTAAAGCCTACGCCCAGATAATTTATGGAATTAACTGCTTCCAGTTGCTGACCTGCTATATTGTAGCTAAATGATAAAGGATCTCTCTTTCTATGTACTCACAGCACATTACACTTGTCTACAATGAGATTCAATTGCCATTCCCTGCACCATGCGTCAATTCGTTGCAGATCCTCCTGAATTTCAGTACAATTTTCCATTGTTACAACCTATCGATGTACTACAGCATCATCCGCAAAAAGCCTCAGTGAACTTCCGATGTTATCCCCAAGGTCATTTATGTATATATTGTGAATAGCAACGGTCCTACGACACTCCCCTGCGGCACACCTGAAATCACTCTTAATTCGGAAGGCTTCTCTCCATTGAGAATGACATGCTGAGTTCTGTTATCTAGGAACTCTTCAATCCAATCACACAATTGGTCTCGTAGTCCATATGCTCTTACTTTGTACGTAAAGTTATAACAAGGTGCGGGAAAGCTGTTAAGCATTGAATCTACATCAATCTAATGCCGATGGCTCATTGATTGAGTGACTCATTGGAGCAATAAACAAAATCCTAACGTAGCCCTGCTCGCACTTTGCAACAATACGGCACGGAAATTACAGAATCAGGAGTAAGAGTAAGACTAAGCGAAGACGTATAAACAGTTCTATCAATTAGTGCAAGTACAGAGTAACTTTTAAGGTGTGATGATTTACTCCAAACAGCATTTAGGAGCAAATTCTACCTTAAGAAATGAGATATGTCGTTTCTGTTACCTGATGTAGTTCTGAACAATTAGTGGTCTTTGGCTTATTTGGTATGGGCGACTGCAGAAATTCATTCAGGGTAGGTAGGATGAAATGGGCAAGGCTTTTGCCTTTTTTGATGTACTTTTGTTGGTCTGTTGCGAGGTGTGCCATGCAACGACAACTAAATTTTATAGGCAACTCAAAAAACTTTGTATATCCCAGATAATTGATGGTTGTCCCCTCTCTTCTGGAGGTGTGTGAGAATTGGGTAACGAATAAAAGCTCTGAAATGTAGATCCCTGGAGGAGAGGGGGCGGCAAGTACATCCTCCTCGCTGCGGACGCCTCTGTGGTGTTGGGTGTCGGTTGAAAGGCGAGTGAACTCTCATCGAAGTGTGGAGGTTGGCGCTATCCCGCTGTCTGAGCAGGAGCCACATACCATCACTTCACCTTACAACAACTGTGCGCCTCGAACTACAAATGCTATCTGCCCAGCCTCGCCTGACAGAAAGAGAAGATAAAAGGAGAGAAAAGGGAAGGGGAGGGCAGGAGCTTCCTGGCGGGACGCGGAATCCCAGGGGAGATTTATTGCCAGTGCGCCTCCAGCGGCGGGTCGGTGCAGAATTTCCGTGCCGGGCCTTCCAGCCGGCACGTCGGCGGGCGAAGCGAGAAGCGCTCCCCTCTAAGGTTCTGTCTGGCCCTCTGGCGTAGAAAAGTGATGCCCTTAACCCATTAAGTCCCAAATGACTTATTTTTGAAATCTGGAATTTTATTCGTTTTTTCTGATGACTATGCTGTATGAATTGCAAAAGATACAAAAATGGCCTAAGAATATTTGTACATTCTGATACAATGGTCGTCCCCTAAATAGGACACTGCGGTCTAACAGTATCGGCGTAGCATACAAAACAGCATTCAAGTCTGCACTATTTATTTCTTATGAAACGGTACAAAACACTTCATACACACTGCATTTGACACAATGATTTTTGGTTCCCATTGCATTCAACTCTTGCACACCATCTCTGTGGGTTTTGTGCGTTTCTTTGATCAACTATATGACCATTTCCATCAAACCTAATGTCCAGTACCACTCTCAGTTGAGTATGTGGAGATTCGAAAGACCGTCCAAACGTCTTTCTTACAACATCCAGTTTCAGGTATGTAATTGTAACAGCACACCTGAAATCAGCGCATTTTCGCATACACTAGTCTGCAGAGAAACCAAGCATTTATGAGAGTAATTTCCAGCATACGTGTAAATATGACCCAATACAATTTTATCCTTCGACCCCTGTTGCCAGTTTTCCCACAAACAAATCAAACTGATGAGCGCCTCCCATGTACGCATTATATTACTTCAAACCGGCCGCTCGTTGCACTTGTGTCTTACTTGCTTGTCTACTGTACTTTGTAGCTGCTCCAAACGTTCTTTTTGTCAAAATGTATAATAGTTGTAACGGACTTGTTGTTGTGCCATCTAACAAATAAGATTTCACCATTCATGTTGAACCGATAGTCATAGTTACCTCAAGCTGTCCTTTTAAGTTCCTTGCTACTCTTAAGTGGACAGTCACCAATTTGTTTTTCTCTCACAATCCTAGATCCACGGTATACCGGATTTCTGAGATGAATCAGAAGATCTCTACGGGTAAGGAAATTGCAAGAGTACACCAACAGTTTTCGGGTTTTTGAATGCAATCCAGCACGTTTAGGACCACTCCTAGTCCGAACAGTAGGCCATTCCTTTCAAATCTACTATATCTTTTCCACATCGTAAATCAAATCCGAAACAGTAACTGTTTGCTCGACAAAGAGACTACAGCTTGTAGCCAAATCTAATAGGCTTGCCTCGGATAAACTGTTTTGAACCACTCTGTCCATAGTGTTTGACTAACATTTCGTCAACAGACAAACGTTCCGCACGTTTTCGAACTTTTTGAAAAGATTTAACCATCATTTTCAAGAGAGGACTAATTTTTAATCCGCTATCATGTTTCTTTTCATTGTTTAAGTCACTATCTTGGAAATTAATCAATGTTCTCAACTTTAGTTATTTGTTCCTTGATATAGCTTTCTTTATAATTGTTACGCCAATTAATTCAGACCAATATAGATTCTCAGCAGGAAGACTATGGTAGCCAGCAAAGAGAAGAAATCTAACAAAGACCTTCATTTCCTCAATTCTGAATATAAAATCCTGTATATTCTTTATATTTACTTCACATCATACAGTTTCTCTCACTATAGACTCGTATGTGTTTTCGTTGATGAGTTCTTCAGACATACTCTTCAGAGTCATGTAAGAAGCTCTGTCTTTCTCTCTCTGTATTCTGATGTCATCATCATTAGTTTGGTACAGGTTTATAGAAACTGGAGCTGTTTCCATCCAATTGTTTTTATCCTCAGTAAGACTCTCATCTACAATTTTCTTCTGGAAACTTGGGACCCACTTAGCAGTAATGTAACACGTACAGTTTCTTCACTGTTCTGTGATGCTACATGATGCACTTCTACAGCGCCTGACATGTTAGAGACTACTACAGTTTCAAAAGCATAATCTGCACTCTCTTCTCCATAAATCAAATAGTCTACTTCAGAAGGACTACAGTGATATCAGTATGGTCCTGGTTATCTGACAGCGCATTATTGAATGTATAACTGTTTATTATTTCTTCATTTTCTTCTTCAGTGAATTATTGATCTCTTCTGAAAGCCATAATATGTAAAGAAAATGAAATCAAATAAAACAAAAGGTAATTAAATAAAATAAAGTAAGATATAGTTAAATGAAATGAAGTGAAATAAAAAAAAATAAAATAAAATATAGTGAAATGAAATAACAACACATTTGAAGCATCTAGGGAAAAGGGTTGTATAAATTCGTCAGTCCATATGGATCTGCATTATTTACTAAAGGGTGACACATTTATAATTTATAAATAATAAATAAACTTATATAATACACTGCAAATGTCCTTAGTCAAAGACAAATCACAAACAATCTCTGCAGAAAGGGAGTCAAATCCCTATAGTTGCTAGGAAATAAGTAGCCCTCTTTAGATAATGCAAGTAGTGTCTTGACCATTTTACAACCTAGATTTTTTCATCGTCTATAAAATATAAAGCTAGTTACAATAGTAAATAAATATTTCTGGTGCGAGTATCACACACATAAAAAATATACTGAATGTTTTACCACATCACTTGGCATACTGACAGAAGGAAATATTTCTAAGAAGGAAATACATTTGCAATCTCAGCATTTGAAGTTGGAAAATACACCAGCATGAATAAGTGAAATGGTACCACCAAGCACCAGTCTCGAACTAAGAGTACACTAAAATCTACAAAATAACGATATTATTGATATCGAGTTGATTATGCAAGAGATTCAAAACACAGATTGTCGCTATAAATACTCACACCACGTAGTTAAAATATTTATATTTTATCAATAATGTAAATACATGTAATAACAATAAGTGTAGCTCCATTTTCAATAAGCAGTTAAGGGTAGAAGCTATTGCTTTTTATTTTCAGTGAGCATAAATCTGTATTAAAAATATCAATAAATGACATAGACCAGTAATAGTATGAAAATAATAATTAATTATAGATTCACAAATAAATATGTCTACTTTCTATATACATGACATTACGACTTAATGGGTTAAACATAAAAGCGTCACATAGATTCTTGCGGAAAGAAGGTTGTGTATCACACTCTTCACACATAAGGTATGACACTCAGTGTCCAGATATCAATTTTCTAAAACACTACGACGTAATGGTCAAAGAAACTAGAAAAAATATTTCTGAAGATTAGAGGATTTGAAGCGTTTGGTGTTACTGGTAGCTCGTGGACGTGAGCTCAATGATCAGATTCTCGCTATTAATAATTTTTATTTTTACACTGACGGAAGAAAATCTCAACACTAAGAAGAGGTCGTGCGACACAAACGGAAGTTGGTGTGCTTCTAATGTCTAATCAAAATTTTCGTCAGTTGCGTAAGAGTGAGGCCAGTTGCGCCACTATGAGGTTGTAAATAAGGTTTGCTTTAAATACACGCTTAACGGTCGTGAAACTTAGTTACCTTTGACATTGGATCTGGAGAGTTGATTTTAGTCAAGAATGATTTAAAGGCAGCAAAGACACTATTATCAACACCTCAGTGAGTTAGAACTAGGTCGTGTAACGGAGCAACGAGGAGCTGAATATTCTTTCTGCCTTGCTACAGAAATACTTGGCAGGAATGTAGCCACTGTGCATGACTTTTGTCAACGGTGATCACGAGAATGTACAGTCGCAAGAATACTGGACTCCAGGCGACCACGTGTCACTACCGAGAGGGAGAACCATCGTATTCGGCGTATGACTCTGGGCATAGTGCTGCATCTACAACAGCAATTTAGCAGGAGCTGACAACACAGTGACACAACGAACTGTTACAAATCGGTTGTTTCAAGGACAGCTCCGAGCCAGACGGTCCGTAGCGTGCATTTAACTGACGTCAAACTACCGCCATTTGCGTCTTCTGTGGTGGCAAACGAGAGCTCATTCGGGGCAGGGTGGAGATCTGTTGTGTTTTCTGATGAAAGCTCGATCTGCTTCGGTGCCAGTGATGGCCATGTGTTGGTTAGGAGGTCAGTTGAGGACCTGCAATCAACACGTCTGTGTGCTAGACACGCTGGACCTACACAACCGCAGTTGTGCCCTGTGGTGCGATTTTGAATGACAGCAGGAGCACTCTTATCATTATTCCATGCATCCTGACTGTAAATTTGTACGTCAGTCTGATGGTTCGATCTGTTGGGCTGCCATTAATGAACAACATTACGTGTGATGTTTCCAAACAGGATAATACTTGCCCACATACAGCTGGTGTAAGTTAACATAGATTACAGATTGTCGAAATATTGTCTTGGTCTGCTCAGTCACCAGATATGTCTCCAGTCGAGCACATATGGGACGAAAACTCCAGTCATCCATAAACGGCATTAACCGTCCCTGTATGGCGGACCAAATGCGTCAGGCATGGAACTCCGTTTCACAGACTTCCGGGACTCGTGTAACACACTGTATGCACATTTACATGTTTGCATTCAACATTCTGGAGGTTACACCGGTTATTAAATTACCTGACTTTCAGTTTTGCAATGGCTTATTTCGCACTTACATTAACCTGTGGTTTTTCGGTTTTTATCGCCGAAATATGTTACCTAAACAAATAGGTTCCAGAAATTTCGTTACTCTGCATTAACTGTTTTTCGGTATTGCAATTTTTTCCTGTTGGTGTGTTTATAAACTATAATAGCAAGAAATCTAATTAAATTTCTTAGAGACATATGATATATCTTATTGTGAAATAAAAATGCATGTTGTTGTTGTTGTGGTCTTCAGTCCTGAGACTGGTTTGATGCAGATGTATATACATCAATAATACTGACCATATTGCGGCTGAAGGCCTCGTGTCTGAATTTGCTTACGAATAAATTTGTTTTTAAGAAATTTACGTCTTGAGCAGGCAGAGTATTGATTTCTTTTACCCAGACATCTTTCGCTAAACTTTCAGTATCATCAGTGTTTCCCTTTATTTTCTTTCTCTTCAACAAGACAAATAATCTGTACTCTCTGTATATACATGAATCTGAGTTTTTAAGAACATCTTGACAGACAGAAAGACAGGATTTCTTTTATATTTACCAAGTTATCACATTCTATGATTTTTTGCAACTTTCTTTGTTTTGCAGAACTGTAACTTTAGTGAATTATATCTGGGTTGAAGACAACCTGTGTTTGCTCAAAGCGAGACCTATCCAAAATCAAATACTCTTCAGTCTCTATAGAGGAAAACTATATTTTATTTTCTACTTATTTTTTCTCTTTTTTGTGCCAAATTTTAATTTATTTTGAATATTTGCATTATTATGTGATTATGATAGAAATGATACTATTTTCATTAAAAATACTATTCAATATATGTTAATTAACCTTTCCATTTCATAATAAATTTGGTGTGCAAAAATAATAGTAAACAAATTGCCAGTAGCAAGAATCGACATTTACTTTGAAAATTTGCATTTTTACATGATTCTGCAAGAAATGATATTATCTCCATTAAAAAATATTATTCAATATTTGTTAGTTAATCTTTCCATTTCATAACAAATTTGGTGTGTAAAAAATTGCCAGGGTCAAGAATCGAACCAATCAACTCACGATTTAAAAACTATACAGTTTTCTTTCGTTAACAAACGCTTTATTGACAATTTACTTCGAGTTCCAAATCCTAGAGATAGTGAAGAGGACGGAGCAGTGTGCGAGGTCCCCTTGTCAGTTGACGAAGGCATAGTATGATGTTTGCGGGAAGCTAACGATATCTCTACTGTAGCTGTCGGATTGATGCGACATTATACCTGCGTTTTAGTATGTACAACTGATATCTCGGTAATCAGAGTATTCTGTGTTCAGTGAGTATTGTAATAGAGGGGGGTATACTCCGTATTATTGTCACGGCCGAGGTCAATAAACAACAGTTCAATTACCATAATTTAAAGTTAGATGTAGCCAGTATTTACCTTCCAGTGTACTGAAAATTGACGATAGGAAGGAACAATGAAAGTAAATATAGGTGGTACTGCAACGTTTCAATAGAGTTATTTCAAATCGACGTTACTAAATGCGTCGGTCGCTTTGTGAAGTACATCATTCAGCTTGTAGTGCACAAATAGATATGCCAGCCAATGCATTGGCGAATCTGTTTATTATTTTTTTAACGTGTCTGCACTGAGTACTTGTGCAGGCACAGAAAAACATTAGTTAACTGCACGATTTGTTTCCAGGTCACAGTCGTTACAATATGAAACTTTTTCGTTAACTTGGAGATCCTAATGTTCATTCAGATTCTGACGTTATACCAACGCAAATGACCACAGGATTCTAATGGCATGAGTCGTCCTCGAGTCCCCATGCAGATCTGACTTATTAAAGGAAGCAACATTCGGTTCAGGGTCATTATAGAGCTAAATAAACAATGTTTTTATTTAATTCGTTAGTCTTTCGAATCTATTGATGCTATTTCACAAAAAATATATTCTCATTTACTACTTTCACTTTTGTCGCCAGCTTTCTCAGCCTTGTTATTCTTCATTGCTCGCTTATACTGTCCACTTATGGTCATGAACCTGCTGTGATATCAAATCTCCGTCCATCCCAGTTTCAAATGATTCAAATGGCTCTGAGCACTATGGTACTTAACATCTGAGGTCAACAATCCCCTAGACTTAGAACTACTTAAACCTAACTAACCTAAGGACATCACACACATCCACGCCCGAGGCAGGATTCGAACCTGCGACCGTAGCAGCAGCTCGGTTCCGGACTGAAGCGCCTATAACCAGTCGCTCACAACGGCCGGCTCATCCCATTTTCATTTTCACCAATCGTTCTATGTTCCGCGTTGCACTTCCGTATCATGCAGTGCTCTCGATGTACCTTTTATCAAGGTAATTATTGGTTGATATGTTATTATTAAATATTTGTAAACTTCCTTAGCATGAATTCATATTAAAATTTTTTCATGTCACCCGTTCTATCATCACCACTTGGTGCTATTTTGATAGAAAGTAGACGCTACAAAGTGAGGCACGTTTGCCTAACCGCTTATATACGAGGCCATGTTCCATTCGCAGTTTACCTTTCAAATCTCAAAAGAAACTACATGGTTCCACAGGTCTTTTGAAGTCTCAGACATTTATGATGTATATATGTAGACTGAAGCGACGAATGAAAATTTGTGCCAAAGCCGTCACTCGAACCCACGTCTCCTGCTCACTATGCAGACGCGCTAACCACTATGCCACCCCGGCACAGTAGCTTTGCCCAACTACATGACGTACCCTAGCTCCTCTCGCAGCAGATGCAATTGTTTCGTCCAAACAATTGTATGGTGAACACCTCTCTTGAGTTAAGAAACGACCGGGTATCGAACATCGATCCCTCCCAGTCACGAGCTATTACGCCAACAATAGCGAGCTTACATTGCCGGTACAAGGCTTCAAAGAACATACCGCCAATTGCTCTCCCCTGCACCTTCGAGGAGACCCTCCTCCTACGCTGCTAAGCAATCACTTCTAAGAACAGATGACGTAGCAGGGAGTGCAACCTAGCTCCAACCCTAGAGATTTTTTTGAGATGACATAGTTTCACTCTTTAGTATCATACGTATTATGAAAACATTACTGACAGATTACAAATACGCTCTGTGTTTCGTGGGATATACGGAGCAGGACTATACGTCCATCAAAATAACGAAGTAATTGACATGGAAGGAAGGTGATGTCTGCGCAAAAGATATGTATGCGGCAGCAAATGCTACTGTTTCAGTTCTGGGCCGTTGCGCTTGTGTAACTGGGTGGTAACAGTGAAAATAAACTCGCCACAAAGAGAAACATCGCAAGCAACGAAAACGAATCACAACTGTTTTGTTACCAGCCGCAAGCGTCGCCTATGAGTGAAGCTGGGAAATGGCACCTGTGATACGACAACGACAAACAGACTGGAAGGCAAGAACACACGATTCTATGACTGTTTTTTGTTATGGTAGCTGTCATATAAACGGCTAGATGTCAGTTAGTTCGTTATTCTGATCAAAGTACGCAGTAGCAGGCCGAAGCTTGGAACCAGTCTATCAGGCGAACTCGGATAGAGTGACTGGTAGAGCACTGTCTGCGTCAGGCGGGCATCGGCTTTCCATTTGAGATCCGATACTGCACACAGGTCTAATTATTCACAAATGTTCGTTGTAGTGTATACTGCAATAGAGAAGAAACATGATGTGGTGTAATCCTACTGAACTTGCATTTATCTTCACAAATCTGAGATGGACAGCGACCACTCGATCTGTTCCAAATCAGTTTCTTCAAACGAAAATTGCTTTGTAAAAAGTATACAAAAACTGTACGCAGTATACATTTATTTTGATGTAACATAGGTGACGCTTCCTGACAGTACATAACACTGAAACTTCCTGGCAGATTAAAACTGTGTGCCGCACCGAGACTCGAACTCGGGCTCTTTCCCTTTCGCGGGCACGTGCTCTACCAACTGAGCTACCCAAGCACGACTCACGCTCCGTCCTCACAGCTTTACTTCTGCCAGTATCTCGTCTCCTACATTCCAAACTTTACAGAAGCTCTCCTGCGAACCCTGCAGAACTAGCACTCCTGAAAGAAAGGATATTGCGGAGACATGGCTTAGCCACAGCCTGGGGGATGTTTCCAGAACGAGATTTTCATATCAGCGCACACTCCGCTGCAGAGTGAAAATCTCATTTTGGAAACATCCCCCAGGCTGTGGCTAAGCCATGTCTCCGCAATATCCTTTCTTTCAGGAGTGCTAGTTCTGCAGGGTTCGAAGGTGAGCTTCTGTAAAGTAGGTAGGAGACGAGATACTGGCAGAAGTAAAGCTGTGAGGACGGGGCGTGAGTCGTGCTTGGGTAGCTCAGTTGGTAGAGCACGTGCCCGCGAAAGGCAAAGGTCCCGAGTTCGAGTCTCGGTCCGGCACACAGTTTTAATCTGCCAGGAAGTTTCGTATCAGCGCACACTGAAGAAATGAAAGCGTGGACCTAGTACCATTGACAACCAATGATAACAAGTTATGTTTACTTACTAGAGTTGTGGACATGAGAATCTGCTGATTCTGGCTCACATTTATGCCATTTGGGATCATCTGTAGGCCAATTCCACGTCAAACAGTGTTATATATTACTGCAGAAGGTATTACTGCAAAAGTAGAAAATGAGCTCCTATAATGTTATGTCTGGAAACCAATACCTGTTGATTTTTCCCTTTCACTCCTATGTGTCTGTCACATACAACGGCAGCGACCAATCCACGCCCACGAAACGTTGCACGCTCTGTAGGAAATGGGATAGTCGCCCATTGTGCATTAACCAGAGTCCTTGTCTTCCTACTAGCACAACGCTCTGATGATTTTTGGCACAGAAACCGCTGAGCACTTTTCAATCTGTTTGGTAAATTGCATGGCCCTATTATTCTGTCGTTGACAATTCCTGCCCATTCTTTTATACTGAACCGATCCTGATGCTACACCACACTGCATTTTCCCACACATGTGCCTTGTGGTTTTCACTTGTGAATTGTGCCTCATCTATAAATAAAATGCAGACTATGAACTTCGAATCTTCAACTGCCCATACAATGAGCTTTGGTTTCCAGACATATTATGCTAACTTTCCTTCTAGTTTCGAACGATACTAACTGCTGTAGGAATATGTGGCAGGTTTTTAAACGCCTTGTATATCTATTAACCCTTTCCTAACCGACTGAATTTGAAAGCCCCTTCCTGTTCCTAGTGTCATAGAAATCGAAAAGAAAAGATGTTTAGACGGACTGACTCAGCGTATAGAAACGTCAAAACAACATTCAGTAAAATTAGAAGCAACAATAGGAGTGCCATGCGAATTCCACTGTTAAACTTAGAGGAAAGAGAGTATATGCGCGAAGTGTACACAGAAGGCCTCTATGGGGCGGAGAACTTGTCTGATGACGTGTTTTAAGAAGAAATTGGAATCGTCGTGGAAGAGATAGGGGATCCAGTACGACAGGCAGAATTTAAAAGAACTATGGAAGACTTGAATCTCAATAAGGCAAAAGGTACTGACAACTTTCCATCAGAATTTCTAAAATCTAATGACTGTTACAGTTGGTGTGTCGAATTTATGAGACTGGTGGTATACCATTACACTTCCTGCCAAATATCACCGCCACTATTCTGAAGACAGAAAAAGTAGTTAAGTGCGAGAACAAAAGCACAATAAGCTTAAAATTCCACACGTCCAAGTTGCTGACAACAGTACTCTACAGAAAGTAGGAAAAAATGGGGATCTGTTAGACAATGATCACTATGGCATTAGGAAACATAAAGGCACCAGCGAGTTGTTGTGACGTTGTACTTGACAATGAAAGCTAGACCGAAGAAAAATCAAGATATGTCGATAGGTTTTGTCGACACATAAAAGAATTACGACAATTCAAAATCATTGTTCAAATTCTGAGAAAAATAGGAATAAGCTACAGGGTGAGACTGGTAATATACGTACAGTATGTACAAGAACCAGTAGGATCCAATAAGTCTGGAACACCAAGAACGAAGTGCTCCAATTAAAAAGGGTTTCAGATAAGGATGCAGTCTTTTGCCTCTACGTTCAAACTATACATCGAAGGTGTGATTACGTAAATAAAAGGAAGTTCCAAAACTGGGATTAAAATTCAGCGTGAAAGGATATCAGTGATGATATTCGCTGATGATAATCCTATTCTCAGTGAAGCTGAAGAATAAAGGTGAAGAAGAATTACAGGACCTGTTGACTGTTGACTGATTATCGATTGAGAGTGAACCGAAGGAATACGAAAGTAATGAGAAGGAGCTGAAACTACAAAAGCGAGAAGCTTAACATCAAAATTGGTGATCACGAGAAAGCTAAAAATTCAGCTACACTCGAAGCAAAATCTAAGCTAAGGCGACATAAAACGTAAACCCAGCAGAGGCAAAGAAGATATTTCTGCCAAGTGGTGTCAAACATTAGCCTTATTTGGTGGAAAAACATTCTGAGAATGTAAGTTTATGGCGTGGCATCGAATGGTAGTGAATCACGGGCAGTGGTAAAACAGGAACAGAAGGGATTCGAAGCGTTCGAGAGGTGATGCTACCGAAGTACGCCGAAAATTAGGTGGTCGATAAGATAAGAATTGAGAACGTTCTCGGCAGGATCGGCGAAGAAAGAAACATGCGTAAAACACTGAGAAAAAGAAGGGATAGAATGAGAAGACATATTTTAAGACATCGGGGAATAAATTTCATGGTACTAGAGGGAGAAGTACAGGGTAAAAACTGTAGAGAAACTCAGAGATTGGTGCAAGTGCTGCTATGAGATGAAGCGTCTGGCACAGGAAAGGTTTTCGTGACACCTTGGAGCTGAATTCATGCATTTGCGTCCTGTCGGAACGTCTGTGTACCCTGCCTAACGTGCGAATCGCTTTGGCTAAGATAGTTCCAATAATTCAATATCTCTGCCCATAGAGGAAGTAAAAGACTGAAGTAGCCCTGTGTTGTTCGTTACGTTACACGAGTTTACGAGCCATGCTGACATGAAAGAGTATCACTGTGAGGATTTCGATGTTCATAATCTGCCACCTACAATTTTTTCATACCTGTTCCCGTAAGTGCTACTGAGTAATTCACTTGATGAGATATGATGATCGTATCCTGATGGAACTCGAAAGTCCCACTTCTGTTTTCTTCATATACTAAAATGGTATGTTTGTGACAGTCCACTATTGTGTTATTAGCTGCTTTGATAATATTCTCCCCATTCCTAAATCTTTTGGTACAATATATCATTATTTGGGGAGAAAAATCTTAAGCAACATCTGTGGCACGGGTTCACTTGTTCGTATCAGTATTTTGTAGAGCGATTTTGCTTTATATGCGTGGTCGTGAGGGTCACGACCTCCCCTCCCCGCCCCGCCCTCCCCCCTCTAACGCCACCATCACCGCCACAAGAAAAAAAAGAAAAATCGCTGTACTAACCACTATAGTGAGTGAGTTACATATTAAGATATTAAATATTTTATTGTTATTAATGAAAAAAATGGAGTGAGTGTATGGCATTGTTGGCAGGGAGGCCCCATGCGGGGGAGTTTCGCCGCCATATTATAAGTCCTTTTTAGTTGACTCCACTTGCTGTTGAAAAATGATGAAAGTCACACAACACCGATTCCGCTGCCGGGAATCGAACCCGGGCCCCCTGCGTAACAAGCGGAAACGCTACCGCTACGCTACGGAGGACATACTAGAATCCAACGCATCTGTGGCATGTTAGTTGTAGTGACCTTCAATTGTATTTGAGGGTTATAGGGGAAGGGCTACAGCAAAACGCTTTGACAGGCCGCTAGAACCGAACCCTAGATCCGCGCCTGTTGTCACAGGCGAACTCGTAAGTGGCAGTGACGGGCTGAAACGTCGGCGCTGCGCGCCTCAGCTGTGGCGTGGCAGGTCCCTGCGGATTGGCCAGCGGGGGTGTCGCCGTCTCTTGACGTCAGACAGTGTTTGTCGGGAGGCCCCCCGAGGGTGGCCACGGGTACAGAACTTGTGGCCGAAGTGGACGTGCGGCGGGCTAAAAGCGGCCTCGCTGTGCGCCCAGCGTCGGCCCGCGCCCCTTCAAAGCCGGCGCCGGTCGCCGCTCAGCCGGCACAACTCGATTACGTGGCCAGACACGTGGCAGAGCTCTGCGGCCTCCACTGTGCCGCCTGCCCGTCCCCTCTGTCCGCCGAACACTTTGTCAGGCCGACAACTGCTGCGCTGGCAAAACCCGCATCTCTAGCCCAGGTCGCTGACGCACACTCTTGCGGTCGCTACCGGTCAAATATTCGTTACGGTACAACCTTTCATTACTGTTACGTCGGCGACAAGAAGGAGACACATAGTGGCATAATGTTCCTGTTGTGAAATAGCATTTTTGACTGCCTTTTATCTACGTATTTTAGCGTAGGAGAAGATGGGGTATAGTGAAACGTGGTTAGCAGTGAAATAAAATCATTAAAAAGAAAACAAAGGTTTGATTGGTGGCACTCCTATTTGACTAAGGCTGTAGTTATTTAGCTGTTGTCGATCCCTTCCAAAATGATTTCCTTAGTACAGAGCTTGCTGGCCTCGGTGGCCGAGCGGTTCTAGGCGCTTCAGTCCGGAACCGCGCGGCTGCTACTCTCGCAGGTTCGAACCCTGCCTCGGGCATGGATGTGAGTGATGTCCTTAGGTTAGTTAAGTTTAAGTAGTTCTAAGTTCTAGGGGACTGATGATCTGAGATGTGCTCAGAGCCATTTGAACCATTTTAGTACAGAGCTTTGTCTCGAAACCTGGTAGAAAATTCAAATAGATTCTGGTCGTATGTGAAGCATGTTAGCGGCAAGGAACAATCAATGCGTTCTCTGCGCGATAGCAATGAAGATACTATCGAAGACAGTGCTGCCAAAGCAGAGTTACTAAACACAGCCTTCCGAAATGCCTTCACAAAAGAAGAAGAAGTAAGTATTCCAGAATTAGAATCGAGAACAGCTGCCAACATGAGTAACGTAGAAGTCAATATCCTCGGAGAAGTGATGCAGTTCATATCACTTAATAAAAGCGTCTTCTGGTCCAGACTGTATACCAATTAGGTTCCTTTCGGAGTATGCTGATGCATTAGCTCCGTACTTAACAATCATATACAACCGGTCGCTCTACGAAAGATCCGTACCCAAAGACTGGAAAGTTGCACCGGTCACACCAATATTCAAGAAAGGTAGTAGGAGTAATCCCCTAAATTACAGGCCCATATCGTTAACGTCGATATGCAACAGGATTTTAGAACATACAGTATACTGTGATCGATTGGCACACGGTCAACATGGGTTTAGAAAACATCGTTCCTGTGAAACACAACTAGCTCTTTATTCGCATGAAGTGCTGAGTTCTATTGACAAGGGACTTCAGATCGATTCCGTATTCTTGGATTTCCGGAAGGCTTTTGACACTGTACAACACAAGCGCCTCGTAGTGAAATTGAGTCCTTATGCAATATCGTCTCAGTTATGTGACTGGATTTGCGATTTTCTATCAGGGAGGTCACAGTTCGTAGTAATTGACGGAAAGCCATCGAGTAACAGAAGTGATTTCTGGTGTTCCGCAAGGTAGTTTTATAAACCCTTTGCTGTTCCTTATCTATATAAACGATTTGGGAGACAATCTGAACAGCCGTCTTCGGTTGTTTGCAGATGACACTGTCGTTTATCGACTAATAAAGTCATCAGAAGATCAAAACAAACTGCAAAACTACTTAGAAAAAATATCTGAATGGTGCGAAAAGTGGTAGTTGACCCTAAATAAAGAAAAGTGTGAGGTCATCCACATGAGTGCTAAAAGGAACTCGTTAAATTTCGGTTACACGATACATCAATCTAAGATAAAAGCCGTAAATTCAACTAATTACCTAGGTATTACAATTACGAACAACTTAAATTGGGAAGAACACAGAAAATGTTGTGGGGAAGGCTAACCAAAGACTGCGTTTTATTGGCAGGACACTTAGAAAATCTAACAGACCTACTAAGGAGACTGCCTACACTATGCTTGTCTGTCCTCTTTTAGAATACTGCTGCGCGGTGTCGGATCTTTACGAGATAGGACTGACGGAGTGCATCGAAAAAGTTCGAAGAAAGGCAGCACGTTTTGTATTTTGGCGAAATATGGGAGAGAGTGTCACAGAAATGATACAGGATTTGGGCTGGAAATCATAAAAAGAAAGGCGTTTTTCGTTGCGACGGAATCTTCTCACGGTATTCCAATCACCAACTTTCTCTTCTCAATGCGGAAATATTTTGTTGACACCGACCTACATAGGGAGGAACGATCACCACGATAAAATAAGGGAAATCAGAGCTCGTACCGAAAGGTATATAGATGGTCATTCTTTCCGCGCACTATACGAGATTGGAATAATAGAGAATTGTGAAGGTGGTTCGATGAACCCTCTGCTAGGCACTTAAATGTGATTTGCAGAGTGTCAAATTAGATGAAGATGCAGGTGTAGATCAGGGTGTTTATTTTACTAGTGGAATGTAATTTTTTGACTCACATTAATACCTTGTTCTGATGTTTTTAGGATATTGTGTTATATATGATACGAACACATGCAAGAAGCATTAATCTTCCCATATTGATTATAGTTATACATTACACTTTTGATTTGACAGCTCTTGTTGTTCACTGGAACGTAAATAATGGGGTACAGTGAAACGTATCAGTCTACACAAATAGCTCACATAAAAGCGATAACACCAACAGACGTTATAGCAGCATTACACAAAACTGTCGGAGGAGGGGTAGAAGTGCCATTGTTATCAGAAATACCAGAGCTCACGGCACAGAGACAAAATTCAGCCTGCGGAAGAAACTCCACGTGAGGACGCCATTTTTTACAAGGAACATATGGTTCAAGTGATGACAGCGAAAATTTTGTTGCCATACAAGACAGTGATAAAGACGAAACTGCTTGAAGGGCGAATATCGTCAACGAAGTCTCGTTAATTTGAGCGCCTGCGGAAATAGATGGCTATGTTTAAATGCAATTTAAGGCTTTCAGCAGAAAGAAATTCTATATTCTCACTGTGATCAAAGGTAAAACCACAGAACATAAATGTAATGTAAGTTTCTTCGGTGCCAGCACCAAAAACTAATCATTTCTAAAGCCAGAGATGAAGATATAGACAAAGAAACAAAGAAAAAGAAAAATTTTCTACCAGGACCTAGTCATTACGGGCAATCAAAAAGATTGGGTGGTTATTTATCATTTGACATTGACTTTTCGTCTCTCAATATGGAATGAGATCATGAACTAACAGCGTAATTTTTTTTAACAAACTAGTATTTAGTTTTGATTGAATAGTTGAGTGCTTCATTCTGTAACTGTATAACAGGCGAGTTTTCTATGCCCATAGGAAAGTAGCCTATTTCGTGTCAGAATTCAGAGTGTATTTCCTTGCAGATAAAGACCAATAACACTCGGAACTCGTTTTCGGTAATTACTGGAAAATGATAAAATCTATACTGTTGAAAAAATTTTTGTTTCATAGTGCCCCAGTAATTGGTTCAGTATGATCTGTATATGTCCTCTGTTATATGCTACAAAGTACTTAAACAATTGGTGTACCAACATCTTGTTAGAATAAACAAAAATGTGATTTGAAGATAAATTTTTCATTGTGCCCTAGTCACTCCTATCAGTTCTTTGTTCGTAGTAAACTTGCGACAGTGAAGACAGCGCCTAAGGAGGTTCGCTTCACCTGGCGAGCGCTAGTTGAACATTGTCAGCAGCCTGAAGTGTACGTGCTGAAAGAGATTCTCACCGCCATATGACACATTAACACGAGTCCTTGGGCACTCATAATATATCAATGATATAAATTAATTTCCGCATGAAAAGGTCGAACTAATAAACAGTTTCGCACAATAATTTAGGAGAACTCTAGAAGCATTTTAACCTCAAAAGCATCAGTCAGGAAGAGTGATGAAATGTCACGCGTCCTTGACAGTGGTGCAAAGGAAAGTCTGTGGAGGAAAATAACTGAGTGATTGACCTCATTTCAGAGAGTCCTCAGACTTTGCGCATAATCTCACTTTCATTAAAAGCAGCCGAATAAAGAAACTACACGTGTACAATCCATATTCATAGACTACGCTAACCACAAAGCCTTACGGCTATGTATCAAACAAGGACTGAAAACAAAGGTTGTTCAATAAGATGACATGTTGAACACTCGGTTCTTACGGAAGATTTCTGAATCCATGAAACTAGTATTTTGCAATGTGTGAGAAAATGTAACTTTGTTATGTTGTTGCTCGCTCTGCTTTTTGAAAGTTTCTAGTTTCTGGTCGAGGCTAAAACACGAAACGTTTACATTGGGTATGGCAGAATCTGACAGCAATTAGGCCGTACCACCATACTCCAGGAAGCCGGACAAAAGGTAAAGTACTTCTAGTATAGAGTAATGTACCTATTTTTTGATAAATCCTTAATCGCTTGTAAAGAAACGCTGAATGTTGTAAGAGTATCTTCAATACGGAATTGTCTATGTATGGAGAGAAACAGAAAAATTATATTCAGCCTGTTCTGTCGGATGCTTTTCTGCATCCAACTTTATCCTGTTTTTTCTTGCTTCTCCCTGAATTAGTCAACTTCTTTTGAAGTGCTACTATGCATTTATGTCAGTATGTAATTATTCGTATTCGACAGAATCTTTATTCTATGAGGAAATTAATTAATACAATGTTAACAATACTGACGTAGCTCTAAAATCTGTATTCACTATTGAAGCTGTTATTAGCATTGTTATACTATTGTGTTAATATTGAAACGTCCCCTTTTTGAATAATTATAAATGACTGTGCTTAACCTGACACACAATATTTTTTTAGCGCAACGCAATCTGACTTTCAACACACAATGTTTTGTTAGCGCAACGCAATCTGACTTTCAAAATTCTCTACAAGAGAATGGCCCTGACTAACATTAAACTATACGTCTCACAAATCACTTACCTCACCAAAAATCTTCGCTTCTCAAGCTACTGCAATACAGCGAGCGCCACTACTGCCAGCTAAATAAAAGATTCAAACTATGGAAGGCACTAACTACTGATAGGGATAGTTAGCAAATGAAAGATATTAATAGAGAACAAACAATGTATTTACCTTGATATCATGACAAATTACAAAACTCCGCCATCTCTCTCCCCACATCCACCACTGCTGGCGGCTCACCTCCAACTGCGCAACGTTACGCGCTGTTCACAGCCAGCTGCCTAACACTACAATGGTTGAGTATTACAACAATGCAAAGCAGCCACAGACTGCACACGGCACAGCCGGTGATTTTCATACTGAGGTGGCGTTATCAATAAAAAAACCTAAACAGCCTACTTACATAGCCCCCATGCTCCCCACAAAAAATTTTACAAATTTTGTTGGGCACTGGCCAATACATATTTGTTAAAATTTTTTTTCACAATTACAATAACAAAGAAATCAAATGCACACACTTATTGATACAATGTTGGTCAAAAGCTAAAATTTTCTCACAGTCCATAAAGACAGTCCTGATCATTCATCACATTGCAGTGTTTTTCTCAAAGTCTGAGCAGTAAAAGAAAATGCACACGGAAGTAGTGGATTTCCATGCAGTCTTGAAGAAGTATCGTTGTCCTTCCAACGGAAAGACAGTGCTGACTCTCGACATGCTGACAGGTAATGGGCCACAAGAGAGCAAACCCACAGCGGAGTCAGTCGAAGTTTTGAAGAGTATTGGTGGGTAGGTCATCACAGAGCAGACCCACTGTAGTCCTGGTAGAGATTACGGTATTGGTGGGCCACCAGAGGTGCAGACCCACTGCAGTCCTTGTAGAAATAATGGTATTGGTGAGTCATCAAAGGTGCAGACCCACTGCAGTCCTTGTAGAGATAATGGTACTGGTGGGCCACCAGAGGCGCAGACCCACTGTAGTCCTTGTAGAGATGGCCAGCAGCCATCTGTTGTGACTGTGCAGGTACACAATCACCATTGAAGAGTCTTGCGGATAATATAACAAGTCCATAACCACCACTTGTGCACTCACAAAGTTGTTGGAATTATCCTTAGAACAAGCAATGCTGTTATCCAGTCCCTTGCTGAATTATTAACACACGTGCAAACACTATCACTCCCTACTTCTCACATATTGTGCATATGCTATGACCAACAGAAACGTGTGCAGTCAAAATATACTTAATTTGAAGAACTGGTGTCCATACAATTATAAATTTACAACATAAGAACAAAATAACAAAGGTACAAAATACATCATTACAGAACATAACAATACAGATAACATTTGTAGTAAAACAGGCTTTACAAAAGAATAGAAATAGACATATACGTCAGTGTTACAGGAATTATGACATGAGTACATACATAAAAGATCAGAATAGCTTTTGAAACATCAACTTTACACATGAGCATTAAAACAGAGCAGAATTACTAAAGTCTAACATCTTTACAAAGAAAATAACATATTATTAATGCAAATTATATTTGAGGATCACAGTATTCCTCATCATAGTGAATGTAGCTTAGTATTAGAAAAGTTCTACAACATAAGTATTATCAGATATACATATAAATACAGGAAAAACATAAATACACAAGGGAACACAAACACATAGTGGGATAACACAATGGAAAGGACAGGGTTCGTTTTCAGTGTAACTTTTGGTACTGCAGTATTTTGTGAACAAAACCTTTTTTGTTCTTGGAGATCTCCCTTCGTTCATCATTATTCCCAAATAGTCCTATCTGTACCTCTTTTCTGTATTCTAACCATATTTCTTTCAAAATAATTATTTCTCAGTGCACAATACTCATTTTTGCCAACTCTGTTTCATATAACCTCTCAATGCATTCTTTCCCTATTCTTCATAGTCAGTTTCTTATATAGTCTACCCCCTCTTAGGCTAACTTAAATCTACTGAGCTCAGATGCTAAGCTAAGGGACGAGGCAATGCAGCAGCACAAAACAATTAACACAAACATCAATGACAAAAAATGGAAATTGTCAAAGCAATTGCAATATTACAACTAATATAAGGCACTATGCATGGCAAACAGCAGCAGCAAATATAAAAAATAAAAAATATAAAACTTATATCTATACATGACAAAGCTCAAGCAGAAAAAATATTACAGTAAAAATGGCCATGTTTAATACCTATGTCACATCTTAACACTAAAGTGATGCATCACAAGAACTTACACTAGCAGATAAGTTACCAAATCGTAAAGAAATTATTTATGCACTTCCTGTGAAGGGAAATGTCTGTTTGTGCTCCCTCATTTTTTTTTTTTGGAAATATATCACAAAACTATTATTTAATCGATCTGTAGACAGAAAATATTTATATTAGTACATCTATAAAATTTTATTTTAACCAATGCTGCATTGTAGCTAGAAACTAGATATTAAACAAAATGAGTTAATAAATACATAAAGCAAGCCATATGGCATTTCTCTCAATTAGCACGACAATAGCCGTGAAATGTTGCGATGCTTTCTTTAAAGGAACGTCAATAGCGAGGATAATGGCTTCCCCTAATGGCTTTTTCTTCTACCTGTGCCGCTGGAAGGCTGATGGCTTTTTTTTGTTCGGGCGGCTGTCGCCCAGGTGAGTGCCCGCGACGCATTACGTGCAGGTGGTCACTTAACTTTCGTACGGAAATATTTACGACAGCAGTTTGCGCTACAGTGGCAGTCTGATATAAAAATGTTTCACAGGTCAAGAATTAGTGTTGCAAATCTGTAGAAACAAAATCCTATAAATGTAAGTGTCCAAAAAAAATATTCGTCAGCATTGTGATACATTCACGCATTTACACACATTTCATAACTTTTAAAGTACGATTCTTGGTTTCCAACAACCTTTTCCACAAATCAGAGTGCCCTAATCACTATTCATTACTCCTTACCTTATTACACATATACAAATTCGTCGACGCTTCTTCAATATTTCCTGTTAATAAATACGTAGCATAATCAAATAACTCATATAGCATCAGCTTCTTGACCATAAACATACCTCAGCAGCATAATACACATCGTCGTCGTAAAAATAACATCATAACACCTCAGTCAAATCTCAAAATCGTCGTAGCTTCCTCCAATAATTTCAAAACCTAGAAAAATTCTCCGCTCATTTCAAAAGTGTTATCTACCTCAAACGTACTTCAAAAATCATGCTCCCTTACCAAATATATCATTCAAAGTTCTCATAGTATCACAATGGTTCCGAAAAAATATGAACAGTTCACAAAGTACAGACAAAATACAATTTCATAAGTGTGAAGTTACCCAACTGTGTAATTGCGTAAACATGAAGGTATCCAACGGTATAATTACGTAAACATCTGTCACTGATGTAGTAAAAAAGTTTGTCTGTCTCAGTTAAATGATCAGATAGCTGTGTAATTCTGTGTTAGAGAAATATGGTACCGATGTGTAAAGTTGTATAAGCAAATACCATATTAGCTAGGGTTCCTTGTGTTTGCCAAACACATGGTACACAAAGTAGGCGTGTACCCCCCTGAGGATAAATGTAATTATACCCTCAGGTGTTACAAATTACATCAATGGAATGAAATGTATCTCGGAAAACTTTCTTTGTAATTCAAAAATCTTTAAAAATAAATGTTTTAAGTACAAAATTAATCACTCAAATGCGTGTCCTGTAGCGCTAAACTGTGCGTCTTGTTGTAAGATAATCTCTGTGGAAGTGTCATAGTTATCGTCCTCTGAAAGCTAAGTTCTGCAGAAGTCAATGTACTTACCTGATGATACACAAAAGTGAAATGCTTTGCGTATAGATATCTTAGTTATCACGCTTATTGTTGTGATGAAGAAAGTACTGTGCTGTAACGTATTGTTGTGCTACGGAAAAGGCTGCCTCATTGTTGCTATACCACAAAAGTTACTACTAAAACATGTTTTACTTTCCAGAAGAATTCAGAAAACTGTGCAAATATAAAACAGAAACACCTCAAAAGCAACATTGTAAACTGTCACTCATTAGTAGCGTCGTGATAACATCGTGTAGCTGTCACATAAACTAACCACTGTATCATCTGGTATCTCTCAGAAACCACCTTGAATCCATAATGTATTTGCAAGTAAACCAAAATGTTGCATTAAAAAAAAAGCAGATTATCTTTCAATAAACGGTTTTACATGTGAAATGTGGTGTAAACCTTTACTCTTCCTAGTACGCAGAGTTTCAACTTCAACGCAATTATCATGTGGTATACGTCGGATTCCGTAAGGTCCATCGTAAACTAGAAAGAATTTGTGGCTCAAGTGTTTCTTCTTATGTGACAATGAATGAGCTTTAATGAGAACTTTCTGACCCATATACAATTTCTTTGCATTTGCTTTTCCGTGTAGTTTTCTCCTTTTGTCTGCTGCAGATTTTATATTTTTAAGAGCCAAATCAATTATGTCTTTGTGTCGAAGTTTACGTGTATTCGGGAAAGGTACAAGTTCTCTGATTCTGTTCGGTGGTTTTTCATTCTTCAGCACAAGAGTAGGTGGTAAGGCAGTGGGGTCATGAGGCATTTCATTCAGCACGTTTTGAAATAAGTGTAAATATCTGTCCCAATGCTGATGCTTTCTGTGACAATAAAGTCTGCAAAGCTTATTGATTTCTTTCATAATCCGTTCGGAGGGGTTACAATGTGGTGAGTACAATGAAATAAAAACAGGTTTGATTTTATGGTTGCGAAGCATGCGAGACCAAACAGCAGATCCGAATTGCGGTCCGTTATCTGAAATGACTTTAGCAACGTGGCCAACTTCACGTAAGAAATTTTTAACAAAGGCGTTGGATACAGATCGTCCAGTGGCTTTACGTAACGGAGTGAAAGAAACAAATTTGGAAGTAAGTTCAACAGCGACTAGAACGTACGAAAATCCATTCGATGTTCTGACAAGGGGTCCCAATAGATCAACTGCAGCAAATTCTTTTAATTTAGAAGGAACAATAGGAAACAACGGAGCACAATGTGAGACAGTAGATGGTTTCGCCTTTTGACAAAGTTTACAAATAGACAAGACTCTTCGAATTCTCTTTTCCATATTGTTAAAATAACAAGTCGTTCGAAGAATATGATAACATTTTCGTGGACCAAAATGTGCGTAGCTGAAATGAATGTACCAAATGAGCTTATTAACAAAATCGTCAGGAATGCAAAGTACCCATAGCTTGTCATCAACAGTGCAGCGTTTGAACAGTATGTTGTTTCTAACCAGATAATAATGCCGAATCTGTGTGTGTGTCTTTTCATGCCATTTGCTTTTGATGTCTTTCCAAATCGGATCTTTATCTTGTTCATGAGCAATGTCCTTTAAAGATGTGGTGATGAAGTTTTCAAAGGCGACTTTCTGAATGTAAAGAATACTGAAATTTTTCTCGAGGTTGCCTTCTGTGTTACTTTTCTCAAGCCCAGCCGGTGCGCGAGACAGTGCGTCCGCAACAATGTTCTCCTTGCCGGGAATGTAGACTATTGTGAAGCGGAATTCTTGCAGAAACAATGCCCAACGTTTTAACCTGTCATGATTTAATTTTGAGGACATAAGAAATTGTAATGCACGATGATCACTGTATACTTTTACGTGCTTACCAGAAAGAAAGAAACGGAATTTGTTAAATGCCCAAACGATAGCTAAAGCTTCTAATTCAGTAACGGAATAATTGTTTTCAGATTTTGTTAGCACTCGGCTAGCAAAAGCAATGGTTTTCTGAACAGTAGTGTCATTTTCTGTGACTTCTTGAAATAAATGGGCACCAAGACCGACTTTAGAAGAATCCGTGCTAAGGCAGAAATCTTGTGACAGATCTGGATGAGCTAGAATTGGCGCGTTAAGTAGCGATTCTTTCAAAGAATTGAATTCCAACTGTGCTTGTTCGTCCCAGTTCCAAATAGTATTTTTTCCAGTGAGAGAACAAAGTTTTGGTGTAACAAGGATTTGCATATTCAGAAAACGACGGTAAAAATTTACGAGACCTAGAAAACTGCGGACTTGTCTTTTTGTGGATGGAACTGGAATGGCTCTGATTGCTTCTAACTTTTCAGGATCCGGCTGAATGCCTTCAGAAGAAATAATATGTCCCAAAAACCTCACCTTTGACCTACCGAATTCAGACTTTTCCAAGTTAACTGTAATTCCAGATTCTGCAAAAATACGTAACAAACTGTTGAGGATGCGATTATGTTGTTCCCATGAAGCTTCTGCTATTAGAATATCGTCCACATATAAGGTAATGTGACGTTTTAAGAACTCAGGTAATATGGAATTTAGCCCGCGAATGAATGCTGCTGAAGAAATGTTCAAACCAAAAGGAAGTTTCCGAAACTGATAACAAACGCCGAAACAAAGGAAAGCTGTGTATTTTCTACATTCTGGATGAAGTTCGATCTGATAAAAGCTGGATCTGAGATCAATGGAAGACAACACGTTTACACCATTGAAATTTTGAAGAAGTTCTTCCAACGTTTGCGGCCTGTCTGTTTCAGGAATAATGATAGTATTAATTTGTCTCGAATCTAAGACAAGCCTGATTGATCCATTTTTCTTCTCAACAACATGTAATGGATTGTTGTATGAGCTTACTGCAGGCTCAATAATGCCCTCGTCAAGCATAGATTGTATTTCTGTTCTAACACGGTCCCTATAATGCGCCGGAATTACGTATGGTCTAACACAAAATTTAGTATGCTCACGAACACGAAATTGGTATTGAAATCCCTTGATTGTTCCTGTTTTATGAGTAAAAACTGTGGAATGTGCTTGTAAAATCTCAAAAAGGTCCTGCCTATCAGTGTCATTACAATTCTCAATTGTTTGAATTTTATTCTGAATTAACTCATTAGTATCAAATGCGCCGTCGATATCACCCCTGTCAGTACTTGCAGAGTAATTGTTAGTGTCAAGTTCCGTCGAAAATTCCGAACTGTTGTCTAACAGGAGGTAAAGCCGATTAATTTCTTCGTCATGGTTTGAGAGCCAATCTTCAAATTTCAAAGCTACTGACTTACCTTGTTTTTCTAAACTTATTTCAGCATCGTGAAAGCTTAAGATTGCTTTGTATTCATTCAAAAAGTCTACCCCCAGTATAATTTCCGTCGACAATAATGGAACAATAAGAAAGTTCATAGAGAAACTGTGGCTTTGACAAAAGAATTCTAAGTTGGTTTGTTGGCGTACATCTACACTTTTTCCAAAGATTGCACCTTGTAATTTAATCTTACGTAACGGAAGTGTGGGGCAATCGTTCGATTTGTTGCATTTGCTAAAAGCTGTTTCACTAATTACTGAAATGGGACTGCCAGAATCAAGTACTGCCGTAAATTTTACATCATTTACTGAAATGTGAATCACAGGATATGCAATGTTGTTATGTTTTACGTCGTGTTCTTGGAGTAAGATGTCCCTAATATCTTCCATTTTTACGTAATTACTAGCTACGGCAGCTGCGTCGTTAGTGTCATAAGAACGTTTTGTGGCTGCCAGCGGTGTGAGTCATTGCCTATTGTCTCTTTGTTGTCGCGCGTCGTTATTGGGATTTGGAGACCTAACTTCTACAAATTCACCGTGGCGAGAAGGCCCTGCCCTATTTAAATCCCGCCAGTTCTGATGCAATTCAGGTCTGTCGTTACGATCACATCGTCTGTCGTCATGTCGGTAGTTTCTGTGGTTTCTTTCTTGTCGGTTAAGTGGTGGAGAATTTCTCCCTGAATCGTAACTGCGCGCTGGACCATTGCGTCTAAAGTTATTCTGTCCCTCGTAATAATAATTGTTTTGGTTCCCATATTGTCTGTTTCTCTGATTGTCTATGTGATAGTCATTACCGCGGAGAGGTGATCTTTCCCTGTAATTATTACTACTCTGCCAACGGTTGTTATACGGGTGGTGTCTGTTTCGGTCTCGATTTACGTTGAAAGAATAGCCTTGTCGTGTCCAGTTATTACTTCTTTCATCGCGGAATTGCGACGGATGTGATCTGTAATTGTTGTGCTCGTGCGTTCCGCGATTGTCAGTGTCAATTTCCAATTCTTGTAAGAGTCCCTGAAATGCTTCAATGTCGTCTTTGCAACGTCCTGCTAAAATAATATGTCTTAAATGTTCAGGCAGTTTGATTAAGCAAATTCGGATGAGTTCTGAGGGGCTGTACGGGTTTGACAGGTACTGATTCTTGTGCAACATGTCTTCAAAATATTTCACAAGACTGGAGAATTCAGATTGTTCGAAATGTTTCATCATTATGATGCCATGTTTTACTCGGTCTTGTGTGGCTTGAGACCAATATGCTGAGAGGAAGGCGTGGTAAAATTCTCCTTCACTATGACAATAGTGAATGACCGAACGCATTCTTACAGCTGGTTCATTCTCTAAATAGCCACACATAAATTCTAATCTGTGTTCTAATGACCAGTTGGGGGGAAAACAATGAGAGAATTGATGGAGCCACGCTTGTGGATGAATGTCGTTGGCAGAATTTTTAAACGTTTTGAATTTACGTGTAGTAATGAACAGCTTATAGTCAAAGTCATCATGTCGGCGAGTCGCATATCGGTCATTGTTACGTCGTGTCGGCGGTTCCATCTCAAAATTCGGTGTGCCTTGCCAATTTCTTTCATAATTTCCGAAGTGTCCTGTGTTATTATTTTGTGGTTGTTCCGTATTTCTATGTCCCTCTTCCCGTGTTGGGGCGCGAGTGTCCTCTGAAGTACGTAATTCTTGTATTACCTGTGTCAGCTGATCTTGTACTTCCCGGATTTCTCTTTGGTGTTGAGTATTAATTTGATTTTGATTTTGTTTGAATTTTCTAATTTGTTCATACTCTTCTGTGTCAGTGAAGGCTACAGGTCTTGTGTCATTCAGATCATCATCTACCTTTGTAGATAAGTTAGTGACCTGATCCGAAAGTTCGCCTACTTTCTCCGATAGTGAACACATTTCCTCAGTGTGTTTTTCTGAACCAAGTTTCAGAGTGTCCATTTGTGTTGAAATCGAATCTACTGTGTCCTTCAAGTTTTCCTGAATTTTTGCAAGTTGCATAACCGAATCGGTAGATGCAACTGAGTCAAATTTAGCTTGCAAGGTCTCATGATTTTCATGAACAGTAGTTTGCAGTTCTTTTATGGCTGCTTCGTGATTCTGTAGTGCATTTTCATGACGCGAAAAAATAGGTTGGAAATGCTCACAAATTTGTGTTTTTACGTCGTTACAGACTTTCTGACATTTCGATTCAATGTGATGTAACTCATTAGTTAAATCCTCACGTGTTTGTTCAAGTGTGGTGTCTAACTTTTGAAGATTTTGTTCCATTGCGTCTAACTGTTGCTGTGTTTGTCTCTGGTGTTGTTCCATTGTGTCTAACTTTTTAAGATTTTGTTCCACTGTGTCTAACTTTTGTAGCTTTTGCTGTGTTTGTCTCTGGTTTTGTTCAATTTGTCTCTGATTTTGTTCCATTTGTTGCATTAATTGCAATAATAATGTATTAGTGTCTGGAATCTGTTTCTCTATGCTTTTTGGCAGTGCATTTTCACCGGCAACATTCACATTTTGACAAGCAGAAAATGTGTCTTGACTCATTTGAGAAAACGGTGATGACCCAGAACCTGAATCTACAGTATTTGCGAGATCGTGTCGTGTCATTTCGGCTTCCTGAGGCGAGCTATTGCCGACCGATCGATCGATAATGCTTCCCTCTTCACTAATTGTTTCACTGTCCACGCCATTGTTTGAAACCTGCTCCATTTCCCTATGCGCAATTACCAAATTACTACTATTAACATTAGTTAATTCATTATTCTGCGGCGCTAACATACTGCTTTCGTCTTCGCTGTCATTTCTCAATTTACTTTGGAGCCTAGTGTTACGTTTTTCACACGCCATTATTGTCACAGTGTTTCACACGACAACACAGAAAAACACAATTTCAAGAGCAAAAATAAGAGAACACATTAACATAACACTGAAAATAATATCTAGTTAATTGCAGCTGCGAAATACTTGGTGCAAATCTACATGCATGCCACAACTGTTTTACTGTACAACAATGAAAAAACTACAACTACAATGGAAATTTCTCTACAATTACACGCTAGCAATAAACAAAATCTACACTAATTACACAAACTACAAGAAAAAAAATCAGAAGATTCCAGGTTCGAATCCTGGCAGGGTCGCCATATGAAACGTCCCCTTTTTGAAGAATTATAAATGACTGTGCTTAACCTGACACACAATATTTTTTTAGCGCAACGCAATCTGACTTTCAACACACAATGTTTTGTTAGCGCAACGCAATCTGACTTTCAAAATTCTCTACAAGAGAATGGCCCTGACTAACATTAAACTATACGTCTCACAAATCACTTACCTCACCAAAAATCTTCGCTTCTCAAGCTACTGCAATACAGCGAGCGCCACTACTGCCAGCTAAATAAAAGATTCAAACTATGGAAGGCACTAACTACTGATAGGGATAGTTAGCAAATGAAAGATATTAATAGAGAACAAACAATGTATTTACCTTGATATCATGACAAATTACAAAACTCCGCCATCTCTCTCCCCACATCCACCACTGCTGGCGGCTCACCTCCAACTGCGCAACGTTACGCGCTGTTCACAGCCAGCTGCCTAACACTACAATGGTTGAGTATTACAACAATGCAAAGCAGCCACAGACTGCACACGGCACAGCCGGTGATTTTCATACTGAGGTGGCGTTATCAATAAAAAAACCTAAACAGCCTACTTACAATATTACTATAAAATTTTCACGATTACGTAATTGGTTTCAATCACTAGTCTACTTCCTCTTTCGGGAGTAATCATTCATTCTGTGATTCAGAGCTGCTGATTTCTATTCCGCCAATATTCGAAATTCACCTAGTTTTCTCGTTGGTTAGAGCTCCACACCAGTTGTTATTTTCTGAACTACCTCTTTCTACATCCTCTGTACTGATCTCATACATTTGTAGATCTTGATTATTGTTATTACTATATGAAGATTCTATGGATGTTGCGTAAGAAGTGAGAGAGAGCTTGGAGACCCTAAACTGCTAGGAGAAATAATTGCATAAATAAATAAACCGTAAGTTACCACCTACAATTCTACAATTCAACGCATTATTCCCTTCCTCAAATTGGCTTTGCTTTCATACTTTAATTTGACAAAATTTTAATATTATCTTTGACAAAATATACAGAAAACAGCAAAAAGTACATCCTTCATTTACGTTCTTTTAAAGTAATTCACAAGTACTGTAACGGAAAATAAAATTTTCATCAAATTTATGGGACGCGATAAGAAGCGTGAAGTTTACAAAACCGCTGTGAAACAGCCCAGTGGTTTAAGCTGCAGCAGAGGGATAAAGCAGGACATACATTAATCAAAACTTGTTTCTTGCGGCTCTGTGTTCTCGCAACGGAAGAAAGATGGGCTGCACTCCACGCCGTATAATACTCTGTTGTCAGATTCCATGTTTTTGCTTGACTGAATTGTTTACCTCCGTAGAAGAATGAAGTGACTTGGAGTGGAACTTTTTGCAGCTTCACCCAACACATGTAAAACACCAAAATCATTTGGTCGGTTACAGTCCAGCTTTTCTTCAATAACAGCCTTAAATGCAGTAACTCTTTTTTTTTACGTTAGCATGAAATCAGTGCCAGCGTTTATTGAACATTTTACCTAACATCGAAAGCGATATTTTAGATATTTTAATGTCTGAAAAATATTTAAAATGTCCATATTAGGTTTTTGCACAGTTTTTCCTTTCTATTACGCGAAATTTAAACAATAATTCCATTTCTGCTACAAAACCAACTGCAAAAATGTAAATTATAGTGAAAGGTAACTTCGCATCACAGAAAAGATATATAGCTCATCCTGATGACAGCACTATCATCGCGTACTTACGCAGATTTACGACGTGATGTACAGTATCGAAATCAGAAAACATTCCAAAAGCGAACAAATCATCTGGGAACAGCATTAAATTGTTTTAAAATAGCAAACATTTGTATTGAGTAATTTGCGATGGCATTAGCCGGTCACTTGCAGATGTAAATTCTTTTACAATGACTATTTTGAAATGAAAACGAAGAAATACCTTATTATTTTGCTGTATATGTTTGTAAACATCCGTTTTCGGTAACATATTAGAGAGATTTGTCCGTTCTCTCGTACTTATTTGTAATGAACATAAAAATGTATCAATGGTTATTTCTTTCTACCAGCCTTGTCCTGATGTGACCTTTGTACTGGCCAACATGGGTGATAGCATCTGTAAAGGCCTTACAGTGTTTGTAAATTCCTTATCGTGTTTGTGTTAAAACTACATACAGCAGAGGTAGTAAACATTGCATAGTTATCTAAAATAAGATGGCATCGATTTATATTACCTCACTATGAGTACTGTTGGAAACAGGAGGAGATAAAACAGCATCAGCAAACACGGTGTTTGTAACGTTTCTATCATCTTCAGATACGTACATTCAGTGAATACAACAGAGAATGAGGATTCTGTTCCTGACAAGTATTTACGTGCAACTCGTATGCGCTATGGTTGTGTGAAGTCCTACATATGACTATCTGCAATTTCTGACCGACATTATACATTAAATTCTGAATGCTCAAAATTGTGTTATTCAAGCCTACACTCTCGCCCTCTTCCTTTGTTCTCAAGTTAATAAAATGTTACTTTCTCCACAGTTCTTAAAATCCTTGGCCAAGGATGCTTTTTGGTATGATTCATGTATCTCTTTTTCTGGTTGTCTCAAGTACTGCTCTTCATTTTCTTAATCTCCTCTAACTTGTTTACGAAATATGAAATTTAATTTCACAGTATTTTCTCATCATCTTAACAGTTTCGCCCACGAAATACATACTATTAGACTGAAAGTATGCTACTGTGCCGAATGGGTATAGTGTTACTCCATTTGTAACGACATTGGAGGGTGATCTATATTAAGGAAACCTGCGAATTCCATATAAAATATATTACAATTATGTCCACTTGATTTATTTCTGCAGATGGACTAGTATCATACGACTATCGCAAGCTTACAAGAACTAGCCACTCTTATTTACAAGAAGGGTAATTCCAAAGCACTTTTCCCAACCGAAGTAGCTTCCATTCGTTTCGTTATTTTCCCCGTCTTGCGTACAGCAGGTTTAGAATGTGATATGGAATGAGGCAAATATATAAGAATTTGAAGAAGCAAAACTTACGCACGAGTCATTAAAGAGTACAGATCCGTTACTATTCGCTCTAACAAACAAACACATCTGGTTATGGCACACTCGATCAATCCACGCAGCATTAAAAAATTAAATGTGCATAAAAAATTTAAAATACCCTCTTATTTTGCTTTCAAACTAATACAGCTATGCTGAATGCGTAAAGAGTGAAAATGCAACCAGAAATTTCAATTAAATATATATTACTCTCGCACTTTGTTCTCGTTTACTGTTAAAATATTTATTGATATTTGCATTACACCACAGAAACACAACGGCTTACTAGTGATTTTAAATTCGATATGCTATATAAAAAATGCATATGTGTGTTACTGTTATTTTGTACTGTATACTGTTATTAGGATACTGTATACTGTCCTTAGAATTGATTTTCGAGGAAAAAGCTCTCGACAGGAATACTAAAAAATCATTTTCTTTACATATATAGGTAGACACTCATAACGTGTCCTTATTTGATAATTCAAAAAACATAATTTGATATTTGACATTTTAAGTATTTACTGTAATGATCATGCCTACTATAATTGTGCGTCTGAAACGGACTCGAACAAAGGCACCTAGTGACATAACCTTTTAGATACTACTTTTATTTCATTAATTATAAAATTTACGGCTCTGACAGCATGATAACATAAAACATAAAACCCTAAGTTCCGAACGTTGTCAAACGACACTTAGTGGTAGGACCCTCCATTAAATTACGTATGGCTAGAGTTGAAAAACCACTTTAGGCTGTGGTAGACTATGTAAGCTAGCGTAAACTACGGTAGTTTTCCTTGTAGTTTTGGTCAGTTAAGATCGAAAATGCATTACTTGTTCGTTATGTGTCTCGCATACCTAACAGGAGATACCTCATTTCGATCGCTTGTTTCCGTATGAGATCAGAGGAGTCTTAATCCCTAGAAACTTGAAGCGGTAAACCGTATAGAAACTGAATGAAAATACATAAAGGGTCGCATAACCTAAGGCACATTTTTATTCTGCGTAGCTGTCCTGCTGTCTGTTACTTAAAAATAAACAGTATTTATAAAAAAAAACTTGAAACTGTCAAAGCATCATTCAGGTTTTACTCGAAAATTTCTGAGTGGTAACGTGAAACAGCTTATATTCTGAAAAATAAAGAAAATGCAGATAAAAAACGCAAAACAAAGACATATCAAACATTCCTTCAATACTTCGTGGAGCTTCTACAAAACAGCGTTTTTGCTATTGCTAAATAACTTTCGCATTTAGCAACAATAACAGGACACACTTACCTTTGATCACGATAAAGAACGTTTTATTGGGTACAGAATAACATCAATAATTACATAGATTTTCTTCTGTTTGTGCATGTAAACTGTACTTGCATCAAAAGTAATTGCTTTGGTTGCATAAGAGCACAGAGAGTATGCGAGCAGCTAGTTTTTATTGCTTATAAAAGGCAAATTACACATTGTAAGGATATAAAATACACAATGGATCAGCAATAAGGGTCGTACGATTCTCATTATGTCCAACCAAAATAAACAAACATAAAACAAAGTTAAATCGTCATCTGAGTTCCTCTGCCACACATTCATTTATGTTTCGTTCCCTACCAATACGACCGTTATTACCGGTAACCTTGCTACTCACTATGTCATTGATGTGCTGTCCGAACTGCCGAAGCGAAGTTCTGGTAGAGCGCAACTCTACGTACGTCAGATTCGAAAGATGAATTCTTATGTCCAGTGCAAACAAATAAAAACTGTGACATCAAAAACGCACCCTGAAGGCTTAAGTACAATGCCTAGCACACGCCAAAATTATCTTAACACTGCGGCGGGCATGTAGTGGCATACGGTATCGCTAAATCAGTTTTCTTTCCGTAATTAAATTAGCGCCCAGGCACACAAAAATGATGCTAGATATGGTTCGATGACAATGTCCGGCGGCAAGTTTCACTAGGGTCCCATTATAACGACCTACGAATTGTCGTAAGAAGGCAAGACAGTTATTTTTGCGGTTTTGTCAGTCGTTTATAAATTAATATGTAGGCACTAGATAAACGACTGCATGCACAAAAGCGGCAGTACGTGCAGAGTCTGTTTTTTAGAGAATGAAATACAATTCTAAGAACTTTTTAAGTAAGAGCAGGCAGAGGCATACGGAAACAGTTAACATAGTCTTAACTGTTAGATTTTCATCAAAACTTTTGCTAGCTTGTCCTTTGTTAGAAGTAGATTTAAAATTTGATAGTAATACCATAAACGATCAATAAGTTTACCTATCCCAATCATTTCCGTGAGTAATTTCATGGTCCCCTGCAAGGCTGTGCCTCTGACTACGTTTTTTCAGATGAATGCCACTGCAGTCCATGGCAGTTCCCACTGTATGTAATGAATACTACTTGGGATGCCTCTGGTGGACATAACGCGGTATTGTAGCGGAGTGTACCGGACACACAGTGAACCCGACTTCAATCGTCTTTATGAACGAAAGCAATAATCTCCTTTCTGGATAGTTGACTACTAGGAAACTGGTCACCAACAAAAGCCATGGCAATGTGTAAATACTATGAGCTTTCATTACACAACCATGAAGACCGTGAAATTAGATTTTTCACTGAAGTACATGCCAGACTGGAAACAAATTTCCATTTATTAGATTGGACATTTATACATACAAGTAAGATACGTTACGAAGTTTTTCACTTAACCTCGGTGAAGCTGCAATACGTACATTATTACAGAAATACTGTTACCTATCTATGTGGTGCACAATCACGCGGGTAGCACAAGTATCTAAAGCCGGAAGACTTGCTGACATACACGTAATAAATAGTGTACACAAACCTTCCTCGTCAATCAGTCTATCTGTTAGTGAGAACTGTACAGAAATCCCTACGCTATTTCCTGTAATTAGCATTAACACAGAGACAGAAGAACGCGATGGGGAATTTCAGTTCATCTTTCTGCCAGTTTACACGACAGCTTTGTAAATTAAATACATATATATTCCTCTTGAACCAGTCTATGTTTTGGTGAAAATTGTTTGGCTCTGAGCACTATGGGACTCAACTGCTGTGGTCATAAGTCCCCTAGAACTTAGAACTACTTAAATCTAACTAACCTAAGGACAGCACACAACACCCAGCCATCACGAGGCAGAGAAAATCCCTGACCCCGCCGGGAATCGAACCCGGGAAACCGGGCGTGGGAAGCAAGAACGCTACCGCACGACCACGAGATGCGGGCGAAAATTGTTTCAAAATCCCTACAGTAGCTCCTGAGATTAACTTTCAAATGGCTCAAATGGTTCAATTGGCTCTGAGCACTATGGGACTCAACTGCTGAGGTCATTAGTCCCCTAGAACTTAGAACTAGTTAAACCTAACTAACCTAAGGACATCACAAACATCCATGCCCGAGGCAGGATTCGAACCTGCGACCGTAGCGGTCTTGCGAACTTTCACATATAGTTAGGCGCAGGGGGGGACTACATGTTTTTAATATGTATGGATAACGATACATACCGATTCTGGTGAAGCTTCGCCGCTCTCTGGGGTTGCAGCGGCTGTTTACTGATTTTCGCGCCAAATATCGCCTTCTCCGTTGCTGACCAGCTCGTAGCTCTCATTATTAGTCCAACCGCCATTAAACAGGGTCGTCCATTGATCGTGACCGGCCCAAATATCTCACGAAGCAAGCGTCAAACGAAAAAACTGCGAAGAACGAAATTTGTCTAACTTGAAGCGGTAAACCAGATGGCGCTATGGTTGGCCCGCTAGATGGCGCTGCCATAGGTCACATGCATATCAACTGCGTTTTTTTAAATAGGAACCCCAATTTTTTTATTACATATTCGTGTAGTACGTAAAGAAATATAATGTTTTAGTTGGACCACTTTCTTCGCTTTGTGATAGATGGCGCTGTAATAGTCGCAAACATATGGCTCACAATTTTAGACGAACAGTTGGTATGAGGCAGGTTTTTTAAATTAAAATACAGAACGTAGGTACTTTTGAACATTTTATTTCGGTTGTTCCAATGTGATACATGTACCTTTGCGAAATTATCATTTCTGAGAACGCATGCTGTTACAGCGTCATTACCTGTAAATACCACATTAATGCAATTAGTGCTCAAAATGATGTCCGTCAACCTCAATGCATTTGGCAATACGGGTAAGGACATTACTCTCAACAGCGAGTAGTCGCCTTCCGTAATGTTCGCACATGCATTGACAATGCGCTGACGCATGTTGTCAGGCGTTGTCGGTGGATCACGATAGCAAATATCCTCGAACTTCCCCCACAGAAAAAATCCGGGGACCTCAGATCCGGTGAACGTGCGTGCCATGGTATGGTGCTTCGACGACCAATCCATCTGTCATGAAATACGCTATTCAATACCGCTTCAACCGCACGCGAGCTATGTGGCGGACATCCATCATGTTGTAAGTATATCGCCATTCTGCCATGCAGTGAAACATTTTGTAGTAACATCGGTAGAACATTACGTAGGACATCAGCATACATTGCACCATTTAGATTGGCATCGGTAAAATAGGGGCCAAATATCCTTTCTCCCATAATGCCGCACCATACATTAACCCGCCAAGGTCGCTGATGTTCCACTTGTGGCAGCCATCGTGGATTTTCCATTACCCAATAGTGCATATTACACCGGTTTACGTTACCGCTGTTGGTGAATGACGCTTCGTCGCTAAATAGAGCGCTTGCAAAAAATCTGTCATCGTCCGGTAATTTCTCTTGTGCCCAGTGGCAGAACTGTACACGACGTTCAAAGTCGTCGCCATGCAATTCCTGGTGCTTAGAAATATGGTACGGGTGCAATCGATGTTGATGTAGCATTCTCAACACCGACATTTTTGAAATTCCCGGTTCTCACGCAAATTGTCTGCTACTGATGTCCGGATTAGCCGCGACAGCAGCTAAAATACCTACTTGGGCATCATTATTTGTCGCAACTCATGACTGACGTTTCACATGTGGCTGAACACTTCCTGTTATAACGTAACTATCCGGCGAACGGTCCGGACACTTGGATGATGTCGACAGGATACCGAGCAGCATAGCTACCACACGCCCGTTGGGCATTTTGATCACAATAGCCATACATCAACACGATATCGACCTTTTTCGCAATTGCTAAACGGTCCATTTCAACACGGGTAATGTATCAAGAAGCAAATACCGTCCGCACTGGCGGAATGTTACGTGATACCACGTACTTATATTTTTGTGACTATTACAGCGCCATCTATCACAAAGCGAAAAAAGTGGTCCAACTAAACCATTCATATTTCTTTATGTACTAGACGAATATTTAATAAAAAATGTGGGTTCCTATTTAAGAAAACGCAGTTGATATCCGTTTGACCTATGGTAGCGCCATCTAGCGGGCCAACCATAGCGCCATCTGGTTTCCCCCTTCACGCTAGACGAGTTTCGATCTTTGCAGTTTTTTCGCTTGATGCTTATTTCGTGAGATATTTGGCCCGGTCACCATCAATGGACCACCCTGTATATATATTGGACAGATAACAATACGTATGTTACACACTCATCGTCACTATAATTATAAATCATTTACACAAGCCCTTTTCATGAATATATTAGTGAAAGCTGTATCAAAATCCCCACAGTAGGTCCTGAGGTAAATCTTCGTATGCAGGCATAAAAACGAGGTAAAGTAGTTTCATTCGTTATACATGCAGATAACTTTAAATTAACTTTTGAGGAAAAAAAATGTGATTTACAAAGACCAAATATTTCTTATTTTCTTGTAAAAAAATTTGAACAATAATTCACTGATAGAGAACGACATGCTTGCTTATATTTTCTGTAAGTAATATGCGATATGATGTCGCTTATTAGGACACCCATGATGTCACATACAGGAATAACTTGTCTTGCACTAAAAAAAATCTAGCCTGAAGTTATACTGCTTGGTTTGGAGGACAATCCATTACAGTAAATGAAACAGTACCTTTTGAAGAGTATAGTAGTATGAATACTGTTGCAACAGCTACTCATCTTCATATTTTGAACCATGGAGATACATACACTCAGAGATCTAGAAATTCAGCGCTGTTAATGTCAATGATTGTTAAAGAATGTCCACCTCCATAATGGTCTTCTCGTCACTGTCATATGCCTCGGGTGCGATGAGAACTAAGTTCCAATATCTCCTAACAAAGACGAATATTGACTTTAGTCGCAATGTGTAGTCGTAATCTAGCTTTCTCACGTTAGCGAGCTATCGCGTAATGGGCATTTTCCTCTATATACAAAATTCTTTTCGGTAATGTTTCAGTAATGATTGTGTCTTTTGTGTGAATCGAAAACAATGTCAAATCAGAACATAAATTGTCTTTCTGTAAGTTCAATTATAATAGCGCTAAAACAAAGGTTAATGCATTCCGTCGTCTGATCGTCTGTTGTTTCATGCAGATCACTGAAATTACTATTCTACCTTCGTTGAAAGTTAGATATACTCGCACGTTGACGTATCTAGTGCTGCCTTCTAATCATTACATATTTCCTGATCGCTGTTGACATCCAATACTTCTGTGTAACAATGTTTATTTGCTATTAATTTGCAGGGTTATTTGTATTATGTCTCACTGGTATGATAATATGTTTCTGCTGCAATCCAACTTCAACATCAATGGAACTAAATTGCTGCCACAACTTGTGACGTGACTGTTCACGATGAATATGCCTGCTGTCAGGCTTAGCCATTTTCCGTGAAAACAGTTTTCGTTTGTCGACTGTACATTGCAAAATTTTGTCGTCCACATTCTAGCATAATTTCAGAATAGAACAACTTTAGCAAACAGGTGGCCATTATTCTGTCAGTCTAAAACTCTACAAACGGCTTTCCTGTTGTTAGACGCACAGTGCCCAGTCCACCTCATTTAGATACAAGTTAACGATTCTTTTTAACCAGGTACAATAGGGAATGGATGTTTGCAAGCAGAATTTTTCTATATTCTATAATATAGTGTAAACGTTCCTGAAGCCATCATGTTCTAAGGTTGTTCCAAATATGGCCACTTTACGTTGGTATTTTTTAAAAAAATGTTAATAGCTTGTATTCGGATGTCATATCCAGATAATTTCTTATACAGAGTTTAAAGTAATTTCTAAGCTTTCCTGCAGATCTGTAATGGCTTGTCCTTTTCCAGGGGCTGTTGATATCCTTCCTTCATGGCAACTGTTTTCACCAAATACTCCAGTTTCATTTTTTGATTCGATCTCTTCCAGTTCCAGTTTCCTTTTTCATAAGCTTAACGCAACAATTGGTTTTAAAGGAGTACTTTATTTAATATTCCATTGTTTAAAATCAGTGTGATACACTGTTACTTTCTGAAGACATGCAGAATAACATTATTTGTGGCAACAAATCGTAATTTGGTACTGTGTACATTCATTTGTCAGTTTTGTAGCGAAGAATGACCTAGATTTAGAAAATATCTTTTCCAGGTATAACATAACACTTACATTGCCCATGCTGGAGTTTGTATTAATGATTTCCATCTAGTACAGAGATAGATAATAAAGCTATAGAGAGACAGAATATAGTTCATAATATTTTCTCTGTCCTGATTGCCCAGAAGGATTACTTGAACGCCAGTCAACTATTGCGTATTCTCATTTCCTGAAAAGGCAATCTGCAGAACACTGTTAAATGCAACACAACAGTTATCGTGTAAATTGCCCATACTTTACGCCAGATAGAAGCGATTGAAACAGATGACAGAGGAACACATTGTAAATGCTCTTTGTTGATGTTAGTAGACTTAGCCTTGCAGATCACAACTTGTGGTGTATAAAACCTAATCACTGATGGTTTCACTGATTATAGTTTCACTCAGACTTGCAGTAGGGAGGCCTGGAGTGCTGTTCTTTGGCATCTATCTGGAAGTTAATAGGCACAGGGTCTCTAAATCGTAGTGATAGTTTGCACAATATTTGTGTAGAGTTCAATTAGAGATCTGCTGGGTCAAAGAGACATTAGTGTACACTACTCGGCAGCTATTGTATAGGTTGGCAGAGATAGCTGAGACGTATTTGCTCCGATCGTTTCCGCTGCTGCCTTGTACCTCCGTCCGGTAATATGGAGCAGCACTGTACTCTCGGGCTTCAGTAAGTGAGGGTATCCTTTCAGGTCATCTCTAGAAAAGTGCTTAAGAAGTTGAAATTTGTAAGATTTAAGTTTTGTTTGAGGTGTAACTATTGCAATGATCAAGTAGAAATTATTTCAGCAAGGGAGTGGAAACATGTTTGTTAATGTTTCATTTCTCTAATGAGATCCTGTGGCCTACCGCAACCTAGCGATGGGAGAGTGCTTTAAGCAGTCTATATCTCATTTCATTTAGTGTATGTGTCTTACATATGACTGCACGCCTAGAACCGCGAGACCACCGCGGCCGGCTTAAATGTTAAAGAAATTCTTTACCTGTGATTCCATTTTATTTCATTTCGCGAGTTACGTGTTTCTTGTAGCATGCGAACTGGTGATAGCAAACACTTCCTTCTTCTCATGCGGTGTACTGTGGCTTCAGCTCTGCCACTTCATCTTACCCTGCTCTAACTTTTTAATAATCTCCCGTGAGAGCGCGACTTTATTTGATACGAATATCTTTAGCGAGTTCTGTGTTTTGTTACGTGCGTTCTCGACACTTGCCAAGTTCTCAACCCAACGTAATTATTTATCGAAGTTCGTTGTTCAACCTAAATTTTATATCTCTTGGGAAATTGTTTTATTCCAAGCGTTTCCGCATTTTCTTACCTCAGAAGCTGAGGATTTCTATGTAAGTTACTGACTACCTGCTTGACCGGTAAAATTAGTTCCTCTCTTGCCCAATCCGTGTATGTCTGATGTACAGAATTATCCTTATGAATTCTACTTCTGTGTGGATTGTCCTTATAAATGAGTGTGTGTGTGTGTGTGTGCGTGTGTGTGTGTGTGTGTGTGTGTGTGTGTGTGTGTGTGTGTGTGTTTGTGTGTGTGCTTTAACGAATCGCTCCTTTCAGTTATCCTATTTCTTCCCACATGTTGACATACGATTTATGAAATGCATACTGTATCGTATAACGAGTATCACGTTTTAACATTGTCTTGAGATTGCGATATTCCGTTGATTAATCGGTAAAGAAGTGTTCAATGATTTCTTAATTGCTATCCTAATTTTATTTCGTGCAGTCCACCCAATTTTTCTGTCTGGCTTCTCCAACGTCATTTGATCATCAGCGGCCTCAACAACTATTTCATTTTTAACATTTTAATTTATATGTTTACACTAGAATCTTTATTTTGAATTAGATCAAATGTTAATAATGGCTCTGAGCACTATGGGACTCAACTGCTGTGGTCATTAGTCCCCTAGAACTTAGAACTACTTAAACCTAACTAACCTAAGGACATCACACACATCCAAGCCCGAGGCAGGATTCGAACCTGCGACCGCAGCAGTCGCACGGTTCCGGACTGCACGCCTAGAACCGCGAGACCACCGCGGCCGGCTTAAATGTTAAAGAAATAAGTTTCTACTAGTTAATTTATTTTTCATTTATTTATTTATTCATTAACTTCTGAATTATCAGATAGAGATTTACTCAGAACAAACAAACATTAAGCTCGCTTCCACCCTTGCCTTTCAGTAGGACGTGTTAGGTGAAATCGGAATAGTAATCATTCATAATGGCGACCATGCATTTCGTAGTAAAATCATTTACAATGGCGAGCTCCATATTGTACTAAGACACGTTCAAGCATTTTGGAGGAAGCCATGTTGACATTTTGGACTGTTTGAATTAAGAACAACTACAGCTATCAAAACTTATTTTATGCTCTAAAGATACAAGATGGCAGCGCCCCCATTACATGATCAGCACGTCACTTCTGATTATGCCTCCGTCATATAAAAGGCTGCTGGAAGTTGACCGTCAAGTGCTACCTCAAATTCCGCAATGCACAGCCGGACGGTGCCATATACAACAAGGAGACAAAAGACATGGGATACCTTCTGATGTCGTGTCGGACCCTCTTTTGCCCCGCGTACTGCAACAACTCGACGTGGAATGGACTCAAATAAGTCGTTGGTAGTCCTTTGCGAAAATATTGAACCATGTTGCCTCTACAACCGTCCATAACTGCGAAAGTGTTGCCAGTGCAGGATCTGCTGCATGAACTGATCTCTCTGTTACGTCCGCAAAAATGTTCGATGGGATTCATGTCAGGCGACCTGTGTGGCTAAATAACTCGCACATCTTGTCCAGAATTTTCTTCAAACCAATCGGAAACAATTATGGACCAGTGACATGGCGTATTGTCATCCATAAAAATTCCATCGTTCTTTGTGAACATGAAGTCTATGAATGGCTACAAATAGTTTCCAAGTACCCGAACATAACCCAGTCAATGATCGGTTCAGTTGGACCAAAGGACCCATACTATTCCAGGTAAACGTAGTCCACACCAATATGGAGCCACTACCACGCTGCATAACATTTTACCAGACCACGGTTTTGTAGTCATTTAGGCCTCAACAGATGTGGTCACGATCCCAGGAGAGGCACTGCAGGCGATGTCGTGCTATTAGCAATGACACTCACGTCGGTCGTCTGCTGCCATACCCCATGAACGCCATGTATCACCGCACTGTCTTAAAGGATACGTTCTTCTTTCACTTTGCAGAGACAATCTTACGCAAACGCCGCAGCTCTCTGTCGTTAAGTGAAGACGCTCGGCCACTGCTTTGTCCGTGATGATAGGTAATGTCTGAAATTTGGTATTCTTGGTCTACCCTTGACACTGCCGATGTCGGTGTATTGAATTCCCTAGCGATTTCCGTAATGGAATGTCCCAGGCGTCTAGCTCCAACGAACTTTCCGCAATCAAAGTCAATTAATTCCCGTCGTCCGTTAATAACAAAGTCGGAAACTTTTTCCACGTGAATCACCTGATTACGGACGACAACAAGTTTAATGCACTGCGCTTTTACACCTTGTGTACACGATAGTACTGTCATACACGTTTCGTACCCGATACTTTCACCCTCTGCATACGTGTACATCGCTATTTCATGATATTGTCACCTCATTTTTATCTGGATACAGCACCATACTGTCCCATACTTACGATGACTTGAGGGGCAGCACTCAGCAGCCTTGTCATTCTTTTTAGTTCGGGCTTGAGCTCATTCCGCAACGTTGCTGGCACTGGTCTAGTTCTAAACGAGTGAGGTGCTGCGCAAGACTTTGGTTGAATGGGAAATGTATAAATATTTGCTCACCCTCAACCTGGTGAAAATAGCTTTGAAAATTTTGTGCCGAACAGTGAATCACGATCACCGAATGGTACAGCTGATGGAAAACTGGTGTTGTCTACTGATTCAGCCCTAAAAGATGACGAAGCGTCCAACCTAAAAATGTTTTTTTCTTATATGGCGACTTGATTAAGAAAGTAATGAGGTGGTTGACGTTTTTGTACAACCCAGTTATTGTTGGTTTATCGCAAAACAGTATGCAGAGCTTGCAGTAAGATTGTATCGTTTGTGATGACGTCTGAAAAGATGGAGAACAACTTTGAGCTTAGGTTTCTTCAGTTGTGGCAGGAACTAATGGGCCAGTATCAACAAGAAATTGTATTAATTCGTCGAGGTTAGTTACTGGGAGACAAAACACATGCGGCTGCTCTGTGAAAGGGTTCAACTGTGGCTGTAACGTGTTTACGCTGGTGCGGCATTGTCGGTGCCATACAATGCTGCATTTACAAGCTTCCGCCACATGTCCTTGTTTACAGAAATGTGTAGAGCACATTACTCTGTATGGGCACTGTGTGTGTGTGTGTGTGTGTGTGTGTGTTTAGCAAAACAATGTTGTCACCATTCATACTGCTTCCTGCTGTTGTTGTAGTCAGGCTGGTGGGTGGAAACCGGCCTATATGGCCGAGCGGTTCTAGGCGCTTCAGTCTGGAACCGCGACCGCTACGGTCGCAGAATCGAATCCTGCCTCGGGCACTGATGTGTGTGATGCCCTTAGGTTAGTTAGGTTTACGTAGTTCTAAGTTCTAGGGGACTGATTACCTCATCTCGCGGTTCTAGGCGCGCAGTCCGGAACCGTGCGACTGCTACGGTCGCAGGTTCGAATCCTGCCTCGGGCATGGATGTGTGTGATGTCCTTAGGTTAGTTAGGTTTAAGTAGTTCTAAGTTCTAGGGGACTAATGACCACAGCAGTTGAGTCCCATAGTGCTCAGAGCCATTTGAACTGATTACCTCAGATGTTGTCCCATAGTGCTCAGAGCCATTTTGGTCAGTGGAGGAACTACACGCAGACTGAGTCAACGCTAACAACCATGGTTTCTCTCATTCGTATCTTAATATAATCACATTTTTATTATCTGGTACTGTCACTGAGCGACAGGTGCAATGACCTCGTTTCGTCTAACACAGTCAGTAATTCCCTACACCACAGATGTTAATCCTATACAGTGTGGGATCTACATCTACATTTATACTCCGCAAGCCACCCAAAGGTGTGTGGCGGAGGGCACTTTACGTGCCACTGTCATTACCTCCCTTTCCTGTTCCAGTCGCGTATAGTTCGCGGGAAGAACGACTGCCGGAAAGCCTCCGTGCGCCCTCGAATCTCTCTAATTTTACATTCGTGATCTCCTCGGGTGGTATAAGTAGGGGGAAGCAATATATTCGATACCTCATCCATAAACACACCCTCTCGAAACCTGCACAGCAAGCTACACCGCGATGCAGAGCGCCTCTCTTGCAGAGTCTGCCACTTGAGTTTGCTAAACATCTCCGTAACGCTATCACGCTTACCAAATAACCCTGTGACGAAACGCGCCGCTCTTCTTTGGATCTTCTCTATCTGAGCCGTCAACCCGATCTGGTACGGATCCCACACTGATGAGCAATGCTAAGTATAGGTCGAACGAGTGTTTTGTAAGCCACCTCCTTTGTTGATGGACTACATTTTCTAAGGACTCTCCCAATGAATCTCAACCTGGTACACGCCTTACCAACAATTAATTTTATATGATCGTTCCACTTCAAATCGTTCCGCACGCATACTCGCAGATATTTTACAGAAGTAACTGCTACCAGTGTTTGTTCCGCTATCATATAATCATACAATAAAGAATCCTTCTTTCTATGTATTCGCAATACATTACATTTGTCTATGTTAAGGGTCAGTTGCCACTCTCTGCACCAAGTGCCTATCCGCAGCAGACCTTCCTGCATTTCGCTACATAATGTTTTACAATCATAAGCTCTTTGATACAGGTTAACGATTATTGAAGTATACGATATCAAATCGTTATGACCTCTGAACGTCTGGCGTTAGGACGTTCAAACTGCACGGTTGGCCGCGGGTCATGATGGGAATTAGTATGTGCAGTATATGGTTTGGTTTAGCGACTAAACCCGCTTTCATTTGGATCCTGTTCGTGGATAAGCAAATCTGGCGCATTTGGGGGACTGAGAAGCCGCATTTCGCGATCAAGAAGTCTCTTCACCCTCAATGGGTGACTGTGTGGTGTGCAATGTCCTATCACTGAATAATCGGTGCGATATTTCTTGATGGCATGGTGACTACCGAACGGTACTTGAAGGTTTTACAAGATGATTTCATTTCCACTATCCAAAGTGACCCTGATTTCGTCAAGATGTGGTTCATGCAAGACGGAGGTCGACCCAATAGGAACAGGAGAGTGTCTAATTTCGTGGAGGAGTGCTTTCTGGACCAGATTCTGTGTTTGGGGTACCCAGAGGCCACTGGCATGGGCCTCAATTGGCCACCATATTCTCAGGATCTGAACACATGCCACTCCTTTTTTGGGGCTATATTAAAGACAAGGTCTACATCAATAACCCCGAAACCATTGCTGAGCTGAAAGCAGCCTTTCAGGAGGTCATCGAGAGCGTCGATGATCCGACACTTAAGCGGATTGTGCATAATTTCGCTATTCATCTGTGCCACATCATCGCTGCTGATGGCAGGCACATCGAACTCGTCACAACCCAAATACGAATATCTGCAGTGACGTTTGCATGTTGAATAAAGTGTGTGCACGCCGTAGTTTGTCACTAATTTCAGTTTTTAGCTCAAATGGCTCTGAGCACTATGGGACTTAACTTCTGAGGTCATCAGTCCTCTAGAACTTAGAACTACTTAAACCTAACTAACCTAAGGACATCACACACATCCATGTCCGAGGCAGGATTCGAACCTGCGAACGTAGCGGTCACGCGGTTCCAAGCTGAAGCGCTTAGAACTGCACGGCCACAGCGGCCGGCTTTCAGTTTTTCTTCATGTAGTCCAGTAATTGGCACCCTGTATATATGTACACAGCTGTACTGATATAAATTTAAGTGAAACAAGACGCAGTGCGAATACAACTTTACAATCATTAAATGACTTGAAAATTACCTTAAATAGGTTTTGCAAAAGTTTCATGAAAATGACATACGACAAAGCAATTACAAATGTGTGTGTGTGTGCATAGTTTTTGATTATACGTTACCAAACGTGGGCCACTGCCGATTGTTGTTTGTGCTTCACTCCTAAATGAACGTCGGAATTTAAACCTCCAGTCATATGACGGAGATGAACCTGATACGTTTCTATCACATTTAATGTAATGTGAATTGGAACACCGTTTTATGGAACCTTCTTCACATTTATCAAAGTTCTGCTGAGGTGCAGTTGAAATTGTACGCAATTTAGAGAAGATACTCTGCACTCCTCCAAACGGTACTGTGCTCTGTCTGACACTTCAAAAGCTTTTGGCATTGTTAAACTCCTTCTAGATTAGTATTTTTTAATTTCAGTACCTGTGCAAAACTTCTTTATCAGATATACATTAGTTGGCACACTCATCACACACTAAAAATTGAACATGTTATTTTGATATTTACACAGATATCGACACTTATTGGTCGGCCCCTCCACATTAACTGCCCTTGCAGCTTATGATTGATGGAGCTTGTGATAGTGACAATATACGAGCATAGCTAATAAAGCATGAGTCTGGCGCTCGAAATACTTAGAGTACAAACTAAGAATTTCAGACAAATCCCAACAATCGAGTTTATCGAGAGAACGTTATTTTTGTAGAAGACACAGTATCCATTGATTAGCAGATAGCATAAAGACACTGTATTTAACAACGTCAGTTACGCCACTCACCTAGAAGTGGAGTTGCAGACATTTATAGCTTGAGACACAGTCTTAAACTTTTGCATGAAATAGCAGAAATGGTGGTGATGGATGCTGTTCCGGCTTCATGAGCTACTGTAGAATGAGCTGTTGCTCCTGCTGGTGTTTCAGAATTTTGTGTTGTAGTGTCTGCTGCATTTGAAGTTGTTGGTTTCGTCGTTCTTGTCTTGTTGCTGTTTTATTTGAAGTTGCAGCTGCTGCTACCATAGATTCATGAATTTCAGATCCATGATGGCTGAAATTAATATGTAGTCCTCACATACACTAGTAAACTTCGAGTCCTCGTTGCCAATATTATACACGCTACGGTACAATACACTCTTTATTAGGCAGGAAATATGAACACACAGTAATCGCTTGATAGTGCACAATTCCTATCCGTGGTTCGTCGTCATAAATTGTACAAAGAATAATCCAGGCAGTCCAGGGTCCAGAAAATCTGTCAAAAATCCATAGGAGAACAACCCGACAAGTAGTAGAGTCGAAATTCTGTAAGAAACCATTTCATGGAAGTCCGGTGTGTGTGTGGTAGAGACCAGCATTTCACGATTCAAAGTTTCTTACAGTGGTCCCATGGCTGGTTCTTGTCCCTGGCAAGAAGCCAGATGCCAGACCCATGTAACAACCCACTGGTGCCTTCTACGCGCCACTGGAGGAGACGTTGATTGTGGACTTCACGCTGTATAGACATTGCTAGCGGATGCCAGAGATGCAGCAACGGTCATGGTAAAACGTAATCAACATTAAGTAAGCTCGATTTTAGTATTTGTCTAAAAACAGTCATTTGTAATTTGGACTACATACAAGGACATAAGTACTTGTCATTCGAGTCGCGTCAGTCGTTATTATGTTAGCGTTCCGAGTTTATTATTAAAGTTAAATTTTAATTATTTTCCTTTGTAAGCCTAATGATTTCCTCAGTAGTGGTCTATGTTTGTCACCTTGCTAACTGCCAATGAAATTACTGACTTTCTCACATATTAAAACTGTGTATTGGTTAGGACTCAAACTGAGCTCGTTTCGCAGAGCGTTGGGCACGAAGGGTGTACCTTTAGACTTGACGTACCAGACTGCACTTAATTTATACTCTTTACGGTGTTAAATAATATTCCCATGCTCAGTATAGTAAACTAAGGAAAGCACAAGCAATGTAATTTACACTATCGAATCAAAAGCAATTTACAAAAAATGTTCAAATGTGTGTGAAATCTTATGGGACTTAACTGCTAAGGTCATCAGTTCCTAAGCTTACACACTACTTAAACTAAATTATCCTAAGGACAAACACACACACCCATGCCCAAGGGAGGACTCGAACCTCCGCCGGGATCAGCCGCACAGTTCTTGACTGCAGCGCCTTCGACCGCTCGGAGCAATTGTGTGTGTAGGGGGGGAGGGGGGAGGGAGGGGGGAGGAAAGGCAGTTGGATACTGCAGGTATTCACATGGGTCACCTAGATATTTCCAGATACTCTTACCCGTGCTGCAAGGTGCAGTTTTTTGCTGGAAAATACCATCCATTTGAGACAAAAGACTGATTCTGTGTCCTGCCCCTAGTTATTGGCAAGGATTCTTCAGAAAATGGTTACAGAATTCATTCATTGGCATTTCCAGCGTACAGAAGAGTTGTTTCATCGCACAGAACTACGTTTCATTAGTTAGATGTTCCATTGTAACACTCTGGTTGTCTTCCATGAACTTTCTTCCGTACCTATAATGTCAATCTCCAGCAGCAAGCAATTCGAGCTCATTACGGATCATAATGTCACCACAGAGCACACCAACAGTCCACAGAATCACTGTAATAAAACTTTTTCCCCACCTAGCAGCTTTTACAACTCAATTTTCTTCCCTAATACATGAGACACCTTCATAAACATACTTTCTCTCTATGTAACAATCTAATCTCTAAAGATATGATATATAACACATACGATATTAATTTTACTCAGTAGGGTAGCCTTGCGGTAGGGAGGTGTGAAGCGTTCTTCTTTGGCGTCTAACACATATGACGATCGCGAAAGCTGCGGCCGCTGGAAACTGTGGCCGCTGGAAACTGTATCCTGTGGACGGGGCTGGAGGGAGTCGGAAGCCACGGGCAGCAGGAGCGATGCGCGCATCCGTCACGTCCGGCGCAGCTGGCCGCTGGAAGCACTTGCGATGGCCGACCGAACCCTAGTGTTCTCCACTCCGGCTTCCTAGAAGGGAAAACATACCGATATGGACGGAGTTTTTTTAGAGATGGGGCCCCTCCACGCCCGCACCAACGTGGTGACCAAACCAAAAGTTCTACTATCACCTCCGTAAATATGTTGGTTATCTAGTATCACAGGATGCTGGGCTCTGATGTTGTCCGTGCGTCTGGGTAAGACTACGCATTAACACGGTCCATCAGGTGATAGATAGTGGACGAAACGCCAGTGCGGGTAGCGATTTGAAGAGCAGATGGAAAAAAGTACCATGGCTCGTGCCGTGGAAAAAAACCTCTGCGACAGTGGGATGGGTAGTAGGAGCAGTAGTGGCTTACTAGCTGCGATAGCTCATGCAAGCTTGGATTTGTTAGTATAGGTATCATGCATCATTACCGTGACAAGCGATGGCGATGTGTCCCAGTTGCTGCAGCTGCTACATTCCTCGAACAATCAAGATCGTTATACAGTAGTGGGAGATCGGCCATAGATCATCTCACTGTGTGGGGGATGTGTGGAGCTTGTTTGCATGCAGTGTACGGTACGGCTTCCCTGCGTGATGCCAGTTATTCGGCAGTGTATTTCAGCTGGATATCCAGTAATGGCGTCTGATTAACAGGGGCTCGCCTGTGCCGTTATGTTTGCGTATGCTTGGCCATAGATGTTATGTCCTTACAAGTATGTCTTTCGGTCTTTTATGTTTCCATCTATGGATGTAGTCGTAGTTCCCCAGATTCAGAATAAACGGGTTCTGCGAATGTCTGGAGTTTCTGTATAGTCTTGTGGTGAGTTTGTGGATTACCTCCGTGAGAGTCTCAAGTCGGTATTCCCGGTGAAGGTCCGCGATGCGTGTGTATCGTGGAGCATTGCTTATGATTTTGAGTACTTTGTTTTGTATGAGCTGCAGACGGCGCAGGCGTGTAGGCGCAGCGTATCTCCAGACAGGAGCTGCGTACGTCATCAGGGGTCGGATAAGTGTCATGTACATGGACCTCGACACCCTTCTGTTCAGTGTGCTACGCCTGTTAAGCATAGGATAGAGCTGTTTGAGCCTCGCGCTAGCTCGGTTGGTCATGTGTTGTATGTGGTCCCCCCAGAGTAATTTCCGGTCCAGCCAGGCACCGAGGTATTTGACTTTCTCGCGGAAACGTATTGGACGTGCATGTAGAGTTACTGGTCTGCAGTAGCGGTGTTTGCGCAGTTGCTTCGGTCTTCTAGTGAACAGAACGGCTTTGCACTTGTCGACGTTTACTCTAACACGCCATTTCTCCAACCAAGGCTCGGTCACTCTGAGTGCAGTCTGTAGGCGTGACGTAATGTTTGATGGTTTCCAATCTTGCGCAAGGATGGCTGTGTCATCCGCGTAGATTGCCATCATTGTGTTGTGTGTGGTTGGGAGATCGTTTATGTAGAGGTTAAACAGTAGGGGCCCTAGGATGCTTCCCTGGGGTACTCCCGCGTGTGTACCGTGTCGTGTTGATTGTTTTCCCTGCACGTCAGTGATGAAACTCCTGTCTGTGAGGTATGAGTGTATTAGACGCAGCAGCCCGTCGGGGAATCCCGCGTCGCTGAGTTTGCGGATGAGGCCGTTGTGCCATAGACGGTCGAAAGCCTTTTCGATGTCCAAGAACACTGCCCCTGTAGCTTTGTTTATCTTGAAGCCACGTGTTATAAAAATGGTTCAAATGGCTCTGAGCACTATGGGACTCAACTGCTGAGGTCATTAGTCCCCTAGAACTTAGAACTAGTTAAACCTAACTAACCTAAGGACATCACAAACATCCATGCCAGAGGCAGGATTCGAACCTGCGACCGTAGCGGTCTTGCGGTTCCAGACTGCAGCGCCTTTAACCGCACGGCCACTTCGGCCGGCCATGTGTTATATGGTCAACGACCCGTAGAACGAATAAAGAAAATGTACACTATGAGTACGAGCAGTGTAATGACGCACAGTATTATAAGCTAGTAAGAGCCGCATCGCTGTAAATTTCGGAACATTAAACTGCTGTTGGCAGAACACTCTATTCGACGATGTCATGCGAGCAGCGGCTGCCAAGGCAGAGTAGTCTCCTACCACTTCTCCATAAGAGAAACTGATATCCAACACATTGGAACACGTGAAATGCCGGTGTTACTGTGGTTCTGGTGTAGCGCAGCACATTGTAAAAAAATACTCATTTCCCTGATACGAGATCAGTCCATAATGTATATCAGAACTTTTATTACAAGAGGTAAAACAAAAAGTGTTAAGCATCTGTCAAGTGAAACGCCACCTTTCAGAGTGCGGCTTAACCTAAATCATAAACGTGAAAGAACTGAGCCGGGGTTTTGAGGAGTACACATCATTCACTATATATATATATATATATATATATATATATATATATATATATATATATATATATATATATATATAGTAAGAGGAAAAATTTCTGTGGTCAGCAGCGCTCACCTTAAACAGAAATTAAAAGGGAAACCACAGTTTGGTTACCAACAATAGTTTTAACATGAAACTGTGCCTTTTATCAAATTGTAACTTCTTAAAGACAATTTCATAAACTGGAAATCTTTAATCTCAAATTACGAACACATTTTTAAGCCCATTTAAACCAAAGACTGTATGTATTTTAACAAAGGGCACAGCTTGGGAAAACAGTTACGGGCGGAAATAAGTTAAATACAATTATCCACTACATTTGACGAGAACATAACAAACTTGCCTCAATGGGCTGACTAAACGTTTAAACAACCATGAACTTAATGTGCAACTGTCTTAATTTTAGAATTAAAAAAAAAATAACAAATTTGAAATGTCAAGACTAGACGCTGCCTCTAAATCTCCAGCGAGAAAAAAATTCCGACGCCGTAGCTAACCTTCGTATTCAGTGAGCGAAAAAACAAATTTAATATTTGGCTCTGTGGCCTTTCCTTCCTCCTAACCGACCCCTCCCGCCATTTCTTTATTTTTAAAACAACTGTTCACTATCAAGGCTCTCTAGCCTGTGCAAGAATGCTCACAGTTAACAACGCACCGCCAAAATGTTCGGCAGAGACAAATCCGTTAAGGTTTGGGCCACGCAATGCAGATCATATACTTTTCCTCTTACAAAGTTGACTGGTAACAGCAAACTCAATAAACAGATCCCAACAGGGCGGTGACCTGACAAAACAAGCAATAACTAAAAACAATCTATTTGCATGTGGGCACCGCGCTTACGAGATACAGTCAGTTGTGGCCAAACCATGAGGTCCCTAAAGCCAGTGCCTTTACAGCCACTGATATTAAAAAAGGGGGAGAGGGGGGAGGGCTGCAACATTAAATAAACTGCTAAACCAAATGAACAGAGAAGCTTTTCATAGTAATTAAAATCCTGGCCAGTTTTGAAAAATATTACTGTGGTAAAACAAGGGGTACGAAACTAGTTACTTAGGCCCTTAGATGAGACAGACCACTATAAAAGGGCTACTAGATTACAGTTGCGAAAGTTAGCGAGTTGCGACCTCCACTGACAGCTTAAGCCTCTAGAATGAAGAAAACCGCAGTTACATGAAACAGTTCACAGATTACAATTGCACTACTTTGCGAGCGGCGACCTCCTCGATGAAAATGTTGCAGGCCGTCTTGTAGAAGGACAGTTGCGAAGGCACTACGGTCCAAGAGCACCTATAAGGCGGCGTAACAGACTGTCCGTGATGCTGGAACAGACTAAAGGCGAGTCTAAGTCCGAGCCAACACTGCACACCCAACAATGCCGCAGTTACAGCGCCCATCGATAAGAATAAAGTTGAATAAATACGCACTGTGGTATCATAAATGATGGTAGAGTAGAAAAATAATTCCAGAAGTACTGCGGGGCTTGGACCAAGAAACCTAAATGGTTACAAATTTTCAACTCAGTTCGGTTCCTCTCAGATTTACAAAGGCACCGGGAACGAGACAGGCAAGATAGAGAGATACTTACACGCCCGCTAACTTGTAAAATTTCAGTCTGTGATTTCGAAAAAGAAGTTGGTTTCTCGAAGTCAAAATTCACATTATGCGAACAAGCAACAAGGGGCCTATATCCTCGGCCACGAATCAGCTACCTAGCGCAACTAGATTACCACACAGCAAGTTAATAAATTCCGGAAGACTTGAATGAGCTCCACACTAAGAAAGCCTTTGTACACACACAACCTTTACAATCCTCGAAGTCAGTAGGTCTCGCCACAAGGTCGTGCCACGTGACCTCCATAACACCGATGGAGGAGGACGTCCCTATCCAAGCACCATCGGTCTCCGCCCACTTCTCCCTGTGGAACCGAACCGCTTCCTCGATTGCAACACCACCACCACGCCCACTAGATAAACAGCGCACTCTATACCGCGGCTGTGAACACATGCGGACGAGGTGGGCAATTTGTAAAAGGTAGGTAGGGGAACGACGCGGCTCATAAAGTTTCTGTCATTTTTTCTAATATTTATCCTGAGTGTTAGGAAGAATAATTTTATCATTTTCACCGTGTACGAAAGGACGAGAACTCCAAGCAAACTGTGTTTTGTGAAGCGTTTATGTATAAACGTAGTAAATGAGTAGTTAGTTAAACAATTGTATCGGGAGTTTCAAGTGAAAGAACCTTTAAAAAATAAAGATGACAGAATTTAGCAGTTGAATTAATACTGTTAGTTGTTGCCAAATGAAAGTAATACGTGAAACTAGCTGTTGACATTGTGATGGACACAGTGGAATGTGAACCGAATAATCAGGTGAAAGGTGAAGCCATGTAATTATGTAACACGTGGTGATATTTTAGTATAACGAGGTTGCACTTTCCAAACTGTGCAAGCCGCATGCTTTTGCTGTCTGTATTTGATCAGTAATTACTTAACAGAATACTTAAGAAAGTATATGCACATCTATGAGAATAATATCCCCACAGATCTGTCTACAAGCCCACAGAAATGATTATAATCATTTATAAAGGAGAAAATCTGTGTTAGGCCTCTGACTATGAAAATATCTCTATTGCTTTGCCTACACGTTGAAAGGAATCTGGAAGCATAGGTATATTTTTAACTGTCTCCAACGGTCACACTTGACTCCCACAAGTAACTTGTACTCCAAGTGAACATAAATCGCCGAATTTACATTGACGAATCAGAAAATCGCAAGAAACATGGCCATAGCTTTGGAAATATTTAAAACGAAGAAATTTCACAAAAGAATTCAATTAAATTAAGTAAATAATAATCAGCTCTTATCGTAGATTTAAGATTGGCTAAAGCAATGGACAGTGAGAGCATGTGTCAAGATTCCACGAAAATTACTCGTGGGGCCGAAATAAATGTTACACAACTCTTTATTTGGTCAGTAGTTTCAAATGACAACTCAACAGCCAGCTCAGGAAGTCATTAATTACCCAGATATTTTCTGATCTAGATTAATGCTGTGAAAATTCAGTCTCACAGTGAGAAATTACAAAAAAAAATAATGGTAATAAAAAATCCATCCACACGATATACTGTATTTCTATTGACACTTATGGATATACATGGGATGGTATACAAAATAGAACTAATTGGTGATAAACGTGTTTCGCGACCATACCAAACAAAAAGAAAAAATATCACAGAACATTCCTACAAAATATCGTCTGCAAGCTAGAGGTTATCTCCTTCTCCCTTTAAAAGAGGCTAGTCATGCTGGATGCAAATGTTGATGGACAAACATTAAATGGATGCACTGATTCATGTAGACACCTTGTGCAGAACCACTCAGCGAATTCCGATACACCTAGTGCATATAAAAACGTAATCGTTACAAATATAATATGTAAAAATTCACAGAGTCACTGGAATAAAGATTGATAGTAGTATTAGCTGCTAGAAGATATTCGACATATTCTGCATGGCTAGATCTCAACAAAGAAAACTACAAACATGGCGACGAGGTCTACGTTGTTTATCTTCAGATATTGCAACAGAGCTCCGAACTCTACGACAACTGCACTCAATGCGGGCAGTGCCACCACTGGGTGTGGAAAGACTTCGCAAAAGAGGTACTACCGCCGCCCACCCATGTGTCGACACACAGGACATAGCACAAGGCGTGTGAGGACAGACTACATGTACACCTTTGGACGTTCCACACGCCACTTAATGTAGGCTTGAAACAAATGTATCGTCTTAAGAAACGAGGCAAGCAGCCACATTTCTGTATTTGGAAGAACTGGCAGTTTTACAGCATTCTTGGCATTGGTGGGTCACCATTTTGAACTGACTTTAAAAATTCTGAAAGAAATAAGGTAGTGAATCTCAGTGGTTACACTAGTTTTTAGGCTGTGACGTTTGCAGTCGACTGTGTTGTCAAGACTTCTTACAGATTTAATTCGTCAAGAAACACAAAACACTTCCTACTCAAGACAAGATGATTTTCAGAGAAATGAGAAATACATGGAAATGTTAACAAATAATTCTATCTCAGAGAGACGCACCACAACTGTCACACAATGTCTCTCCCATACAAACAACTGTTGTGAAGTATATTGGTAACATTTAAAGCAATGTCCCTGATTCTGAATCTATGGCATAACCATGAATGTGTCCTGCCGCTATGTATTCTAGGAGTACTGTCTCATCGAATAAATATTATTGGTTTTTCTTTAAATTATTTTTTCCTTCTTAATTGTGTTTATGACTTAATTCACTTCCTGCCCGATCAACCAATCATTTTGGTAAAGTGAACAAGTAGCAATAAGAAGTATACGAGAATCTTACAAAACAGTCAAGTTTCTCATTTCAAAACCTTCATTGTTACATGGTAACAATGACATCACTTATAAAATTTCGGCATCCTGTTTGTGCGAAAAAATGTTTTGCAAATTTGGTACATCAAACTATGAAATATAAAAAAGAACTGCTAATGTTCATTGCAATACACAAAAACAGTGCACGTTTGTAACTCTCTACTCTGATAATACGAAATTTTTAGTTAGATAGATCTCATGTTTACTGCCTTGAGATTGTTAACGGGCCAAAGTGCAGTTATCAAAAACAGCTGACAAAGTGAGTCTGCTTTTCCATAGCAACACATCTGTAGTGAGCAATGAGATGACAGCAGCGAAATTTCATCTCACCATAAATGCATTATATTTTTGAACTAGTTGGACCACTATATTCATTTCTGGAAAAAGGAACACTATCTATGTTGAGACCTCAAGCAACTTATCTTGTAATCAGTGTATTCAAATATTAGTTAAAGCATCGTCATAGTCTCTACAGTTCAAATACTTCTGCAGTATCCACTAAAACAGAACGCTACAGTAGTAAGACAAATCCAGTTCTGGCACATTTTGTTTGTGTGGATGGCATACATTCAGGGGTACACATCCATTCAGGGGCAAACCTATTGTTCTGTTAATTGATTTATGAACCACTGGAGGTTGATTTATGACCAGCTGGGGATAACCCATCCTTCTGGGAAACCCCCTAACCTTGTCCCTCTGCCTCCTCCATCACCACATCTCTGGGGAATCCTCAGCAACTTCTGTCTCGCTGATACAAGCACACTTTTGGTATCAAATTAATGAGAAATTAATTAAAATGATGTAATTAACCCCAATCTCCCTTCCACCACTCCTCCCCTCCACTGCCTATCTAGAAATTGGAGGGAAAAGGACACAGTTTGTCCTGGAGAGAAAGGATTTATGAAATGAAATTCAAACCCAATGTCAATAATAATAATAATGTCGCAGAAGAAGCTGAGTAGTACTGCGGTGTAGTGGTTATGCTACTAAACTACTGCATGGAGGGTCGTGAATTCAAAACTCACCTCGATTGCACAATTTTAATTTCTATATTCTGTTAGAGTACATTTTAGAAGTATCTACAAATATCAAGAATCATTGTACTGGAATGTTCTGTAGCCATACCTATACAGTTGTAACACCATAGCTCTTAATGCTGTACTGATTTATTTTGCTTTTGTTTCATTTAATGTTACATTGCTGTGCTTCTGTAAATGTGTTTGTTTGAATCGATAACATAAAACTGTATACTCCTTTCTTTGACAAACTTTGATGTCATGGTTTGGTTCTATGCAATGTAGTGTATCTGTCATTTAAATTCTTTGTCCCATTTGGAGGGAACGAAACTTACTGTATGTAATTGTAATTTCTGTGTGAATAATTTTTTTTAGAAATGTCAATATGTGCTAATGTTCTGTTTTATTTAATGTATTTGGTTACTGTTATGTAAACTGCTGATCCTCACTTAGGGTTCTTAGTTAGCTTGTATGTAAAAGGTGTAGTGGTTCCCCTTGGGAACGGAACTGTGTAGCGCGCGCTAATTGTGGTTGGCCTAGGTAGAAAAGGTAGAACTGATAGTCAGTCGGGGACAAGCTACGAGTTGGGGACAAGCTACGAGTCGGGGACAAGCTACGAGTCAGGGACGAGCTACCAGTCGGGGACGAGCTACCAAACTGTGCACTGCCATGTAAAAATTGCATATTGTGCTGCTTCCGAGAGAGGCTTTTCTGCTACTTTCCAATGCCTCGGATGGATGGATAAATAGCTGGAACTATTCTGGAATTTCTGTCTATCATTGCCACCAAGAAATGACAGAGTCCAGCGATTCTGTCTGCGAATCCACCTACCAACACGCAGTTGCCACCACGTTGCGCAATCACTGTAACGTAATACTATAATGGTGTACAGTGAAGGATCAGCTTAATGGATGTGCTAATGTGCTCAAATATAAGGTAATTTATATCTGAATTTATGTACCTACCTTGATTTTTCTCCTCATCATAACACCTCTCACGTTCCTCTCCGTTTGAACTAAAGTGTTTACCGAGTGTCCTTACTGAAAGTACATTAAAACCGTGTTTTGCTAATTAATGCTTCTTGAACATAGTAAAGAGAAAGTTAAAGTTAATGTGGCAAGAGAGTGAGTTAAAGTTAATGATGCTTGCTGAAAATAATTTTCCTAGTAAAACTGCTTATTAATGTGTTGTTGCCAACTTCAAATTAAAAGTTCTTAAGACTGAGGCTTATAAAATTTTTGCTTAGTAAATGATCACATTACTGCCTGTTGTAAATCGCAGAAAGTGAGTCAGTATCTTACATATATGTTAATTTTGTGTCTCACTGTAGTAAAAGTGGAAAGCTGCAGTTGTGAAACGTTATATACTCATGTTTGCTAAGTGTTTGTCGCTCTTGTGTATTAGAAGTGCATATTAATAGTATAAAAGGATCCACAGTTTGTCTATTGTGTTAATGCTCGGTAACAAGTAACGGAAAGACCACTAATTATAAAAACCATAATTTCTTTAAGTCCTGAAAGTAGTAATGTGTTTCGGTATCTCTTATAATTTTGCAAATAGTTTCTGCTGCTCTAGCTGCTAGCTTCAATCTTTACGTAAACAAATGTGTGTATCAGAGTTCACTGCACTCCTGTGTGACAAAGTATAGGTTGTGTTTATCCACTAAAATTACTAATAACTATTTTCTTGAACGAGAATGTTAATCAATCTCTTGCCTAGTTAGGCTGGCGACCGTTTTCTTTATCCATTAAACAGTGCAGATAGCAAAATTTCGTTTGTTACTGATCAAATATTTACGTAACTCTGACATCCATTTCCGATAAGCTACCTCCGTTAGGTACAACGCGGTCAACATAACAAAATTCCTCTCAGAGGGTAACACTGCTCTGTTGCTTTATACCATAATTTCACAACCTGTTTCCAGCTTTAAGGTTATGGTACAGTAGTAGCAGACGGAAGTGTTATACAGTATGTGTTCTGGCCAGAGGCAGTTCGCTCTGTGCTCTTGTATGCGTAAGTGTTGAACAAACCTTCGTTAAGTGAAGTCAGTGTTTGTCATTCATCTAAATACACCTTCTTCTATGTGACAATATACTGATGCATATTATATATTTAGTCAGTTTGCAGGAGATAGGGCTCTGCCAAATGGATAGAGCTCACATCTGCTGCTACTTCTCATGTTATACAACTGTAAGCATTGAGGAATGGGATGAAGTGAGTATATAAGCTTCTGTTTTGGGATGCCCGTGCATTTGTCTGTAGTTTGCGTACTGCCATGGAGGTCAAAAGTCCTTAGATGCCATAAATACAGATCATGATATTAAATACTACCGACCATGGACCAGGTGTCAGCCCCCTTTGATCTTGCAACCCCAAACAATGAATGAGATAGCAGCATTCTGTTCATCTGAAAACTCCCGACCTGCTTCCTGTGTGTGTATCAGTCAAGTGGGTACTTCCTGTTTTTGTGTGACCCAATGTCACCAAACATGCAGACGGATGTTTTTATCCTCCTCAGAAAACAGTGTTCCTATTGACTAAAGCTGGGGACAAAGGGAGAGGTGGAGGAATTTCAATACCAAAAATGTAGGGAATAGTCGGTTTGCTCTATCCTAGCAAATTAATCGTTTGAAAATTTACTGGGGTCAAATAGAATGCTTAAAACACTCACTGTCACCTTAAAATTGTCTTGTTCATAATAAAACATATTTTCAATATTCAAGAATGACACAGTCATTTTGCAAATCAAATAATTAAATTTTCGTGACAATTAGATCATGCTGCTAAATAAGCACCACCGTTTGAGAACACAAGCACCTTCCTTCACCACCACAACCCATATCCAGTGAAAAAAACACCCCAATCACATGTTCGCACCAATGACAAGAGTCGTTCTGCCAGAAACTGCTACTGTGCTGGCTGTCTCACCTTTCCCGTATGTGCAGGTTGGGAGACAGGCCCACACTCAGGCCTGGCTTGTGTGGCATAGAGATAGGAAGTCGCGCTAATGCCCAAACAAAGTGCCGGGTGATTGGAACCCTTTGTGCAGTTGTGCTGACAGGTAAGAGGTGGGAGGAAGCACTATATTTCTGCTGACACAAACATCACATGTGACGTCCTGTTCTGATTAAAGTGCTACAGACTGGTTGTGGGAATAAGATATCACAAAAACATCGCTAATAAATACGTGAGAAACCCCACCTGACACACATACTGCTAGTAGACTCTATAAAAAGCACACACACTAACAGCCCTGAGCAGATGCACAGAACTAGACAAATAGCTCCCTTGCTGCTCTTCACTGTGACTGTCACAACTGCATACCTGCTTCCATAGTGTCTAGAAGCCTTGTGTCCACACCCGTGGACAACTAGCGAATGATTCCAGTGCCCCGCACCCCTCCCCCCCCCCCCTTGTGACATCAAAGGGATCTACTGATTGCTGATTACATCACAAAGAGAGACAGGTTCCATTCCCACATGTATAGACAGATGAAATAAAATAAAATAGTTAAGTTTGAAAAACACTCGCCATATGTTCGGGGCCTGGCATGCAGAGGCATTTGAGAACACAAGCCCCTTTCTTCATGCATTGTCCATAACTCACATGATCACAAAATCAGACAAACACATACCGAGCAGTATTTCACTATTCACCAACCCAGAGGACGACTCGAGTATCGCCACCTAGACAGTTCAGTAGCTGCAATGCAGAAGTCACCAGCCTTTCATATCCAATACCTGGGAAACCACCACTGCCATATCTCAATGGGCTACTTAGCCACAGCTTCCAGTCAGCTGGTGGCTGCAGATGTTGTAAGACAAGCAGGTGTGGCTTGGATATACATTTCTAAATGCAAATGTATCCCTACCTTAAACTCTCATAAGTTTAGAGACTCCACTTTACCCAAACTGGTACAGGGATGTTACTGTCCATATGTCTCAAATTTCTCTCTTGAAATGTAGATTAGTTTCAAAGACAGAAGAAATCAGAGCGTACACCAGTTTTCACATCGCCAGTTGTTGTAAAAAGGATGGTATATGTTTCCTCTAAGTATTCTTTCACCAGTTAAAAAATAATCAGCTTAATGTCTGCTACATCCAGCATTACACAACTAGAATAATAAACTCATTTTTGAATCATGACAGAGTGCTAAGAGCATACCCTAGCTCTGTCATAGGAGGACTACTCACTTTCGAATTCTCTTAAAGTAAAATAGTCCTTTGTCACCTATGAATCACCAAGTGAGGTGGCGCAGTGGTTAGCACACTTGACTCGCATTTGGGAGGATGACAGTTCAATCCCACGTCTGGCCATCCTGATTTAGGTTTTCCGTGATTTCCCTAAATCGTTCCAGCCAAATGCGGGGATGGTTCCTTTGAAAGGGCATGACTGACTTCCTTCCCTGTCCTTCCCTAATCCAATGAGGCTGACCTCGCTGTTTGGTCTCCCCCCCCCCCCCCCCCAAACAGCCTAACCTATGAAGTCACATTCTGTATCAGCACAGAACAGCTGTAAGTAACAGGTTTATACCACGTATTCGGTAGTATTGCAGATTTTATTACGAATGCCACCTCTTCTTGTGCAGGTGGAAGACTGAAATGTCGTTAAAAAAGTCTCGCTGCAACGTAAAAACGCCTGATAATCACTCCAACTTGCCAATCGTTTCCATGCCATTCTCACCCTCACTTCCTCCCACCTGCCGACATTTCATTAGTATCAAATTGACGGACTAATTAATTAAATTGATCATGAGAGTCACTTTGCTTGGTGAGTAATTTTTTTCCTGCAGTCTAATTACACTTGCCAAGTAGCTCACATTATTGAGAACTGACATTTGAAACTGGCTGCAGAAGATTTTTATAGTAGCCAACATACAGTTTGCGTAAGGAGCACAAAGACAAGATACAAGAAATCAGAGCTCATATGGAAGTATATAGACAGTATTTTTCCCTTGCTCTATTTGCGAGTGGAATAGGAAAGGAAATATCTAATAATGATACAGGTACCCTGCACCACACACCTTACGATGGCTTGCGATGTAAGAATGTAGTTGTAAATGTGAACTTATTCTTCCATTAAGACATCACTCCATCCATTTATGGTCACACAAAACTCATGGAAGAATGCTGTGCCTTATTTTCGAGAAAAGAAAAAACAGAACTTCTGCTGCTGATTGTCTCTTGGTAATAATCTTCGTCTTAGCCCCTAATTTTCTTACTGCAGTCACTTTGCAACAGATATGTGACAGGCTGTCTTACATTTGCCCAAAACACTTAGAAGACGCAGTATATAGCTCACCTCTCAACTCTCGTTTCGTCAGAGAATCGCTTACCTGCCATATTCTCACGAATCTCCCAGTTTCCGATACATATCATTTGGATCCTCTAGATTTAGATCGGTAATAGATGTCCTTCGTCAAGTCACAGACCCCTGAAAATTATCTCGAAATACCATCACATTCAGGCAGCATTTCCATTAGATAGCTATCTAGTTCCAATCGTTAGAAGGCTGTCTAGTCATCCAACTGTCACTGACTAGGTGGGGAGCTATAACAACGAGAAAAATAGCACATTGACATACAGGAGGAAATTCACAACCATGCAGAATATACATGTACTGCACAAAGAAATGAAGAAGCATGGCACCTACGATTCTTCACTATCGAATGACTGTCTATAATTTCCCGATACACATTTCCTAACCTCCTTTATCATTTTCCTATGATTACTAGGCTAGAAAAACGACATTGTAATGGTGTCTTTGTTGATGGCACAATCTCTCCCTCCCCCCCCCCCCTCTCTCTCTCTCTCTCTCACACACACACACACACACACTTGTTTTTATAAGCAATGGATTGAAACTGCTAACTATAAAAACTTAACTAACATTACCTGGTAGAGAACGTGATAGTATTTTAGCACGTCCCTGTCTTCTGAAATACTGAAAATAAGTACCACCAGCATGTTAACATCGAGTTCATGTGGTGACCCATTAAATATTCCGGAATTTTTCTAGTGGATCAGGTGGCCATTGATAAAAGTCGCTTCCACAGAGCTCTGTAAGGTTGTCTCGTTTATCCCTTTTTTTTTTTTTCTTCAACACATCCAAGAAGTGTATGACTACAACTTTGTATGCTGCCATTCATTTTCTTTTTATACCATGACCATGAGATCTGTGTCAGGTGCTGTTTCGGTGTCCTACATGGTGGTCATCCTGACATCCAAATCTTTGAATGTGTCTATCATTTTTATGGTTTACAATACTTAATGACATGTAGAACAAGGGGGTATCCTGCAGGACTTAAACCCATAGAGAATGAATAGTATGCACCACCAGCTGTTAATCGCACCGGTGGAGGAATGCAATGATTTATATTCACCCAGGTGAGCATGTAAGTACCCACATTCGCCCACATTTTTGTCGTATTTACCTCTGTTTTGCACATTTTCCATCAATTTTCGTGATTTTACCAGGTTTTCCATAATTTAAACGCATTTCACCCAATTACTTGAGTTCCAAACCACCACTCTCGACGATCTGACACGTCCACAAACCATCTCATCACCTCGACTTCGTGATGTTATCAGCCAATGACATTGCAGCATGATTCGCAATTTATGTATCATAGCGAAACGACCCCACTCCATTATTTTGTGGACATATCACAAACTCTGTTATACTGCTTAATGAAATAACACAAACACTGTTTCTTAGTGTGCGAAATTGCCATCAACATACAAGAGGTGCAAAAACTACGATCCTTAGCCAAATCACTTTGTAAATTCGATAGGATTTTATTACGATTACCCAACTCTCTCTGTGTGGATAGGAGCCACAAAGTATTCTCATGTTCGTGAATTCTGAGCAAAATTCTAGATGCTGCCTCTATACATCTTATAACTGTTCCTCTGCCTTTGACCAACATTCTGTGCAACACTCTCTACAATTGAATTTGAAACTGGCCGAAAGTAGGCGTCTTGCAAAGGAACAGAACAAACCGAGTTCCCCATAATCAACACACTTCAATATTTTGCTTTCAGAAAAAATGTGACAGGATGTTACAAGCTGACACAATCTACTAATGCTAGTGATATAGCCCATTATTCTCATTTCCGTGCTGTAACTGCCATTCTGCGAAAACTGTTCCATATCAAGATTAATGACATCACCAATCCACTGACGAGGTTCGCAATCCATTTTGGTATATAGTAGATATGAGCCTGATTCATTTGAGAGTATTGTGCTGATATACTAGATAAAAAGAAGAAGAAACATATGGTGTATGTATGATGGAGTTCCAGACAGAAGGAGTTTGAAACATTTTACATAAATCACTTCCACTATCACTTCTGTGGTATTGCTGCTGTGTTTAGATTTCATACCAAGAAGACAATGGAAACGGAGAAACGATAGGAGAACGTAAACACTTATTCCCAAGGCTACATGGTTCTGCTCTTAAACAGCAATTTGGTTTCTGGTGTATTAGTCATATGGAATGCAATGCTGTTAATATTCCAATGCAGGAAGTATATTTTCATCACCTCACATTCACCCTGCAAGTTTTGTATCCCATTCACTAACGCAAAACTTTAAGATGATAAAACTACCTTCTAGACCAAAGCAAAACAACGAAAAGAAAGGAACATACATTCTTTATGATACATGCACTAAATAGATTCCCATAGCTGGACAATACCCTCTGTCCACATCCTATTACTGTTTGGAAACGACGCTATGTTCACATCATTCCTATAAAATGATGGTCAGCAGTAGAAAAATACGTGAAACAACGACATCTTAAGAGGAAACAGACACACGCACAGCAGCGGTTTTTGACATGTGATATTACATGCATTTTACATAAATCATTTGCGCCTTCTCGATAAGGAACAGATGTCACACCAATTTGGAACACGTGTTATGGTCTTTCCAAAAGCAAAACTTTGAAACGTATTGATGACGTGGAACTCAGCTTGTTCTGTTCCTTCTAGAGATGTCGAATATAGTGTGTATAGTGTCCTTCTACTCCTGTCATTTCGAAATAAAATTGGAGAGATGGTGCATGGAGGGCTGTTCGAAGACAGAGAAACAGTTACAAGATGCATTAAAATGCTAATGAGCGTATAACATCGTTGGCCGGGAGGTCCCATCGGGGAAGTTCAGCCGCGAAGTGCAAGTCTTATTTCAGTCGACGCCACATTGGGCGACTTGCGCGCCAGTGATGAGGATGAAATGATGAAGGCAACACAACACCCAGTCCCCGAGCACAGGAAATCTCCAACCTGGCCGGGACTCGAACCCGGGCCCACTTGCATGGGAGGCGAGCGTGTTACCACCAACCTAAGCAGGCTGCGAAGACTGTTCCATAAGAATATTTCATACATCACCCATGCAACTACACACGATCTCTCTAGATGCTTACATGGTGAGGAGGTTAGCACCCATTATTGATGAAAATCACATACGAGCCTGACACATTTGAGATTGTTGTGACGATATAAAAGACGATTAAGACGATGACGATGAAGAAGAAAAACATATGGTTTATGCATGATGGAGCTCCAGACAGAAGGAGTTTGAAACATTTTATGTAGAAAATTAGGTGAACAGAACACAGTCTCTTCCACGCACAACATCCGTCAAGCAAATTTATACACAGGGATTGTAGAATCTCAAAGTGCGTTCTCCATTGGTCTGGTGAACATAATTCACCACATACTTGTTGGAAGACCTCTGCTGACTGTGGTGTAGGGGGTTTGCTGCTAACGATTGCAGATAGACAGCGCTCTGGAACACATAGAACACGCAATTTTATATGAGCTAAATGTAGATTATACCACGCAACTGATACAGTGCAAGAGAACAATGGAAAATGGTTAAATATGTGGTTAATGACCTACCACAACATCTCCCTCTCTTTAGAATGCATAATCAGTCTACCATTAAGTCCCACCTCGTTACACCTCCTCCCTACCAATTACTCCATCTACTTTCTATCATCCTTGAATGTATGTCTATCTCAATTTAGAGGCAGATGATACTCTATTCTAGGAAATCATCCAAGACAGCAATCAACTTGCATGTATTCCTATTACCTCAGTAGACACACTGCAGAATGTCGTTAAAAACCATGTAAGTTATTTGATAGCTGACAGCACATGGTTGTAATTTGTTGAGAGTACAGAGAAGGACATTGTAGACACTGTTTGTTAGAGGTTACAGCATTTAAACATTCTTGCACATGGTCAAACATCCAATCGATTCAGTAGTTACGTATTGCAGCCTTCAGCTGGTAATGCAATGCTCTTTAGCTAAGTTGGACGTAAGGTTTATCATAGTCACATAGTCCAGCATTTCAAAAAAACTTACAATGGTTGCTGATAACCTTGGGGTCACACCTGGGCTTGTGATGTGATATATATAAATTTATTACTCTACATTCGCTGGTCATCCACGTTGAACAATCTATTACAGGCGTCTTATCGCTGTTCACGAAAAATTACTGTTTTCGTGGTCTCCAGTGTTTCCACCAGAGTTTCCACATAGACTTTTTCTCGTATTCCTCTTGTTGTGATACATTCATTTTCGTATAGAAGAATTTTAATGCACCAGGAAGACATGTAAGTAATCTGTCATTCTTCCTCAGTTTTTCCACTTTTCCCTCTTGTTATACATATTTTCCATCAATTTTCATAGCTTTATCGATTTTAAGTGACTTTTTCTCATGTGATCATGTATTTAAAATTGCTTATAAATGTAGTACAGTTGTTCAACACCTAGCGCAACTGCCCTTTTTTCTGTATCTCTGTGTGTGTTGGTTTCATATGGGAGTGGGTCCCCAGATCCTAATACTGGCCTCTACCGTCAGTGAATCCTCCTTCAGACACCTAGCCAGACGTATCCCGTGTGGATTCACCTTGTAACCCTATCTCCGGCGTAGTGTGTGGTGGAACTACCCTGGGCCCAACTCATGATGGATCCATTTTCGAATACTCTTCCCACTGTAACGTGGGGTGGATCAACCTCTGAAAACTATTCAGGCCATAATGTGTAGTGGATCCACCTTCAAATTGTATACCAAGCATAACATGTGCTAGATCCACCTTCAAACCCTATCCCCAACGTAATATATGGTGGATCCATCTACGAGGTCTCTCTTTATCCCGTCCAGAAGCTACCCTGCCACATGGCCAACCCCCCCCCCCCCCCATGAAACTGGTGCAGGCACTCACATACAGAAAAATAGCACAGTTGCACTTGGTGTTGACAACTGTGCTACACTTTTAAGCAATTTTAAAATATGTGACCAGAGGTGAGATCATGGTCAAATGATCAGATGTGATATAAAATTACGAAAATTAATGGAAAATACGTATAAATTGAGGGAAGTAACGACAAAATACAAGAAAACTGAGGGTGGGTGAGAGAGTACTTAGATTTCTTGGTGCATGAAAATTCTTGTACATGGAAACCATTGTGTGAGAGCAAGAGAAATACAAGAAAAAGTCGACATGGAAGCAATGGGGACCAAGGAAATTAGTATTTCGTGGACAGCGGTAAGACGCCAGAACAGATTGTTTAACATGGAGGACCAACAAATGTAGAATAATAAATTTATATATATCAGATCACAAGCCCAGGTGTGACCCCAAAGTTGTCAACAACCACCTTACATACTTTTATAAAGTAGTCAGATATGTGACAATGATAAATTGTACATCGTCCTTAGCTTTGTACTAAACAGCTTGTGGCTGCAATACACAACAACCAAATCTATCACAGGTTTCACACTGTGCGAAAATGTTTAAGTGTTTTAAACACTAACAGATATATTTACGATGTAGGAATACAGAAATAGAATTCGCTGAGGAACGTAATAAATAGAAAGTACAGTGAAGCTAAAACGAAATGGCTGCAGGAAAAATGTGAAAAAATCGAAAAAGAAATACTGTTGGAAGGTCTGGCACAGCATATAGGAAAGTCAAGAAAACTTTCAGTGAATTTAGAATGGTGGTAACATTAAGTGTAGGGGAGAAATCTACTGTTAAATACAGCAGAGAGGGCGGACAGGTGAAACAGTACATCGAAGCCCTCTCAAGTGTGTATCTGTGTTTGAGGGAGGGGGGGGGCGGGAATTAGTGTAATGTGATAGAAGAAGAAGCAGGAATCGATTTAGAAGAGATAGGGGTTCCAGTATTTTAATCAGAATTTAAGAGACCTTTGGAGGACTTAAGATCGAATAAGGCGGAAGGGATGGATAACATTCCATCAGAGTTTCTAAAATCTGTCGGGGAAATGACAACAAAACGACTATTTTCGTTGGTATGTAGAATGTATGGATCTGGCGACATACCATCTGACTTTCGGAAAAATATCATCCGCACAATTCCGAAGACTGCAAGAGCTGACAAGTGCGAGAATTATCGCACAACCAGCTTAACAGCTCATGCATCCAAGTTGCTCACAAGACTAATATACAGAAGAAAGGAAAAGAGAATTGAGAAGTTTTAGATTGGCTTTAGGAAAGATTAAGTCACCAGAGAGCAATTCTGACATTGCGGCTGATAATGGAAGCAAGACCAAAGAAAAATCAGAACACGTTCATAGGATTTGTCGACCTGGAAAAAACGTTCGACAATGTAAAGTGGTGCAAGGCCATAGAAGATCTGAAGAAAAGAGGGGTCAGCTATAGGAAGAGACGGGTAATAAACAATATGTAGAAGAGCAAAGAGGGAACCATAAGAGTGGACGACCAAGAATGAAGCGCTGCGATTAAAAAGGGTGTAAGACAGGGATGTAGTCTTTCGCCCCTACTGTTCAATCTGTACATCGAAGAAGCAACGATGGAAATAAAAGAGAGCTTCAGGAGTGAGATTAATATGCAGGGTGATCGGATATCAATGATACGATGCGCTGATGATATTGCTCTTTTGTGTGAAAATTAAGAAATATTACACGATCTGCTGTATGGAATGAACAGTCTACTGTGTACAGAGCGCGAACTGAGAGAAAATCGAAGTAAGACGAAAGTAATGACAGGGTTGATGGTCACGAAGTAGATGAAGTTAAGGAATTCTACTACATATGCAGCAAAATAACCAATGACTGACGGAGCAAGGTGGACATCAAAAGCGACTAGCAATGGCAAACGGGGCATTCATGGCCAAGAGAAGTCTACTAGAGTCAAACATAGACGCTAGTTTCAGGAAGAAATTTCTGAGAATCTATTTTTCGAGCATAGCACCATATGGTACTAAACATGGACTTCGGGAAAACCGAAGTAAAAGAGAATCGAAGCATTTGAGATATAGTGCTCAGACGAGTGTTGTAAATTAGGTGAAACGGTAAAATAAGGAATGAGGAGGTTCTGCGCAGAATCGAAAAGATAAGGGGAATGTGGAAAACATTGACAAGGAGAAGGGACAGGGTGATGGGACATCTGTTAATACATCAGAGATTGACTTTCCTGGTGCTACAGAGAGCTGTAGATGGCAAAAACTGTAGAGGAAAACAGAGACTGGAATGCATCCAGTAAATAATTGAGGACGTTGGTTGCAAGTGCTGCTCTGAGATGAAGGGGTTGACACAGGAGTGGAATTCGTGGCGGGCCGCGCAAACCAGTTAGAAGATTGGTGACTCGAAAAAAAAACGTATTTATTGTGCTATTTTTCTCGTTTTGATAGCTCCGTACCTAGTTAGTGACAGGTAGACAGAATTCTAACTAACGGAATTACACGACCTTCTAACCGAAGGAACAGTGCTGCATTGATGGCATTTCGAGAGAATTATCGGGGGTCTGTGACTCATGGGGGAACAATTTTTACTCGTCGAAATCAGGTGGATTCAAATGCTGTATATCCAAAATTGGAAGATTCGTGAGAAAGGGGCAGGTAAACGGTCCTTTGACGAAAGCGGAGTTGAGAGGCGAGCACTATACCGCTTCTTCTGTTTTGGGCAAACTTATATCAACCTCTCACATACCTCTGACGAAGTGACTGCAGTGAGAAATTTAGGGTCTAATACGAAGATTTTTACCGAGAGCAACGAGCAGCAGAAATTCGACCTTTTGTTTCCTCCCTAAATGACCCAACGTTTCTCCATGAGTTTTGTGTACCTATAAATGGATGGAGTGACGTCTTAAAAGGTAGACTAAATTTACATTTAAATCTATATGCTTACATCGCAAGCCATCGTAAGGTGGCGGAGGGTACCTGTATCATTAATAGTCATTTCCTTTCCTATACCATTCGGAAATAGAGAGAGGTAAAAATGCTGTCTACATGCCCCCATATGAACGCTAATTTCTCGTTTCTTATCTTCATGGTCCTTACGCGAAATGTATGTTGGTGTCAGTAGAAACCTTCTGCCGAGAGCTTCAAATGTCGGCTCAAAATAGTGTTCCTCGAAAAGAACATCATCTTCACTCCATGGATTTCCATTCGAGATGTCTGTCGTTGTAATCCGACTCCAGGAAAAAACTACATGATGAGTTTAATTAATTAGTCAATAAAATTCATATCAATGACAAGCCGCCAGGCGGATGGAAGCGAGGACGAGAGTAGCAGAGATAGGATTTGCGAGGTGGAGCAGTACTGAGGGGTGTTCTGTCGCTGCGAGATCTTTTAACGAAACTTCAGTCTCGCACCTACATAGAGAGAGAGACAACCATAGTAATAAAATCAGCTATATTACGAATTTATAAAGTAAGATTTAGTATGAAACTGTTATTTACAACTCCTATGTGCTGCTGCTTTAAGAGACTTCTTAGGTGACGAATGATTTGGTTACTTTAACACACTTAGAAAGTGAGGAGGCATCCTGTGACAGACGTAGAGCATGCTCTTAGCACTCTGTCATAATCCAAAAATGAGTTTAATATTCTAGTCCTCTGATGCCGGATGTAGCAGATATTAAGCTGATAACCACGGATTTTTTTTCACCTGATGAGAAAATACTCAGAGGAAATACATCTAAGCCATGCAATTGTATGCCATTTTTACAACTGACGATACTTTAGCGATGTGAAAACGGGTGTATGCTACGATTTCTTCTGTCTTCGAGAATAACTGGTATGAAAGGGAGAAATCTACATTTCACATGAAAAGTCTGAGATGTTTGGACAACAATATCCCTGTCTCGGTTTAGGTAAAGTGGTTTCTTTAACTTAGTGAGAGTCTTAGACGGGGGTATATTTGCAGTTTGAAATGTATGTCCAAACAACACCATCTTATCTTGCAGCGTCTGCAATCAGCGGCCGACCGGAAACATGGGCTTAGTAGTTACTTGAGAGAACGGTGGTGCTTTCCCAGACTGTATCAAATATGAAAGGACGTCGAATTCTGCCCCGTGGTCACTGGACTGTTCAGGTGGTGACACTTGAGGCATCCTCCAGTTCGGTGAATGACGAACTACTGTTCAGTATATATTTAGTGGATTTTACCATCGCGTGGGTTATGGGAAACACATGGAGGGCGATGGTTGTGTTCTCAAACATTTCTGCATACAAGAGCCCCGACATATGGCGAATGTTTTGTAAATTTAATTAGTTGATTTTCTTTCGTCTCCCTGTATATGTGGGCAGAGACCATGTCACTTTTTGTGATGTGATCACCAGCCAGTAGTTCCCACCGATGCTACTTGATGTGCTGGGATCATTAGTTGTCTGCATGTCTAGTAACAAGGCTGCAGGAAACCGTGAGAAGCAGTTGTGGTCGCAACTGTCGCAGTGAAGTACAGTAAGGGAGTTACTTTTTAGCAACCTGCATGTGCTGGTAGATGTTAGCTGCAAGTTTTACAGAGACTTGCAGTATATGTGTTAGGTGGTGTTTTTCGCGATCTTTTTGGAATGGAAGAGGCGATCGGAAAATGTTTTTCGCCCGATGGGTTGTCGTGGTGGAGGGGGGAGCGTGTGTTCTTAGATATCGGTGTATTCAAGACTTCAGATATGTTTAGCGCTACGATTTGTGACGGAAAATTAATTATTTGATTTGTAAAAAGTCTGCCTGCTATTCTCAAACGTTCAAAATATGTTTTATTACAAAGAAGAGTAACTGTAAGGTGGTGGTGAGTGATTTAAGTACTGTATTTGACTCCTGCAAATTTGTAAACAATTAATACCACAGGGACCATTTACTTCCATTTTGATATTGCAGTTCCGTCAGCTTTGTCCCCAGCATTAACCAACACGAACACAGTATTCTGAGGAGGGATGAAAACATCCGTCTGCATGTTTGGGGACGTTGGCTCACACACACAAACAGAAAGTAACCACTTGAGAGAGACAGAGGTAGGAAACGAATCTGGAATTTCCTGATCAACAGAATGTCGCCAACTGATGCTTTGTTCGGTACTCGAGATGAAAAGAGGCCGACATCCAGTCCACAGTCAGTGGTATTTAGTTCCATGATCTGTAATTATGACATTGGGCGGCTTCTGACCTACGTGGTGGCACCTGGTGTCTAATGTAAAGCACTTCATTCCATTCCTCAGTTCTTACAGTTATTACGTCTTGAGAAGTGTTGGCAGAAGTCAGCCCTGTCTTCTGCAAAATGATTAGATAAAGAATATGCATCAATTATTATTATTATTTCTTTCCTTTCTCAGACGCTACGTCTGGTTAAAAATGGAAAGTGACGCGGACCTTGATCAAGTGTGACTTCCTATTAACTGTATGTTATATGTTACATTGCATTTAGGAACTTTCGGGTAATTGAACATGTATCAATAATTACAGATTTCTGTAGTTGTATGTATACGTTTGGATGTATCTGTATTGCGTTGATGTACTGGTGGATATTGTATGGTATGACTCCTGTAGTTGATAGTACACTCCTGGAAATTGAAATAAGAACACCGTGAATTCATTGTCCCAGGAAGGGTAAACTTTATTGACACATTCCTGGGGTCAGATACATCACATGATCACACTGACAGAACCACAGGCACATAGACACAGGCAACAGAGCATGCACAATGTCGGCACTAGTACAGTGTATATCCACCTTTCGCAGCAATGCAGGCTGCTATTCTCCCATGGAGACGATCGTAGAGATGCTGGATGTAGTCCTGTGGAACGGCTTGCCATGCCATTTCCACCTGGCGCCTCAGTTGGACCAGCGTTCGTGCTGGACGTGCAGACCGCGTGAGACGACGCTTCATCCAGTCCCAAACATGCTCAATGGGGGACAGATCCGGAGATCTTGCTGGCCAGGGTAGTTGACTTACACCTTCTAGAGCACGTTGGGTGGCACGGGATACATGCGGACGTGCATTGTCCTGTTGGAACAGCAAGTTCCCTTGCCGGTCTAGGAATGGTAGAACGATGGGTTCGATGACGGTTTGGATGTACCGTGCACTATTCAGTGTCCCCTCGACGATCACCAGTGGTGTACGGCCAGTGTAGGAGATCGCTCCCCACACCATGATGCCGGGTGTTGGCCCTGTGTGCCTCGGTCGTATGCAGTCCTGATTGTGGCGCTCACCTGCACGGCGCCAAACACGCATACGACCATCATTGGCACCAAGGCAGAAGCGACTCTCATCGCTGAAGACGACACGTCTCCATTCGTCCCTCCATTCACACCTGTCGCGACACCACTGGAGGCGGGCTGCACGATGTTGGGGCGTGAGCGGAAGACGGCCTAACGGTGTGCGGGACCGTAGCCCAGCTTCATGGAGACGGTTGCGAATGGTCCTCGCCGATACCCCAGGAGCAACAGTGTCCCTAATTTGCTGGGAAGTGGCGGTGCGGTCCCCTACGGCACTGCGTAGGATCCTACGGTCTTGGCGTGCATCCGTGCGTCGCTGCGGTCCGGTCCCAGGTCGACGGGCACGTGCACCTTCCGCCGACCACTGGCGACAACATCGATGTACTGTGGAGACCTCGCGCCCCACGTGTTGAGCAATTCGGCGGTACGTCCACCCGGCGTCCCGCATGCCCACTATACGCCCTCGCTCAAAGTCCGTCAACTGCACATACGGTTCACGTCCACGCTGTCGTGGCATGCTACCAGTGTTAAAGACTGCGATGGAGCTCCGTATGCCACGGCAAACTGGCTGACACTGACGGCGGCGGTGCACAAATGCTGCGCAGCTAGCGCCATTCGACGGCCGACACCGCGGTTCCTGGTGTGTCCGCTGTGCCGTGCGTGTGATCATTGCTTGTACAGCCCTCTCGCAGTGTCCGGAGCAAGTATGGTGGGTCTGACACACCGGTGTCAATGTGTTCTTTTTTCCCTTTCCAGGAGTGTATAATTGATATAATGTCAACTTTATCCTGATGCCACGTGTCCTTGACTTCCTCAGTCAGTTGGACGTATTTTTTAGTTTTTTCTCCTGTTTTCTTCTGTATATTTGTTGTATTGGGTATGAATATTTCGATTATTTGTGTTAATTTCTTCTTTTTATTGGTGAGTATGATGTCAGGATTGTTATGTGGTGTTGTTTTATCTGTTATAACGGTTCTGTTCCAGTATAATTTGTATTCATCATTCTCCAGTACATTTATTATTATTATTATCATTATTATTATTATTATTATTGACGCTGATTTGAATTTTGTGTCTTGAGGTCCTTCCTCTCCAGCCCAGATTGAATCCTTTTCTCACCAATTTACAGATGGGAAGGGGAGGTGGAGATGGATATGGGAGGGAAGGCAAGAAGGTTTCTCCAATGGTATGGGTTAATTAATTGATCAATTTAATTAATTAGTCCATTAATTTATATTCATAGGCGTGCTTGTATCACCAGGGGGAAAGGTTTTCCCAGTGGTGTGGCGGAGGAGGAGGTGGAAGGTTTCTCAGACGGACAGGTTATCCACAGGGGGTCATAAATCACCCTCAGGGGTTCTTAAAGGAATTAACAGAACAATAGGTTTGCCCCTGCATGGCCCTAAATGTACGCAACCCAAACAAACAAAATGTGCCAGAACTGCTTTGCCCTACTACTTGCGTCTGCTTTTGTTACTTAAGCAATAAGTTGCTGGTTTTCCATTGATATCAGCTCCTTCCTCTCTCTTTCATTGCGTCTTTTTAAATTTTACTGTAAACTCTAATTTTTTTCCACTTCAGTTTTTACTGTTAGGTAATTACTTTACTTTATTTTCTGTATTACCTACAAACCTGGTTGCCTCTGCTATAGATCCCCATGTAGTTCAGATACACTTTATAGAGGGTTATAATCTCAGAATTTTTGTTACTCTTCTCTCACCGAACGAAATATTTAGATCATTCACAACATAGTCTCACACATTGCAAGTAGATTCTTATTACTATTGTTATTGTTAATATTATTGTCATTACTATTGTTATGACTATTAGCAGTGGTACTAACACCTTTGAAATACCGACTGAAATATGAGTTGAAGACAGATACTTCGTTAATGATCATGTTCATTGTGTCTGGATAAGTCCTAAAAAGACTGTGTTATTTGCAACTGGACGATATCGATTGCTGCATAAAAAAGTATTTCGTTTTCTCTGAACCAACTATACTGTTGCGAAATATTAGTAGGAAGTAAAATGTAACATTAGTCACATACTCTTTGATGAAGGGAAATATGAATGAAATGACAATAGCACGTAACTTCTTTAGCAGGTTCTCATTTGCAGTGCTGAAGCTGAAACTGTTCCTCTACTCTCTGATGGATTTTTTTTTACATAAGACTTTAACAAGAAAATGAGAATAATGTATTGCATGTAGCTGGCTGTGAAAATTATTTACTGTAACACATTTACTTCAAAGATGACGAAAATATCTGGCGTAAAGTACATTTGAGCGGAGTGCTTTTAGTAAAGCATGGATTTTCGTAAAGGAAAGCGTATTTAGGCCAGGATGCCTTGGTATTAATATAAAAATTCCGCTGTTTTAACTGATACAGAAAAACTAATATGGCTTTCCATTTCACAGACATGTAACAATGATCACTGATGCAGTCCTGTTTTTTAATTACGATTTAACATAATCCCTCACACCTGCAAATACTTCACCACACCTCTTCTCTTATCTTTCAGATTCATCAACGAGAACAGCACCAATGGCTCACATCGTGAAGACCACCTGCTGTGACGACTTTGTGGAAACCGTTTCAGCTGAACTGACAGCCACAAGTGGAGCACAACTGATGAGTCTTTCGGGTGTACATGGTTCCTCCTTTAGCACTGGTCACAAATGCCCTTGCGGCAGTATGGTGAGCTGAGCTCCGCTGCGTAGTGTTAAATGACAGTGAGTCATATTTTACTTGGTGTGTTATGCTTCCTTCTTGGTCAAAAGTGAACGGAGAACGCACAAGCACTAGCTAGGAGTCTTCCTTATTTTATAGTACACACTGTGGGCCTCAACAGATGAGTGAAAGCATCCGAGAGTTCGAACATTTGTAATAGAATCAGGAGAACGTGCAAACTGTGATTTTTAGCTTCCAGATACGATTAATTTAAATACCTCATAAAGTATTTGTGTACGGGAACTCTGTTGTGATTGACGGTATTAAACTTACACAGCGAGCAGCACCGGTATAGTTAATTTATAATAGATATATTTACTAACGAAGTTGTTACTATGAAACAATGCGAAGTGGACCAATGAAGTGGCGCTAGGGTCAATGATAAGTAGCACCTAACGCAAAGTGTTGATCAATTCACCGTGTTCTGGATGCTGTTTATTGGCTTCCGTGTAGCAAGACCAATAAATCGTTACGACAAATAGAAGAAGAACAGTGAATTTGTATATTAATTGGTCTGGTGTACAGTTACAAAACGTGGCACAATATCAGTGGAAAGAGGAAGAGAAGTGTGTCATTGGTCGTTGTTCTATATATTTGTAATTCATGCGAGGGTAAAAAGGAAAAGGACAGTGAGCTAAAGAGAGCTTCTGATTAGCAGGTAATGCCGTTTCATGTGTTGATAAAAATTTCTGAAAGCTATCTAGATCGTTTCTGCTTTTTAAGTTTTGGATGAAGCGGAGTGATAGTCTCATTGCATGTGTTCATTTTATGTCCATTATCTGAACCACTAGCAGAATTTTTAGACTTTTATTCACGAAATTGTTTTAAACCGATGCTCAACGAGTATGCTGGGTCAGTAACACAATGTGGTTCTGTTTCACTTAGCGCGCATTTTATTACTAGTTTTCTTGCACGTAATTGCTTATCAGAAGAATGAGAATCGTCACTGATACGGAAATTCGCGATACAGATATTTAATGTTTAGTGACACCTTTGGCATCATATCCTCTAACCTCGCTAGCATGTTAGTACGGAGTGGTACGTCTTATCACAATTGTTCCTATAGACAATAGGAGTGCGGCACATATAAAGCGCAAGTGTTGTGAATTTTACGTTATTACCGGTATGGACAGACAGTTGATAATGTTGGCTGCTGGAGTGGACAAACGGTGGGGAGCTGTCGAGACAGAATGTATGAGGGGTGAGCGCAGGGGCCTGCGAGCAGCGTGACGAGCGGTCGGTCGGCTAGCAAGCAGCTCGGCTGGGTGGGTGTGTGGACGCGCGTGGGCTAGGCTGGAGGCGCGAGCAGGGCAGGCGCCGCCGCGGCGGTGCGATGCGAGCGCGCCGCCATGCGGCCGCACACGCCGACGCTGACGCCGCCTCCGCCGCCGCCGCCGCCGCCGCCGCTGCCGCCCCCGCCGCCGCCGCAGCCGGGGGGCCGTGCTGAGGCGCCGCCATGCCTCACGCCGAGGCGGCCGTCGCCTGCCTCTGGGTGCTCACGCCGTTGGCCGCCACGTTGGCGCTGGTCGTCGTCTGCGTCGCCGTCACCACCAACCAGTGGCTGCTCACTGAGGAGAAGATGACCAACCCCCACTACAACGGCACCGGCGACCGCGACTACCTCTCCAAGCACACCGTCTCGGGCCTCTGGACGCTGTGCTACACCAACCGTGAGTACCCTCGCAAATCCTACTTCCCTCTCACTGCAGCTGTATTGGATTTGATTGTTTAGCATGATGGTTGTTCAAAATAAACTGTACAAAACTCTGGTTATATTTGCAGTCTTCATCACCAACTTTTTCGAAAAATTGCGAGTTGTAAACGTCTGTTCTGGTCTCTATCATTAACGCATCCACCCATTTCTTACGAGTCCTACCTGGTTCTCTCTTTACAGTCGGCCAGTAAGTCGTTCATCTTTTTTGGAAACTTATTTCTGTCATTCGTCTAACGTGATCCTTCCATTTTATTCTATTCTCTTCTACCTCGTCATTAACTGAAAAGATTTTTAAATCTGATCTTGTTGTTTCATTTTTTATTTTATCACTTTTATTACAGCCTCTTGCATATCTCGTGAACTTCATCTCTGCTGAATGAGATTTCCACTCTGCAGCGGAGTGTGCGCTGATATGAAACTTCCTGGCATATTAAAACTATGTTTCTCTTAACTGAGTGTTTGCCACAACCTTTTGCAGAACGAGGTAAGGAAAAGCTTTGTTTTTTATTATCATCACGTTGAGACATTAATAGATCTTTTGGTTGATGTGTGCCTAACAGCTTGATGTTTAGATTCTCTTCCATACTTAATTAAAGAGCGTTTTTAGGAAGCAATCTAGTTAATTCATTTTAAAATCACTGTAAGAATAATAGAGTTTCAATCACACAGCTCCGTAATAAGCAACACTACTGAGGAATGACCCCATTTGGCATTTGTGACGTCCGATTGACAAATGGCATTTTGGAAGGGGGCAGGGGTAAGGAACACAATAAGACACTGGCAGGGGTACAGGTAAGTGTGTTAAGTGATGCAGGTGAAAAATCAGGCTACAGGTCCAAGTTGGCTGGCCATAAAAATTGTATAGCGGTGCGGACAGTTGGGAGAGTGCTAACGTGACAGAAGGGTTCACTGGGGAGCTGGGAAAGAGGGGGATGACTGAGATGGTCCATCCACTGCGCCTACCTGAGGTGGCTGCAAGTTGTCCTATGGCGAGGGGCGTGGCGGAGAAAGGGAAAACGCTTCGTCACGTCATTATCACAGCATTTTTGGGAGCTCGGGATGTGGAATTAAGTACGGGCCACTTGACGTTGGTGAATGGAGTATTGAAAGGAAAACACGTGCTTCACTGTGGAATGATGCGCTGAGGGGAGGGATGAAGGAGAAGTTACGGCAAGGCGAGGTCCAGCTACGGGCAGATTTAAGGTCATGTGTTTCTGCGCCAGAGCACTGTATTACCTCTGATATCTGTCACTCATACTGCACAAAATCTATGTGGCAGCATTAATTTTAAACTTTCTAAATACAGACTATAGGTTCATTTTGCATGATCGGTGTAGTGTATTTACAGAAGGAAGTACTGGTGCTGCTTAAGTGCTCATCTAACCCACTGTCAAGGATTCCTTGAAAAGTTAACAACTTTAAGAAATAGCCACTGTTAACTGAATCCCATTTTCCACCGAGAGCCCTTAGTGCTAACTCATGAAATTCCTCAAAACGTTAAGGAGTCTAGTACTCAGTTTCATATGTGACTATTCTTTGTAACTAATGTATAATGTACTGTAATCGTCTCATGCGCCACGCCTATTGTGTTTATGATAATAGTGATGTCTCTCTGTCTGTTTTTTTCCTAGGATTTATCATGACGTTCAGGTTTTGCTGTTTTCACAATCTGTCATATCTACATTTTTTTAAACGTTGTGCGTCAACTGTAAACGTTAAACTATTTTTTTGTGTGTTACTGTCTCAACTGTTTTTTATCGCATTTTTTGAGATGGGGATTGGGGGATCAGCCCAACATTTGCGTAAACAAATGTGGAGAGTTACCAAGTCAATGTTCGTGACATTATACATTCGCTGAATATAGCTCACAATGAATAATTAATAAATGACGTCATATGCATATGTAAACAGGATTCCTCATCGTTTATAGGGATGGAAGTAGCAATTCATATACTAATTCCTAAGGATTTCATGTAAATTCTGCAGTCTTTTGTAAGTTTCATTTTCTTGTAAGAGCTACTGAGCAGCAGCATGTCACTTAAGCCGAGTGTGTGCAATGTTCTTTGCTTCCTAAAAATAACATATAAATTTTCCGTGTACTTGCGCACAAAGAGAGCTCCGACACAGCAGATCAAAGCTTGGTAGCGTACCTGACAATATTCTTTTTTATGCGTTGCCCAACCAGGACACTTGCAGGACAATTTTAAAAGTTGAACAATATTAATTGAATTGCGAATTGCATTGACAAAACATTGATTCTTATACTGTGAGGTGCGAAATGAAAGAAAGACCACATGGAGAATGAGGACTCGAGATATCTTTATCTGTGTTCCCAGAAACGAGATTATCGAAACAATGTACAAATTTGAGTTAAATCAGCAACATAAGTTTCGTAGCAAAAACATAAGAAAAGTAAGTTGCTCAGATTACAAATTTCCCTTCCTCCAATAGTAAACACTTGCATCTCCTCAAGATTGTCGAAGAGTATAAAATAGTCCCAGAAAGGCGTCAGCTCCCATCCAGGCTCCATCCCTGAATATCTCCCCCTCGTCCACTGTTCCTACCCGAATGCCCAAAACTTCCCTCCTTCTGCCCAACATCCAACTATGCAAAACTTCGACGTGGAGGGGGGACTCCAAGCTGTTGCTCATATTACAAATGAGAAATACGACAAAATATGCAACAAATCTACATCTACATCTACATTTATACTCCGCAAGCCACCCAACGGTGTGTGGCGGAGGGCACTTTACATGCCACTGTCATTACCTCCCTTTCCTGTTCCAGTCGCGTATGTTTCGCGGGAAGAACGACTGTCTGAAAGCCTCCGTGCGCGCTCTAATCTCTCTAATTTTACATTCGTGATCTCCACGGGAGGTATAAGTAGGGGGAAGCAATATATTCGATACCTCATCCAGAAACGCACCCTCTCGAAACCTGGCGAGCAAGCTACACCGCGATGCAGAGCGCCTCTCTTGAAGAGTCTGCCACTTGAGTTTATTAAACATGTCCGTAACGCTATCACGGTTACCAAATAACCCTGTGACGAAACGCGCCGCTCTTCTTTGGATCGGGGAAAGGACAGCAAATTTTCCACTTTTTGCGTACGAGACTCACAGTTAACCATTGATGTGTTAGCAATTGACTAATGCTGAGTTATGTTGATTGGGTGGCCCACGCGCGGCATGCACTCGATGATATGACGCAATCTCAAAAAAATGGTTCAAATGACTCTGAGCACTATGGGACTCAACTGCTGTGGTCATTAGTCCCCTAGAACTTAGAACTACTTAAACCTAACTAACCTAAGGACAGCACACAACACCCAGCCATCACGAGGCAGAGAAAATCCCTGACCCCGCCGGGAATCGAAGCCGGGAACCCGGGCGTGGGAAGCGAGAACGCTACCGCACGACCACGAGATGCGGGCAAGACGCAATCTCAAGGGATAAAACAAATTTTCGGAGCGAAGCACCTCCGTGTCGGGCCGTTTGAAGTCAGTGCAGGAAAGCAAAAAATCCGTTCTCGTATTACCTCCACGGGGTGGCAAGGCCCTCACGGGGTTCACCGTCCGGCACAGCGACGAGCTCAGGCTGGTTTCACACAATGGCAGAGCAGTGCGCCACAGCCTGGCTTCCGCGAAAGTTGCTGAACAAAGAGGGAGGCGTGCTTGACTTGATGAGATTCGCAGAATGCCCTCTGCCAACAAAGGAGACCTGAACCTCTACGAGGGAGCGAAGCTTTCTCTTCAACTACATATTTCTACTGCACACAGATGTGACTGGGAAACAGTGGCCAAAGTATGAACTGATATCGTAACGAGATACGTGACAGTAATACAGCATTTTTTATCACTGTGCGGATATCAGTTGTGGTATTTAGTATAACTCCTTTTCTGGTAGTTTTCCTCTTCATATATATATATATATATATATATATATATATATATATATATATATATATATATATATATATATATATATAATTCATTCATTGGCTCTGTCCTGCAAGGCTTATTTTCTTCCGAAAGCGAAAGAAGAGTTGAGAACTGTGAATTAACACTTCACAATATTGTACAGGAAGTGGCAGATATGACTCGCATGGTATCGTCCAGAGATCGTGGTGCCACACCAAAGTCAGCAACGCAAAAAAAAAAAAAAAAATGGCTCTGAGCACTATGGGACTTAACATCTTAGGTCATCAGTCCCCTAGAACTTAGACCTACTTAAACCTAACTAACCTAAGGGCATCACACACATCCATGCCCGAGGCAGGATTCGAACCTGCGACCGTAGCAGCCCCGCGGTTCCGGACTGCAGCGCCTAGAACCGCACGGCCATCGCGGCCGGCTGTCAGCAACGCACATTGATATCACAGCCATTAGTGAGGCCTCGCTGCAATCTGCAACAACCAACGGGAGGTGCTCTAGAAGACACGCACTCTCTCTCAAGCATGACAGTGCCCTAACGCTGAGGTGAATATAGAGCCGAATATGGAAGAGCTGTGACAAATTCGAGACCTTAGCTACAGATACCAACATCATTGTGGAAGACAGCGACAGTTGCTTAAGTTTCCGATGAAATTTACTTTCGTAAATGTTGCATGTTTTACTGCTAGAGAACAGTTTGTCAGTAAGTGCACCAACTAACGCTTTGCTAGACAGTGACATTTGTAAATTATACAACAATAATGAGGCAGGTAAGTATGTCAAACTTAAATGGATCTTTTGGTCACTTGCGTAATAAAATGAACTAACATTTCATGGGTTTTAGTTTGATGAAGCTTCTGCTAGAGCTATCAAAGATCCATCGGTTATGGCTGGACTCAACAACTCGTAAGTTTCTACATTTCCAAGCCAAAACTGTGACACCTGTATGGTACGTGGCACCATTATTACCTGTTAGATTCCAGAAGTAAAGAATGGATGCGTTCGTAAAATTCTCGGGAAGGCTGGGAGTGGGATATTTCTGGCTGGATGCCGCTCAAGTTTCTAAGAACAGTTTGAGATGTCTTACACAATCCTCATTGTCGATAAAGACCAAGATAAATAATTCATTTCAAGTAGTTTATCGATCATTTTGAATTGGTCTGCGGGTGAGATATCTTCAACGGGGCCCTGTTTCCAACGTTCAAACTTTTGGAAAGCTGAACATGAAAAATAGATATTGAAGTCTCAGGTGGCTGCTGTGTCTGTGAAACACCTTACCATTTCATGAATATTACGATATATCTTTTCGCTGCCCTTACTGCCGAGACTGCTTCAAGTGTCTGAAGCTTCAGGCTGAGATGCTGGCTGTATATTAGATAATATGCGTCAGTTAAAATCGAACTGACACTACCCAAAGGCAGTACTACACTACGCTAGAGGATACTGGTTACACAAAGGTCAACGTTTTCGAGTAAGAGAGACTCGGATTGTATTTGGATAGCTTATATCCGTTAGAGATATAAATCTGGAGCGTTTCTGTCTCCACACTATGGACACTTAAGGATGTCGTTCGACATACGACCAGTTACCTATCGAGAATTATCTGAGGAAATACAATTATTTGTACATTCTTTCGCTGTATTCCTTTAGAGCCTCCTCGATGTAAGAAACGCTGACACTTTATTGTTAACGCTTTTTAGGGAGTGCACAGTACACTCAGAATACTGCAAAAAATATATGTGGTATCGATACCTACGATGCCACGGAGTAAGTTAAGCTGGCACTGTTACGGGACAACGACGACAGAGCCCTCTAGCAGGCGCGGCTCATCTCTAGGAGCGCCACTGTAGACTCAATCCATTTCATCAGCACCCGACGGCCGGGACACTTCGCTCAGCTTGAGACCGGGCTCACTTGTTCAAATTTATGTATTACTCTTCTTGCACCAGTAAACACTTTTACTTTCTTGCAGTACCGACGTGTATTACCTTTTCCTGCTCCTGCTCCTACCCACACGCCGCCTTCCATGCGGGAAAATGTATCCTTTTAATATTTGATATAAAAGTAATTGTATCAGTTTGGGAATTTGATGATGTAAATAAATACGAAAATACACGTCCTATTGAAATAGAAAAAGAAGAGCACATCAGACATTTAGTTGAAGCCTTGTGTGTGGCTCCCTAGAATGAGAGAGAAACACATCACACATCAGTCGCATTCACCCCATGCCACTGCCGCTGCTGACCACATTGAAGGACGTGAGCAAATCTCATCTGAAAACAAGACGCCTGTGTCACGCTCTCACTGTGCCTCTCTACTTTGGATATCATTTATACCTCTAACTGCACAGATCCTGAGTTCATCACGAACGTGGCAAAGTATGGATGTTGTACACTACTGATTTATTTCGTGAACCACTTTTCGTCTTACAAGGCCATCGTCGGAAAATAACGGGCATACTTTTTTATGGATGATACTTTGAGCACACTGCTGGTGTTTTGTATGTATCACCTGAGAGTAAACAGCAACAAGCCATTTTCTTCTTAAATATGTAAACTCCCGTGATGTGTGTACCACGCAGCGTGTGTCTTTACAGCGGCCTTATGTTTTCCCCTCAGTGGGATCCTTGCGCCTACAAATGGTTAAAATGACACTGCAATTGACAAACTACACCCAGGAATTTCTATGACACGAAGTATTGTGCTGTGGCTTTTCTTCACTTCAGTTTGGCACATCTAACCAACCAGAATCCTACTAGAATGTATCACAATGCGATACTGTAACTTGTTTATTCTCAACAAAAAGCGTATAGGGTTCAAAAATTGTACAGATATGAAATACGCATTATTGCATTCTATTTTGCATGTAATTTCGAGATTTTTAGAACGTATGTTTGACTTTAAACGGCACCCCCCCCCCACCCCACCCCACCCCCTGTTATTAGATGGACACACAGTTGGTTGATACTGATTACGGTGAGAAACATATCTACACCCTGTATAGCACTTCACTGAATACGTTTACTCCGAGTTTTTCCCTATCCGCCTAAACCGGGGTGCGCATATCCCATATTTAAGCACCGACAGCAGTTGTACTGGACAAGTGATCTGCTCGTTGGAGCGTTGGCCGTTGTATAGATGATGTACGTGGCGTAGCTGCTATTCTCTGCCTACTCAGTGGACGCAATATGCTGTCCGCAATCTCCTAGGGCTCAAATTACCTCATTACAAGACAGAACTAGAGTCAAGATTTTTGTATGCTTACTAGTCTGGAACAGAAATTCGACTCAAGGGTTCTCCTGTAGAGAAGCACTTCACTGTGTGTCAGACTCCACACAGAGCAAAAGAATCGTTGCTCGACCGAACAGAATAACAGCTCTGTCACAAAGACATAATGTGCTCCTTGTGTTGAAAGCAACTCTTCTCCGAATTTAACCACCAGCTTCTCCACTGTGGATCTCGCCAGCGAAGTGTCTTCGATCGATAGCTAAGTCCTTTCTCACGACATGCTGAATCTACCTTTGCGCTCAGACGACGAATCCCAGCGGCTATTACAAAACCATTATCCCCACTGCGTAGGTCATGAATCTGCCAGCCAGTCACCTAAAACTCATACTCTTTTCAGAAGACTTTCTGGAACGGTCCATTTCCCCTGCTTCGTCCTTAACACCCCGCCTAACAGAAACGCGTCTCTGCTTTTCAGCGGGAAACACGCTCCGGCACTTCCGGTGAGAAGATTTTTCGGAGGTCAGCTCCCAACCATCCAACAATCATTTGTGACGCTGTACATTCCTCCGCACTAAAAGTATGTCCTTTCGGCTTCTTCTAACCCCGACGCTCTCTCTTCGGGTACACTGTTCTGGAATTCCTTTCTCGTCTCACCTGAGAGCCAACTCCCACCTGCTCTGTTCATGCTAAAGTGTTTCTGCGGCCGCTAGCATCATGAGCCGCCACCGTCACGCTCCGCTCCCATCCAGGTCAGTTAATGTGCGCTCCTGCAGAACTCGACGAGTCGCTTCGCAGCCCCTCTGTAGCCAATAGCGGTTTTTGAGGAACGTTATGCCACTTGGGTCTTTCTGTCACTACTCAGCAATAATTTACTCAGAGACATCCAGCGCAACATAAATTGTTAGTATGAGGTGCTATCCAGTAATACCTAAAGAAATGATTAATAATTCGATTGCGCATCGTAAATATAAGTCTACAAGAATATTAAATCTATAGACGCAAAATCTTGTCGTCTTGAGGATTTCTTGCACAAGATTCACTTACACTACTGGCCATTAAAATTGCTACACCAAGAAGAAATGCAGATGATAAACGGGAAATCATTGGAGAAATATATTATGCTAGAACTGACATGTGATCACATTTTCACGCAATTTGGGTGCATAGATCCTGAGAATTCAGTACCCAGAACAACCACCTCTGGCCGTAATAACGGCATTGATACGCCTGGGCATTGAGTCAAACACAGCTTGGATGGCATGTACAGGTACAGCTGCCCATGCAGCTTCAACACGATAGCACAGTTCATCAAGAGTAGTGACTGGCGTATTGTGACGAGCCAATTGCTCGGCCTCCGTTGACCAAACGTTTTCAGTTAGTAAGAGATCTGAAGAATGTGCTGGCCAGGGCAGCAGTCGAACATTTTCTGTATCCAGAAAGGCCCGTACAGGACCTGCAACATGCGGTCGCGCAGTATCCTGCTGAAATGTAGGGTTTCGCAGGGATCGAATGAAGTGTAGAGCCACGGGTCGTAACACATCTGAAATGTAAAGTCCACTGTTCAAAGTTCCGTCAATGCGAGCAAGAGGTGACCGAGACGTGTAACCAATGGCACCCCATACCATCACGCCGGGTGATACGCCAGTATAGCGATGACGAATTCACGCTTCCACTGTGTGTTCACCGCGATGTCGCCAAACACGAATGCGACCATCATGATGCTGTAAACAGAACCTATATTCATCCGAAAAAAATGACGTTTTGCCATTCGTCCACCCAGGTTCGTCGTTGAGTACACCATCACAGGCGCTCCTGTCTGTGAAGCAGCGTCAAGGGTAACCACAGCGATGGCCTCCGAGCTGATACTCCACGCTGCGGCAAACGTCGTCTAACTGTTCCTGCACATGGTTGTTGTCTTGCAAACGTCCCCATCTGTTGACTCAGGGATCGAGACGTGGCTGCACGATCCGTTACAGCCATGCGGATCAGATGCCTGTCATCTCGACATCTAGTGATACCAGGCCGTTGGGATCCAGCACGACGTTCCGTTTTACCCTCCTGAACCCACCGATTCCATATTCTGCTAACAGTCATTGGATCTCGACCAACGCAAGCAGCAATGTCGCGATACGATAAACCGCAATCGAGATAGGCTACAATCCGACCATTATCAAAGTTGGAAACGTGATGGTACGCATTTCTCCTCCTTACACGAGGCATCACAACAACGTTTCACAAGGCAACGCCGGTCAACTACTGTTTGTGTATGAGAAATCGGTTGGAAACTTTCCTCATGTCAGCACATTATAGATGTCGCCACCGTCGTCAACCTTGTGTGAATGCTCTGAAAAGCTAATCATTTGCATATCACAGCATATTCTTCCTGTTGGTTAAATTTCGCCTCTGTAGCACGTCATCTTCGTGGTGTAGCAATTTTAATGGCCAGTAGTGTGTTTTTGGTCTTGAGGAAATGTTTTTTTTCTAGCGTTATGCAAGCTGAACATGAGCTCTACAATCGTCCTCAAAACCAAAAACAAAACAAAAATGTGAAACTCGCACAATAAATTCTCAATGCCGTCTGTCGATGGGCTCAGGTCCGAAGCTTCTTAGGGTGAAATAAGTACTTCTTTAAAAGGTATGACTGGTTGTAGCTTTTTATCCATTGATAACATTAGTTATGGTCTGGTGGCTTTTTTAAGTCGAAAATCGGTCAACAACACTCACATTTGGCGTTGTTTTTCGATAGATATGAATTTGTTCTACCAAGCAACGACGGATAAATCAGTTAACATCGCATGAGAAGTTTAATCGAGCGTTAATTCAATCTAAATTTTTCCTGGAACGTTACTAAGTCACATGTATTGAAACATACAGGACTATTATTCCGTGGGCAGATGCATTTACCGTTTTCATGTGGGTTTTAACAAGAAATTCACCCGACCATAGCATAACAGTCTCGAATATTTTAATAACTGTGATCGTGTAAGTTTACATTTTACGTTCTTAAATATCGTATACTGCTTAAACCTACATTATTTACTGAAATAAAACTGAAATGAACAGGAAACACTTAAGATTTGCATCAGATGAGTTCGCAATTGCGAATAATGACTACCATCAGCTGTAGAGTGGAATGCCGACAATGACAATTAGTGGCATACCGTATTTATCTGCCGATACCGGGCATGAGACTTTGAAGCACAACGTCTGATCTGTATGGGAATACACATAGTGAATGTGCGAGTACAGATCGTAGACGTGTGGTTGACAACGTATGGAAGTTTGGGTTTAGCCGTGAGTCGTACACAAGTAGCAAAATGGTAAGGCGACCGCTCGCGATTAGCGGCAAAAATTTTCATTTTCGTCATTCTATTCTATAGCTGATAGTAGTCATTATTCGCAATTTCACACTGATTCGATGTGTCTACTAACGGCTGCGGTCGCCGCAGTGTATCGTTATCTGAAAACACCGGCACTCCAATATCGTATTCGTACACATCGCGCTTAAGATTTGGTTAGAAGGAAACCACAACTTAGTTTCATAGTAGAGTCAGATATAAACCCCATCAGTCGTAAATAGTTTTATTGGTACAAAATCACCATCGGTTTCGGACTTATACTACAGTATAGGCCGTTCTTCAGTTGTATAAGACTGCAAAAGGGAAAATGAAGAAACTATAATTAGACACCGTATTGCACTTAACACTTGACTGCTATAAAAACAGTGGGGATTCTCTCTACAACTTACACATATGAGGTCGATACGGTCAGGTTAGTCAGAATGCAAAAACGGGTGTCGCACCAGACAGCCACAGAATAATCTAAGGATAATAAGCACCAAAAGGAATAAAAAGGGAGAGATAGGCCGATACCAGCTGTAATAAAACATTAATCTTTATGTCATGGTCACCTCCCCCTTGGCAGTCCTCTCCCGGAGATCCGAATGGGGGCTATTCCGGAATCTTTTGCCATCAGCGCAGGATGCTGACGTAGAAGACATGTGACAATTTTTTAGTGTCGGAGAAGGAAAGCAGGCGCTGTGACAAAAGCTGTAGGGGGATTTGTAGTCCTCATGTACTGTCTACATCTGTCAGGCGCCAATGAATGGAAATGGGAAGAAGACAAGGAGTTCTGGTCAGATGAGTATTGGATACCAACAACAGCAGCAGAAAATGGCATAAACGGTGTAGGATACTTTATGAATAGGAAGGTGGGGCAGAGTGTGTGTACTAAGGAATGACGAAATACGCTTGAAGTTCTCTATAGATGCAGGAATAAGGAATAATTCAGATGCAGTACAATTGCAGAGGAATCAACATATCTGAAAAGGGCAATCACAGAAGAAAAACATAGGTACAAAGAAGGTATCTGTAAAGAAAGCAGGGGTAACAGAAGAAATACTTCAGTTAATCGATGAAAGAGGGAAGTACAAAAGTGTTGAGGGATATTCAAGAACACAGGAATACAAGTAGCAGAGGAAGGAAACAAATAGGAAGTACAGAGAAGCTAAGCCAAAATGGCTGCATGAAAAATTTCAAGAACTAGAAAAAGAAATGACTGTCGGAAGGACTGACGTAGCATACAGGAAATTCATAAAAACATTTGGTCAAATTAAACGCAAGGGTGGTAAAAATAAGAGTATAATGGGAATTCCACTGTTAAATGCAGAGGAGATAGCGGTTAGGTGGAAAGAGTACATTGAAGGCACCTATGAGGGGGGGGGGGGGGGGGGGGAATTCGTCTGATGTCGTAGAAGAAGAAGTAGGAGCCGATCTATAACAAATAGAGGATCCGTATTAGAATTTAAGAGCTTTGGAGCACTTAAGACCAAATTAGGCAGAAGGAATAGATAACATTCCATTGGAATTTCTAAAATCATTGGGGATAGTGGCAACAAAACGATTATTTACGCTGATGTGGAATATATGAGTTTGGCGACACACCATCTGACGCTCGGAAACATATCATCCACACAATTCCGATGACTGCAAGAGCTGATAAGTGCGAGAATTGTCCCACAATCAGCTTAACAGCTCATGCATACAAGTTGCTCACAAGAATAATACACAGAAGAATGGAAAAGAAAATTGAGTATGGAATGAACAGTCTAATGAGTAAATGGAAGAAAAACGAAAGAAATGAGAAGTAGCAGAAATGAGAAAAGTGAGAAACTTAACATCAGGATTGATGGTCACGAAGTAGATAAACTTAAGGAATTCTGCTGCCTAGGTAGCAAGAAGCCAATAATGACGGGGCAAGGAGGACATCAGAAGCAGACAAACACTGGAAAAAGGACATTCCTAGCAATGAGAAGTCTACAGTATCAAACATAGGCCTTAATTTGCGCAAGAAATTTCTTAATATATACGTTTAGAGCACAGCATTGTATGGTAGTGAAACATGGACTGCGGGAAAATGGAACAGAATTGAAGCATTTGAGATGTGGTGCTACATACGAGTAAATTAAGAGGACCGATGAGTTAAGAAATGAAGAGATTCTGCCTAGAATTTGAACCTCAAAAGAAAAAAAAAGAAAAAAGAGAACCTCACCGAACAATATAACTTCGCCGTGAGGTGCATGGCCTCTGCACGTTACGAGCACTAGGCTGCTGGCACTAATAGCCGCACTGAAGGCGAGGTACGGAATGACGTGACGGGAGAAGGCAGCTTAGTATGAAAAGTAGCGGTCGTCATATTATAAGGGAAACTGAAGACATCTAGTGGCGAATAGTATAAGAGGGTACTGACTAGCCCGAATGTTAGCAAATTGTGATTATATACATAGATTAGCGAGAACATTATGACCACCTACATAATAGTCGGCCGGTGTGGCCGAGCGGTTCTAGGTGCTTCACCCTGGAATCGCGTGACCGCTACGGTCGCAGGTTCGAATCCTGCCTCGGGCATGGATGTGTGTGATGTCCTTAGGTTAGTTAGGTTTAAGTAGTTCCAAGTTCTAGGGGATTGATGACCACAGATGTTAAGTCCCTTAGTGCTCAGAGCCATTTGAACCACCTACATAATAGCCGTTAGGTCCAGCATTGGCACTGATTACAGTGTTGACGCTAAGTGGTATGGAAGCAACGAGGCCTTGGTAGGTCGCTGGTGGGAGCTGCCACCATATCTGCAAACACAAGTCACTTAATTCTCCGACGTTCCGGTGAGGGGGGCGATGAGCTCTGACGCCACGTTCAATCACATCCAAGATGTGTTCTACCGAGTTCAGTTCTAGCGAGTTGGGGGCTCAGCACATCAATTGGAACTCGCCACTGTGTTCCTCAAACAAACCAATCACACTCCAGGCCTTATGATATGGAGCGTTATCTTGTTGAAAATACCACTGCCTTCGGGATACACGATAAGCTTGAAGGGGTGTACGTGGGCTGTACCCAATGTATGATACTTCTTTGCCGTCACGGTGCCTTGCGCGAGCTCCATGGATGCCGACGTGAATGTTCCCCAGAGCCGTCGCCAACTTGCCTCCGTCCCACAGTAGAATTGTCAAGGAGCAGGAAGGCGACAAATTCGCGCCTTCCCATCGGCATGATGAAGAATGTATCGGGATTCATCAGACCATGCAACGATCTGCCACTGCGCCAACGCCCAGTGCCAATGGTCACGGACCCATCTCAGTCGTAGTTGCAGATGTCGTGGTGTTAACATTGGCACATGAATGAGTCGTCGGCTGCCGAGGCAAATCGTTAGGAGTGTTCCGTATACTTTTGTGTTCAGACACACTTGTACTTTACCCAGAATTCATTTCACTGTCTGTCCTGCTTTACCAGTCTGCCCAGCCTACGACGTCCGACATCTGTAATGAGACGTGGCCACCCAACCCGACGACGTCTGGATCTGTTGTCACCTTGGTTTTGCCACATGTTGAAGACGCCAAAGCACTCCTCAAACACTGGACAAGTCATGCTGTTTACGAAATGCTCGTGCTAAGCGTCCAGGCCATCACATCTGCCCTCCGTCAAACTCAGATGGATCGCGCGCATTCCCCATTCTGCGAATGGACAGTGCGCTCATTGATACTACATGTACCGTGCGTGTGTCTGACTATCAGGCATTCCTCGCCATGTGACGCTGCTGTCGCCTGGGCGGGTTTTATATCGATAGTAGGTCTGTGGTCAAAATGTTATGACTGGTCAGTGTAATATACATAACTGAATACAAGATGTTCAGACGAAATAGAAGGTATGCACTGCTTAAACAAGAACCCTTCAGCTACCCTTAACGAGGATCCAAGCCTGAAGATGACGTATGTTTTAAATAATGATTCATTTTGGAAATAGCGCTCAAACATCAACCCCTTAGACTTTCGTCACGAGGGGACTGTATTTTTCTTTTTATTCCTTTAATTTTACTTGCCTAATTGATGCTCCTTTTCCTTTGTGAATATTTAATTTCGTTATGTTTATTTTCTTGTTATCCAACTTGCCAATATGTGCTCGTTTTCCGTATTTTATATTTTTGACATTTTATCTTTTATGTCTTTTTGATAGATGGTTAGGCACATAATGTTCATCATATTTTTATATTTAGACGATATACATTTAACCACCTTCTATTCAGTTAAATATTATGTATTCAGCATTTGCTAACGTTCAGGCTAGTCAGTCACCTCGTCCGCTGTTCGCCACTATATGGCTTCACTTTGCATCGTAATGTGATGGTCGCTAGTTTACGCGCGCGAGTGCCTTCTGTTATGAAGTCATTCCGTGACTGGCCATCATGTGCGGCTGTCAACGCCCGCAAGGTGTGTGCGGCGGCTACTCCCTCCCGGTGTAAATTACCTTACGTTGTTCGGTGACGTTCTCTTAGTGTTTCTCTCCCTTTTTTGTTCCCTTGACCGTACACCATTTTTAGATTATTTTTGTGCCTACGTGGTGCGACGCTCGTGTTTTCATTCTGACTAAACCATTGGTATCAATCTCATGTTTATCATTGGACAGTGAATCCCTTCTATTGTTGAAATAATCAGATGATAAGCGCCATACAATCTCTTATTACACACTGACGAAAGAAACTGCAACAACAAGGCGGAGTTGTGTGATATGAACGTTAGCTGGAAGGCGTGTTTTTACATTTGAAGTATGATGTCTATTTACATTTCGCACCAGTCGCATAATAGTGGCGCTCTTCGTCTCAGAGTAGCGCTTGCAAACCTACGTCCTCAATTATTTGCTGGATGTGTTCCAGTCTATGTCTTCCTCTACAGTTTCTGCCCTCTGTAGCTCCCTCTAGTACCGTGGAAGTCATTCCCTCAACTCTGAACAGATGTCCTACCATCCTGTCTCTTCTCCTTATCAGTGTTTCTTTCCTTTCAGATTCTGCGCAGAACCTCCTCATTAATTATCAATCCACCTAATTTGCAACATTCGTTTGTAGCACCACATCTCAAATGCTTCGTTGTCTTCTGTTCCGGTTTTCCTACGGTCCATCTTTCACTAACGCACGATGCTGTACGCCAGACGTACATTCTCAGAAATTTCTTCCTCAAATTAAGGCTGATATTTGATGTTAGTAGACTTCTCTTGTCCAGGAATGCCCTTTTTGCCATTGCTAGTCTGCTTTTGATGTCCTCCATGCTCCGTCCGTCATTGGTTATTTTACTGCCTAAGTAGTAGAATTCCTTAACTTCATCTACTTCGTGACCATCAATCCTAATCTTAAGTTTCTCATTGTTCTCATTTCTACTACTTCTCACATAGCGCCACTATGAGTATGCTTGCTTTAAATACATGCTGTAACAGTCGTGAGCATTAGTTAACTTTGGACTTGGTGAGTTTATGTTGGTGAAGAATGCCTCTAAGGCGACAAAGACGCCATTATCAACACTTCGTTGAGTTTGATCGACGTCGTGTAATAGGGCTACGAGAAGCTGGCTATTCCATCTGCGATGGTGCAAAAAGACGTGGCAGGAATGTAGCCACGGTACGTGATTCCTGGCAGTTGCAGTAAAGGGTATTTACAGTTGCAAGAAGATCGGGCTCCGGATGTCCACGTGGAAGACCAACGTGTTCGGACTATGACTCTGGCTCATCGTACTGCATCTACAGCAGCAGGTTGTGCAGCAGTTGGCACCACAGTGACGCAAAGGACTGCTACAAATCGGTTACTTCAAGGACAGCTCCTAGCCTGATGCCCTGTAGCTTGCATAACACTGACCCCAAACCTAAACTTATGCCATTTGCAACTTCATTGGAGAGCAGGGTAGAGGTCTGTTGTGTATTCTGATGAAAGGTGGTTTCTTCTCAGTACGAGTGATAGCCGTTTGTTCGTTGGAAGGAGGACAGTTGGCTGTCTGCAGCCAACCTGTCTGCGCACTAGACGCACAGAACCTGCACCTGGAGTTACGGTTTGGGGTGCGATTTTGTGTGACCGTAGGAGATCTCTCGTGGTTATCCCAAGCACCGTGGCTGCAAATCTACACGTCACCCTGACAATTCGACGTGTTGTCTTGCCATTCACGAACTGCATTCCAGAGGGTGTTTTTCGACAGGATGAGGCTCACCCACATACCGCTTTTGTAACCCAATTTGCACTACGGAATGTTACCTTCTCCAAATGAACACATATGGGACATCATCGGGTCATGACTTCAGCGTCACCCACAAACATCATTAACCGTCCCTGTACTGACCGAGCTAGCGGAACAGCCATGGAATTGCGTCCCACAAACTGACATCCGGCAAGTTTGTGTGCTGGCGTTCAACATTCTGGTGGTTGCGCCTTTTATTAATGTGCCAGCATTTCACATTCGCAATGGCTTGTCTCGCTCTTACATTAACCAGTGATCTTGCAATGTTAATCAATTAAATATTCTACCGAGACAGATGTATTACCCAAAACTCATTATTCTGCGTTAATTACTCTTCGGCCTTGCGATTTTTTTTTCCGTCAGTACAGTTTCTTCATTTTTCCGTTTGCATTCTTCTTCACCGGAAGATGGGCTTATAATTGCATGCAACTGGTCGTGATTTTGTACCAGTAAAACTATTAACAGCAGAAACTGTTATCATCTGACTCTTGTAAAGATAAATCTGTCATAGTTGCCATGACAGATTAAAGTGCTCTATAGTATGGGTACCACAGCACCTCGCAGAACATTTGTGGTGGTCTATTCCAATAGTGAACAGAAATGCAGGGCTATAAGCGCGCAGATACACCCGGCGGCAATTATTTCGCTAGCTTTGCTACTCGACTCGTGTACACGGGACGGCTTTGTGATGTTGCGAGGCAGCTCTGGCTAGCGCTCTAGCAGCTCGCATTGTTAGAGCCTGACGGCTGGGGGAGGTGAGAGGCAAGCGGCTAACTCGCGGCGATCACCGCGGCCACAGCAGCTGCCCATTGTGCGCCAATTGCATCACGCGGTACGCGGCAGACTGCCAATCAGGGGCGAGCCTCGCCCGCTCCGCTCCGCGCTGCACAGTGCGCCCCACCGCAGCTGCGGTCCATTGTCTGGCCCCCCACGCCGCGCCGTATCTGCCCTCCCAGCGTTGTACTCTTAATTGAAATTATGGACGGCATACGGTCAAAGTTGAGAATCCAATCTCCTTTTTACCGCACAAAATCATTCACTATTGTTTCTCGAAGCAGGAGCTCCAACTTTCTCAAGTAAATTTGAGTGAACGCCTTAGGCTACTATAATGTGGTTTGCGGGCTTTTTATCCCACTTTGTAAGCGGCTCCGACTCATGAAATGAATTCGTATGCACGATTGGCACTTTGTCGCGACAGCATTGTGCTGCGATTTGTTTTCGAGTACGCATGCATGATGAGAGCCCTCCAAACATCGACTCGCACTTATGCACACATCCATGATGAAATAAAATAGAAATTCTGATATCGGGTGTAATCGGGCATTGAAATCGATTATAAGTGCAGGGTGTTATGGGTACAGATGCAAATGTTTTTATTGGTCACTTAGGGCAGTGTACTGAATAACACTACATCAGTATTTTCTGAATTTTCAGACTAGTAATTATAGATATTACAAGTTGTATATTATTTAGTTCGTTACTACCTTCAGGTACACTGAAGAGCCAAAAATCTGGCACAACTGCCTGATGTGGTGTAGGGCCCCCGCGAGCACGCTGAAGTGCCACAACACAACGTGGCATGGACTCGAGTAATGTCTGAAGTAGTGCTGGAGGAAACTGACACCGTGAATCCTGCAGGGCTGTCCATAGTTCCGTAACAGTGCGAGGGACATGGAGATCTCTTCTGAACAGCGCGTTTCAAGGCATTCCAGATACGCTCAATAATGCTGATGTCTGGGAAGTCTGGGTGGTCAGCGGAAGTGTTTTAACGCAGAAGCATGTTCCTGGAGCCACTCTGTAGCAATTATGGACGTGCCGGGTGTCGTATTTTCCTACTGGAAATGCCCAAGTCCATTCGGAATGTACAATGGACATGAATGGATGCAGGTGACCAGACAGGATGCTTACGTACGTGTCATCTGACAGAGTCGTATCTAGAAGTGTCAGGGATCCCGTGTCACTCCAACTGCGCACGACCAACACCTTTACATAGTCTCCAACAGCTTGAACAGGTCCTTGCTGGCATGCATGGTTCTTGGATTCAGGAGGTGGTCTCCATACCCGTACATGTCCATCCGCTCAATAGAATTTGAAACGAGACTCGTTCGACCAGGCAACATATTTCCAGTCATCAACAGTCCAATGTTAGTGTTGACAGGTCCAGGCGAGGTTTATAGTTTTACATCGTGCTGTCAACAAAGGTACAAGAGTGGACCTTCGGCTCCGAAAGCTCATATCGATGATATTTCGTTGAATGCGTAGTTCACACGCGGACACTTGTTGATGGCCCACCATTGAAATCTGCAGCAATCTGCGCAAGGGCTGCACTTCCGTCACGTTGAACGATTCTCTTTAGTCGTCGTTGGTCCCGTTCTTGCAGGACCTTTTTCCGTCCGCAGCGATGTCGGAGATTTAATGGTTTACCGGATTCCTGATACTCACGGTACACTCATGAAATGGTCATACGAGAAAATCCGCATTTCTTCGCTACCTCGGAGATACTGTGTCCCATCGCTCGGGCGCCGGCTATAACGCCACGTTCAAATTCACTTAAATCTTGATAACCTGCCATTGTAGCATCGGTAACCTATGTAACAACTGCGCCAGACGCTTGTTGTCTTACGTAGGCGCTGCCGACCGCAGCGCCATATTCTGCCTGTTTACATATCTCTGTATTTGAATACGCATGCTTACACCAGTTTCTTTGGCGGTTCAGTGTATATGTGGAAGGAACAAGCCATTAATGCTTATTTTTACCAGGTCAGGCGTTGAACTATCGACGCGTAGACGCGAAGCGCTCGGTCTGTACTGACAGATGTAGTCCACTGAATGCTGCTGTTACGACTGTGTGGAAAATATCAGGTAGTAAATTATGTGACATGTTTGCAGGAAGACTGTTAGACAATAAAGTGCGTACATGCTTAAGCATCAGTTTTTACAGTATCTGCACATGTATAAAATATCAAAAGTTTTAAATATGGCTGCGTGATCAGTGACATAATTTTCGTTTATTAAATGGTTTATATTTGCTGCATTTCACGTTGTATTGTTGTTCTACAAACTTTGTCATTCAGCCCTCTTTATAATTCTACAATGGCTTTTTCATCCTTTAAACTATGCTTCTAAGCTCTTATGTAGCCAAAATGTTACCTTGTGTGCTGCTGTTAAAACATTGCCTTTTACTTCATGTACTAAATAATATTCATCATAATATTCGTCTGTCTTATTTGAATGTTAAGTAACCAGTTTGTGTATGTGGCTACTAGATGGCACTCTTGGTGTAATGTTCACCTGCCCACAATTGCTAACGCGGGCGCCTCAGTCTGACATAGGTGAGTAGCCCATAGTTGCTTGCCTTCCATGTATTATTTTTCAAAAATTTAGTGGCTAAAGCTTTATCGCTTGATATTTGTTCTTATACGTGACATGTAAGTACTGTTTCTATCTTGTGCTGTTAGTCAGTACTTACACTTTTATAAAAGAAATCGCATAATCTCTGGACTTATGTTATAGGCAATTTGAATCTTTAATTTTCTGATGAAGGCACTCATACAAGTGTCGAAGTCATGTTAAAAAACTTAATTTTTGCGACAGAGGGTTGTAATTGCTTTAAGTATAAAATATTCTTGCAACAAATTGACAGATCGTTGGAATTTTGCGCCGTAGCGTAGTCCATTGTTTTCTCAGCACATCCTAGCGCCCGTTTTCCAGGAGATGACGGCGCAGCAATGAATGAAATAAGATTGTCGTTTGAGTAACGCAAGGCCATATTGAAGTAGCATTCGAACTACGAAAACATGATGGAGGTACAAGAGCTAGGCATAATGTGTACGGAACTCTGCCACCAACACGTACAATAATTTATCGTATTCGGGACAAATTTGAAGCGGGCGGTACTATTCAGGATGTACGTAAGGAAAATTTTGGCCAACCAACAATATCAGCAAGTTCTGTTTCCAGCACTGCTGTGTTGCAACATTTTACTAGGTCAGCTCAGAAATCTGTGAAGCAGGGTGTACGTGAAAGTGAGGTAAGCCGATCAAGTGTACGACGAATTCTAAGGACTGCAAAGTGGAAAGTGTACATTTCAACTTCGCTGCACGCTATGACCGTGGACCACACGAATCGAAGGAAGTAATAATGTGATAATGTGAGTGACTTGATGGCATACTTCGCGAGGATGAAGGTTTTGCAGGGATGGTTATCTAATGTGACGAGGTGCAATTCAAACTGAACGGTACTGTAACTCGCAACAACTTCGAGTACTGGGATCCTAAAAATCCTCACATTTACGTGAACAAACATGTTAATCTTTTGGGTGTTAATGTCTGGCGTGGTCTCTTCACTGCGCAGTCTGAATGGCCCCTTTTCTTAGAAGGTGCCGTAATTGGTGAGGTATATCTTCATATGCTGCAAACATCGATTTTACCTGCTACCCGAGAGTTGTTTCGAAAAGATTTTACCTACCACAAGGTGGCGCTCCACCTCACTACCACAGAGATGTCAGGACCTATTTGAAAATCTACCTAGACGTTGAATAAGTCGAAGAGGAACTGTTGCGTACCCACGACGGTCCAGATCATACAGCCCTTGACTTTTACCTAAGGGCCGGCCGCCGGTGGCCGAGCGGTTCTAGGCGCTTCAGTCTGGAACCGCGCGACCGCTACGATCGCAGGTTCGAATCCTGCCTCGGGCATGGATGTGTGTGATGTCCTTAGGTTAGTTAGGTTTAAGTAGTTCTAAGTTCTAGGGGACTGATGACCTGAGACGTTAAGTCCCATAGTGCTCAGAGCCATTTTTTTTTTTTACCTAAGGGGGACTTTGAAAAATGAAAGTTATCAACAGAAGGCAGCAGCACTGAAGGATCTACAAGAAATCATGGAGGCGACCTGTACCATCAACACTGACAGCGTAGTTCGGTCAACAGTTCAGCGGCACCTACGTCGCTTGGCTGCTAATGGGAGTCACTTTGAACACATAAAACAACCTTCCCGCTTGCAAGAATTGTAACGGTATATCATTTTGCTCTATTAATATTGACTGTCGAAGAGTGTCTACAAAATTTTATGTACCCCCCCCCCTTGTATCTCTCTCTCTCTCTCTCTCTCTCTCTACACACACACACACACACACACACACACACACACACACACACAGAGGTGACAGCATTACTGATTCTGTGATTCTGAACAAAAACTTGATGTGAACACATGCCCTATTCCGAATGGTTTCCGAGATAGACCATTTTAATGTACAAAACGTTTTATTTTCTGTATTATTCATTGCCATTGTTTACAACGTACCACATTAACATACAGGAAGTTGAGAGGAACATTTTGATACAGGACACTTTTGGACTATGAAGTCGGAAAACTACCTCAAACTGTCCTACAAAAAGTACCTAAGCTACAGCGCACGGGCCGGCCGGGGTGGCCGAGCGGTTCTAGGCGCTACAGTCTGGATCCGCGCGACCACTACGGTCGCAGGTTCGAATCCTGCCTCGGGCTTGGATGTGTGTGGTGTCCTTAGGTTAGTTAGGTTTAAGTAGTTCTAAGTCCTAGGGGACTGATGACCTCAGCAGTTAAGTCCCATAGAGCTCAGAGCCATTTCAACCATTTCTTTCTTTTTTTTTTTTCTTTTTATAGCGCACGCGCGTCGCGCGAGATTTTCAGTATTTCCGCGATCTCACCGCGCAATCTGCTAGCCCTAGACAAAAAATAAATAGGACATTTTTGTAGCAAATTTAATTTAGTTTAATTGTGTACTGAGACCTATTTTTGTTGGAGTGTGCGGTTTTCGAGTTATTAACGAAAAACGTACAAAAGAGATATTAACTGTGTTTTATCTCGGAAACCATTCGCAATAGGGCATATGTCCATATGAAGTTTTTGTGAATCGCTAATACTGCCGCGTCTCAGAGCATGTCCCTTTCCCCCTGACTCACCCTGTGTATAAAATCCAAGGACGCTAGAAACGAACACTACTAGGACAATCTCGGGGGAACATAGAAATCTCAAACCTAGCTTTCGCAGACGACCTAGCCACGCTCTCGGATAACGAAGCAACAGCAACCAAACAAATAGAAATACTAAAATAATGTGCAGAAAAGATGGCCTGCAGATATTTTTTCAGAAGTCAAAATTCTTCTTCTCGAAATTAAACATACAAAAGCTATACGCAAAATACGGTAGGATAAACAGTGTTACACGTTTAAAATCCTGACCATACAGGAGGAGAAAAAAGTCTCACACAAAACTCGACTACAAAAAGTGAAGAGAACTCATGAAATAACACAAAACATATATAATAAGAAATGCATGTCCATTCAAACAACGATCAGACACAACAAAACAGTAACCAAGCTGGAAATACTTCAGGCAACTGAGACATAAACACTCCATAAGGTAAGAGACAAGGAAATCATACTAAAGGAAAAACGCAAAATCCTGAGAAAAATTCTTGACCCAAATCTGGCAGAAGAGGGGGCACACAGCAGGCTACCACCAACAAGACACACTAAAATAATTCTGGTGTACATACAAGGGGTCAGATCAGCAGTGTCATGGATCACACAAGTCGAACGTGACCTAGAAAAAGCACAAATCGATCCAGCAGAAATAGATAACAGAGACATATACAGAAACAAGATACACGATTGGAATGTTGAGTCAGAGAATGAAGCCACAAAGAAATCAGGGACAAAGTGGACTTATATAGAAAGAGACTTCACGGAAAAATAATAAGAGAATCATCGAAGATCAGAAAGAATGCTATGCGTGATCCTTGCATCGAGGCCATGTAGGATCACGCAGAGCATTGTGTCTCATTTGAGATTTGCCATATGGAATGAGGACGAATGACTCATGCCTTCTCATCCCGTACGGTAAGTCTTCCCTGACGCGCGGTTCTGGGTGACTTTCCCGAAATCTACTCCTTTTACTAGACTTCTCGAGTCCTTTTCATTCAACTCTTTTTCTTCCCCTTCAACCTTTCTGCCTGAAGAAGGAGCCACTGGCTCCGGAAGTTTGCCAATCACAACGGTCTTTTATTTTTGTTCTGCCACCACTTGGTGAGTAGATTTTTTTATCTATTCAATATATATATATATATATATATATATATATATATATATATATATATATATATATATATATATATAAAATTCAAATAAAAGAATCAAGTGTCATTTTGGCTCGATGCAGGAAATATTCCACCGGCAATCAATTTCTTCCCACAGTAGTTGTAGCAAATCAGGCGTAATTTGTGCAACGGCAGCGTCGTAGATTCTATCTTTCAGGTTAACTAAATTGTTTCTTGGGGAGAAACATAAACACGGTTAACGAAACCCTAGAGAAAAAACCCACTAACTTCAAGTCTGGAGAACGTGCGATTGGCCCTTCACGGCCATCCCACTGCCCTGGGAAGCGTTTATCAAGGAAAGCTCGAAATTCTAATGGGAAAAGAGGTTATGCAGCGTCTTGCTGGAAGTAAGCCATCCTATCTCGGTCATCTTCATTGATCTATGGTATTAAAAAGTTTTCAAGCATATCTAAATACAGAATACGAGTGACAGTTTTTTCTGAGAAGACGAAAGGGCCGTACACTTTCAATTTGATAAGGGTACAAAACACATTGCCTTGAGGGCTGTCACGAACATGCTCCACGGTTGCTAGTGGATTTTCTGTGCCCCAATTCTCAAGCTGTTAGTGTTCTCCATGCTCCCGATATGAAATGTTGGCTCATCGCTGAAGATTATTGTGTTCAGGAATGTCTCGTCGTCCTCTACCTGATGCATCAGTTTCTCACAGAAAGAAAATGACCCACGAGCAAACTTACCTGTATCACTAATGCGCTTAGCCATTGTGAACCTGAATGGTTTCAAGTGTAGATTTCTACCAGTACTCGCCAAAGTATCTTTTATGAAATGCCGGTCTCGGGAAACGCACATCGCGTTAATTTTTGTGGGCTGCGGACAAAGCTCTCATTTAACTGTTCGACATAATTATCAACACGCGGGTTCGAATCCTGCCTCGGGTATGGATGTGTGTGAATTTCCTTAGGTTAGTTAGTTTTAAGTAGATCTAAGTCTAGGGGACTGATCACTTCAGATGTTAAGTCCCATAGTGCTTAGAGCCATTTTGAACCATCAAAACTGGGGTGACGTTGTGAACAACCCGCCTCAGCTAAGTTCTTGGCCAAAAGTGCATTGTAAGACTGCTTGCAGGTTCTTTAGCATATTCGGTGCGAAATTTACGCCTGACAGTAGCAGAGTTCATTTCATGTCGCCAAAACATATAGCGATGACGCTCCGCACTAGTAAAAGTAGCCATTTTAACTATGAGCTACGCTAGAGCTCCTGGTAGAGAAATGGGATACTACTGCACTACGTCAATAAAACTTGAGGTTGTTTGCTCCGAAATGACGCATCTACCGATTCGGTAAGTTATCTCAATAAATTCATGTATCATTCTAAAGTTGTAAATTTTAGAATCGCCTAAAACTTTCACCGCAAATGTTGCAAAAATGGAAAGCGCTATTTATGTGCGGTTTTCATAGAATGGATTGGTAGTCAGGGGCTCGTGTTTTTAGCCAACAAACAAATTGTAATAATACTTGGAGAATATGTTTTTTGTGAAAACACACACTTTTTAAATAGAAAAATTCCCATTGACATTAGCAGACTAAACGTAGGGTAAATTTGAATATCAGTGGTTTCTTTTGCAGCGTCCTAGGCCAAGTCGTTTACGAGATATCGTATTTTGAAAATTTCCCACACCAATGCTTGTACATACCTTTGGTAGCACACACTGAAGTTCAACACAAGTGCGATTACTTGTTACCTGGATAACCATTCCCTTACGCCACTCAAATAGCTTTTAGATAAGTAGGCCTCCTCAATTACTTACTGGTGTAGCAAATCTTCGATTCAAGTATAGATGTGTACACTTATTTTTCTGCAACATTGGCCACGATCCTGTAGCTGTACTAAAATTATGAAATACTTTGGGCAACTCTGGAATCTTTCTGACATTAGCTGCATTAACTTTGAAGAAATTACCTATCGGTGACACATGAAAATAAGTGCCGGACCGCGACCCGAACCCGGATTTTCCTCTTATCGCGTGCAGTTGCCTTAACAACGTTCCACCATCGAAGTGCAGTTCCAGGACCCACCCAAACTTCCCTATGTCATACTGTCTACGACCCCATCCCTCGTAACTTTACTTGGATTACCGCCACAGGGTTTCAAGGAGACAAACGTATTCAACGTTAGTATTACGATCGTCATTTTGCCCAGCGTGACTTGTAATACTTGCTTTTATAATATCTGAAGAAATAGGCATTGGTGATCTTGAAGCTGCCTTAAGTTTAATCACACTTCGGCCGGCCGAAGTGGCCGTGCGGTTAAAGGCGCTGCAGTCTGGAACCGCAAGACCGCTACGGTCGCAGGTTCGAATCCTGCCTCGGGCATGGATGTTTGTGATGTCCTTAGGTTAGTTAGGTTTAACTAGTTCTAAGTTCTAGGGGACTAATGACCTCAGCAGTTGAGTCCCATAGTGCTCAGAGCCATTTGAACCATTTAATCACACTTCCGGAATCAGATATCAAGTGCATTAGATATGAATATATTGGCTATTGGTGGCACATGAAAATTTATCAGAGATCGGGGTCCGGATTTTCCGCTTGTCGCGAGGGTTTCCTCAAGCAATTTCGCTGTCCGAGCACGTTTCCGGGACTTACCCCAATTGCCATACGTCATGCTGATAATAGGGCAGAAGTCAGTTGTCTTTTCTTTCCGCCAGTTCCCTACGCAGGTCTACGGCTCATTGTCTGTGCCAAATTGCTATCCTCACAGCAGATGCTTCATGTGAGCAAAGAGATCAAAATCGGGAGGCTGTATGGTGGCTGATCAGACACTTCCCATCGCAAACGTGGCGGGAGCGTCTTACTTGCATCTACGAGACGTGGACCAGCATTTCCATGAAGAAGGACACGCATGTCAGTTACACATGAGGGCTGCATGAAATCATGTGGAACCCTCCAGAAGAAAGAAACTTGGTGGGAGATTCCACTGTTGTATGCATCTTTACGTGTTTACTGTGCGCTCAGAACTGACAATTGCGACAAGACGTGATCGACGGGCATACTGGAGACACTGCGCAACACATGTGCACAAAGCTTCATCGAATTCTTCAATAAATGGTTAAAATGGCTCTGAGCACTAGTGGACTTAACATCTGAGGTCATCAGTCCCCTAGAACTTAGAACTATTTAAACCTAACTAACCCAAGGACATCACACACATACATGCCAGAGGCAGGGTTCGAACCTGCGACCGTAGCGGCCGCGCGGATCCAGACTGAAGTACCTAGAACCAATCGGCCACTGCGGCCGCTTCATCAGATTCTCACTGTGGTTTTAATTTCGAGACCGTTCGGAATCCGAAATAAAAAGAAATAGTCTTCGTATCGTAGAAATAGTCCTCGTATTTGCCTGTAAACAAAACTGGCAGTGACGGCAAAGAAATCTATTTGCATACAGACAATTAAACAACATATCTAAAGGCAAGCTTGACACTTATACGACAGTTGTGTTGCAACAGCACAACCGATTGTGTAGACTTACGTAGTTCGTCGTCAGTGCGTTATGGAAAAGTAGGAACGTCTATTCCTGCTGGCAACGAGAACCCTTTTAATTCGAATGAGCACCTATTGACAACAAAGCGGGGCTGCTCGTAGGTGTGCGTGTGCGTGTGCGTGTGTGTGCACGCGTATGACTGCCGCCTGGCTACAATGAGACACGTATTGATCAGGCCACAGGGCTCATGCAGCGGCGACCCAAAGCACGTCTATTACGGGGTAGAGCGCCTCCGGCACTGCCAAACACAGACCATACCATTACCTCTGGTGTCCGCTAACATAACGCTTTTCATTCATATGCATGTGTTTTGGTGCCGCCCTGGGGTGGGAATTTCATGAACCTCAAATTAGCCATTTCAACGTAAATTACTTAACCGTGTAAAGGTAGACATAAATAATTTTTATTCTCTCTAAGCCTTGTGAGAGTCATTCAACACGGATACATTCACCAACATGCTTTGGTGTTTATTGTAACTGATTTTTCTAACGATATTCGTTTGTATGCTGTCTTTATTGGCATCATGACACATAGTTCCATTCTACTCAGTAAAATGTGTATCCCTTCCAAGGTACCACAGCTGACCAGGAAACAGAATCTGTTGAGAACATTTCAGTAAATTAATCTGTCCCGTTTCCTAAACAGAACAAGACACCTTTGCACATTCGTGACGTTTTTTGGAGAAACATTGACTAGTGATGCTGTAATTTTTGGAACTGACCCACTGATCGGGTGACGAAATGTGACATTACACGATCCTTATGCTCTTGGCTTACCAGATAATAGTGATATATAAAATAAAGTACAAATAAATAGCCTCCTGATAGCTAGCCATGACAAAACTCTTCCATCTGGCGTGGAAGATTATGAGACAGGCGAAATACTATCAGATTTCAAGAAGAATATAACAATTATAATTCCAAGGAAAGCTGGTGCTGACAGCTGCGAATATTACCGAACTATCAGTTTAATAAGTCACAGCAGCAAAATAGAAGTTGACCTAGTGGAAGATCAGCTGGATTTAGGAGAAATGTAGGATCGTGTGAAACAATATTGACCCTATGAGTTATATCACGAGGTAGGTTGAGGAAAGGCAAACCTATGTTTATAACGTTTGTAGACTTAGAGAAAGCTTTGGACTACTCTCTTTGAATTTCCGAAAGTAGCAGGGGAAAGCACGGGGAGAGAAAGGCTATTTACAATTTGTGCAGTAACGACATAGCAGTTGAGTTGATGGGCATAAAAGGGAAGCAGTGATAGAGAAAGAAGCGAGACGGGACTGTAGCATATCGTCAGTGTTATTCCATCTGTACACTGAGCAAGCAGGAAACGAAACGATAGGGAAAAGATGCTGTAAGAATTAACGTTCAGGGAGAAGAAATAAAAAAAACTTTGAGGTTGGCCAATGACACTGTATTCTGCCAGAAACAGCAAAGAAACTTGTAAGAGAAATTGACTGTAATGGACAGTGTCTTGAAAGGAGGATATAAGGTGAACATCAACAAAGCAAAACAAGTGTAGTGGAATGTAGTCGAATTAAATCAGGTGACGTTGAGGGAATTAGATTGGGAAACGGGACACTGAAGGTAGTAGATGAGTTTTATTATTTGGCCAGCTGAAGAACTGAGGATGGCCAAAGCAGAGAGGATAAAAAATGTAGACTGACAATGGCAACATAGCGTCTCTGCAGAAAAGAAATTTGCTGACGCCGAATATAGATTTACGTGCTAGGAAGCCACTTCTGTAAGTATTTGTATGGAGTGTAGCTGTGTATTGAAGTGAAAAGAACGGAAACTTTTGAAATGGGGTGCTATAGAAAGATGCTGAGTATTAGGTTGGTAGATCACGGGACTAATAAGGAGGTACTGAAGAGAACTGAGAAGAAAAGGATTTTGTGGCACAACTCTACTAGAAGAACATATCGATTTATAGGGCAGATCCTGAGATATCAAGGGAAGTGTGTGTGTGGGAGGGAGAGGGTGAACAAAAATAGCAGAAGTAAAACAAGAGACGAATTCGGGAAGCAGATTCAGAAAGATACAAGTTGCAGTAGTTATTTCGAGATGAAGAGGCTTGTACGGCATAGAGTAGTATGCAGAGCTGCACCAAACCAGTCTTCGGACCGAAGACCACAACAACAACAAGCTTTTGGCTTATCAAATGACATATCAAAGACGTAATGACCGAAAGCAGCGGCGTCTGCATAGACTTGTCAGCGCCAACAGAAAAGCGACACCGCGTGAAATAACCACAGAAATTAATGTGAGACGAACATTCTGGACAATTCGAGCGAATGGTTTGGCCACCAAGATCGCTCGACATGAATCCCATCGAATATTTATAGAGCATAATGGAGAGGTCACTTCGTGCACAACATTCTGCACCCGGAGCAATTTCATGATTATGGAAGGCTACAGAGGCAGCATGGCTCAATATTTCTTGTTGACTCCATCCCAGGTCAAGTTGCTGTACTACAATGGGCAAAGTAGATTCGACATGATATTAGGAGGTGTCTTATTGTACCTCAGAGTACATACTCTGAAAACCATTACGAAGCGTTTGGCCGAGGATACTCAGCACGGTATATCATGTTAGCATTTTTTCCCGTTTCAGTCGCGTATGGAGCGTGAGAGAAGTAAATTCATAAATGCTTCTGTGAATGCTGTAACTATTTAACTTTTACGGTCCCTATGTTAACGATATGTAGGGGGATGATGTATACCTCCAGATTCTGGTCCTTGAAGCTTTCGCAGAATAATTATGTTTCCGTGAAGCTGTTCTGCGAGTGAAACTTCTGACCACTCGTGAGGCCCTTATTTGTATAAGTTCGAGTCGTGTTTGGTGTTAGTCCCAAAGATTCAGCAGTTCACTGGGACGCAAAAAGTGATTTGCAAATTTTGTAAACTGGGTGCTTTTTAGTACTTATTTTATCTTCACATTTAAAGCTATAGTTTTAATTTTTAGCTTCTAAGTGCTAGTCAGCAAACCGTGAGTCGATTTTTTGGTGAAGTTACCTTTAGCTAACAAGTAATGTGCAGCCAGTTTCCCAGTGACCAGGTCCAGTGGATATAGCTCAATTATTAGAAGTAATGCATCATTGAACACATTTTATTCCATGTTTCTTAGCGAACCTTATCGTCTAATTCGCTGCACGTGGGCGAACGTAGAGTGCAAAATCCATCAACGCAGCTTTCATGGCGGCAGCAGCGCTCTGAACTATAGAACGCACCTGCTGAGCTCAACTTTCTCGGTCGGGACTTGGTGCACCTGCCGCCATGGAACACTCCCCGAAACTTTGCGCAAACCTGCGGGGCCGGAGCGGCTGTTTCACGCGGCTGGAGAGGGGAGATTGGTGGTCGTAGATATAAGAGACGCTTATCAGCGCCTGCAAAAGACGCCGCGTGAGTTATTGCGATAACGGAGGAGTGAGTGGCTCCTAAATCGCTGGGGTGGACTTATATGGAGGTCATCGCGCAGCTGCCTTGAGAAATATACGGCGGCGGCGCACAGCCGGATGGTAACGACCGCCTTTCCTCAGGGGACGCAGTTGGGGCCGGAGATAACACGTGAGGCACCGTCGCGGGACCGCGCTCTCGCTCCCTGCGGAGTGCCCTCAACCGTTGATCACAGCTCGGTTGGGGTTTCTTGAACAGAGCAAGCGCTCTGCATGAGCCGCCTCATTTATCGAACTCCCCAGCATAGAGTCGGTTAGCATCCCTGTCTTATCTGTCACGTTCAATGGGGTCCTTACAGAATATGAATGCAACATACTAAGCGCACAATGTCTTAAACACTATTGACGTGCGTAGCTGTATAGTAGTTTTACGCCCAAAATAACCCTGTGACAGTATTACGTCAAGCATGACATTTCAGTTCAGCTCGTTCAATTAGATTTTTTTTCAGGTAAGAATTTATTTCCAATTCGCTACAATACTAATTTAAATGATAATTAAATGGACACCCTAGCTGCAAACAGGCGTTGATGTACTTCGTTGGGGACATGTTGAAATTGTGTGCCCCGACAGGGACTCGAACCCGGGATCTCCTGCTTACATGGCAGACGCTCTATCCATCTGAGCCACCGAGGGGACAGAGGATAGTGCGCCTGCTGGAACTTATCCCTTGCACGCTCCCCGTGAGACCCACAGTCCCAACCTGTCCATACCACTACATTCGTAGTGCGTCTAATAGTACAATGAAGTGCATCAACGCCTGTTTGCAGCTAGGGTGTCCATTTAATTATCATTTCATTTCTAGCAAAGCTGCATGGTCATCTACGGCAACTGTTCTTTCGGGAACAGATACTACCGTTATGTATAGTTAAAATATGGCTTCCCGGCCATTGACCTTTTTGTGCAAACGCACAGGCTATACTCGAACTCGTACGGGACTTGGTAGATTAATCTGCCACGAGTAATAAGTATGATGGGCAAACATCTATCAGGCACACTACGAATGTAGTGGTGTGGACATGTTGGGAATGTGGGTCTCACGGGGAGCGTGCAAGAGATAAGTCCCTGCAGGCCCAATGTCCTCTGTGCTCTCGGTGGCTCAGATGCATAGAGCGTCTGCCATGGAAGCAGGAGATCCCGGGTTCGAGTCCCGGTCGGGGCACGCTTTTTCAACATGTCCCCAATAAGTACATCAACGCCTGTTTGCAGCTAGGGTGTCCATTTAATTATCATTTCATTTCTAGTAAAGCTGCATGGTCATCTATGGTAGCTGTTCTTTCGGGAACAGATTCTACCGTCATATATAGTTATGATAGTAATTTACACACATAATTTCTCTCCAAATGGTGGTCAATATTTCTGATAACCCTGGTATTTTTCTGTCACTGTGGTCTACATAGGAGGTCGTTTTTCTTCTGGTGCTGCAATATTTCAGTGAGTGCGAGTACTGATCTCTTTTGCTTCATCGCTGTATGCTACGAAACTAGAACGTTGGATAACACTGTCCGAAATAGGATGTCTATTCGGAAGCTACAGTCCGATAGGTTGCGAAATGGAAACCACAGTGAAAATCAAAACTGATTTGCAAGTGTTTCTACACCTTTCAGCTACTTCTCTGCACAGTCACCGATACTTCTTAGATATTTGTCGTAGCATTGTACCAACTTTGCAATACCCGCGCCATAGAAGACAGCCGCTTATTCTTTCCTTCACTTCTCTACGTTGGCCTGCAGTTCGTTGCCTGTGCAAAATTATTTTATTCAAAGTCAGAGATTCATGTGAGCAGAGATGAACATCAGACGGAGCCAAGTCCGGGCTCTATGAGCGATCAAACACTACCCATCAAAAACGCTGCAGGGGCGTTCTCATTGTACCGCAGCATGCGGCAGAGAACTGTCGTGAAGCAGGAAATGCATGACGTGTACGTTATGTGGGGTTGCACGAAATCAGGCAAAGCCTCGCAGCAGGCACATACGCTTAGCGGAAGACACTACTCTTCTAGGCATCTTGACGCGCTCATGGTGAGCTCAGAACTGAAAAGAGTGAAGTGACGCAAACGACAGCCATACTAGAGACACTGCTCAACACATCTGTGCTAAGCTTCATCGAAATTTCACCGTCGTTCCCATTTCGCGACCTGTCGGAATTTACTTTTCGAATAGCGCTCGTATTTATTCATGCTGATGGCCTTTCAGCCTCGAATTCTGCCACCAGTCAGAAACTTTTAGCAGTCTGCTTCAACCTCTCCAAACTCAGTTCCAAAACATCCTCCATCGAGAGTATTTGCTCTGTAGTTCTCAAATGCGGCACCCATTGAAACGCATTCTTATTGATACGTAGAAACTCATTTAATATGTATGCATTGAAATGAGATCACAAGTACCTCGAACGAACAAGTCTCATTGCGACAGCCTTCTCGCACTATACCGTGTATTTTGTTGACAATTTCTTAAAGAGATTCGTCAATTTCATTTATGGAATGTACCAAGGTTTCAGTAATCTTAAAACATAAATTTTGTTTTGTAATAAAAGTTCTTGAGCATTTTGTAGAGTTCGCCTGAATTTATCCAATTTGTATTTACATCTAGACCGAAGGCCACAGCTTTTATACAACACAATTTTCTCGCTGTACTCTACTCACCGTTGTTCTCCATCGTTTATTCCCCACCAATGAGACGAGGATGGCTTATTGTAGAATTCCAACATGCTGGAAATTGCAGAGATTCCCAGATGGTGAGTTCAGTGAGGTGATGGCTTATTGCAGAATTCCATCATGCTGGAAATTACAGAGATTCCCAGATGGTGAGTTCGGGGAGCCGACTTTCAGTTCCAGCAAAATCAAGAGAAAATTTCCTAAAACTTTTCTCGAGTCAAGAACTTGAAACTATACTTTTAAACAACTGCACATAGCCTCTCTTTGAAAGTTGAATAAAATTGTTATAGGAATAACCCTACCATTAATCATGCGGTTTAACAGAATTTCCAGCTATCTCAACGGACTTTTCAACCCTCACTCTTATTTTCTTGGTTCCAAACATCTATCACAAAAAGGTATAAGTAGAACGTGATATCAATGGCCACTGGTCACGTGGTTCAGTAAACGTAAAATAGTCAACCGTGATAGAAGCTGTAAACCATAGCATAGTGAATACCCAAAAGTTTTTCATATGAATATTAATGAATTTATTTCTTAATAAAAATCAGTCGAGATTGGAATAAAAGAATTTATTTTTAATTCTGATAACCGGTGTTGCTCTATAAGACTATCGTTAGACAAAAGGCTCTAAACGATATACTTCAGTTTTGAGAGAGACGTCTGCAGAGTTGGAACCCACACGATGCCGCTTAACGTAGCATACACGTTTCCCTTTTTCTTTTTAATGGCTGCTGACCCGAAGGGCATGCGACCGCGTGACTCAGATCCACATTCTTTCTCGAAACAGTCGCCGTTGGCCGCTATGTAAGTCTGCCAACGTTCGTGTAGCTGCTCGAAGGGCCACTCAAACATAGCAGAAGGGACCCATATAGCTTCTCTTGTGGCCGGCATGACCTCTCAGTTGGACAAGATCTACCCCCACGTAGGAGTGCTTTCATACGGTGAAAGACACATCGCATGCAGCGAAATCAGGTAAGCAGTCGGAAGGTGTGGTACAACGGTGAACTGTTGCCCCCAAGTTCCTCTTGCACGAGGACACAGCGATGCGCAGGGGCGTCTTCGGGTAGCAAAAGGCAGTTGTTTCCATTTCCGAGCTCAGAACGCTTACGATGAACTGAATCGCGTAAACAGCCAAGGATCTCCTTGCAGCGAGTTTTGTTTACCATTACACCATCTGAGATGAACTGCATGTGAACAATTCCACTTGAACTAAAACAACAGTTCAAGCACCACCGTGCCTTTTGACCTATCTTGTCCAGGTTATCTTCTGTCGTGGCAATACTAGCGTTTTCCAGCTGACGGACTGTCTCTTCACTTATTCAACAAACAGCAAATTTGTTCTCCGTTCATGATCAGCACTACTGACTAGATTTTAAAAAATTGTCATGCGATCATCACAATTACCTTGCGTCAGGATGCTTGGCACACCGAGCTGTGTAAGAGGCTACATGTTCAGGTCAACAGCGGGAATTTTGTTGCACGTACTGTAGCTGACGCCAACTGCTGTTGCGACACCGTCTACCGCTTTGGAGCGGTTGGCACGCACCAACATTGGAACCTCTTTATCAGTGCGTTCACATCGAACCCTCTGTGTCTTCGAACCGACCAGTACGCACATTATTGTCCAATTTCTGTTTCCTTGCGGAAAATGTCGGTGCCACCGAAACACAACATTCTGACGATGCATTGTCACCGTAAAACGTACTGCATCATCTGAAACATTTCGGTAGTGGTTTTGCGAAATTTCTGGCAGAACTTAATGTCTGTCCGTTGTTCCAACTGCGACTTGCTTGAGCTCTGACGTGCGCAAAGAAGTTACCACTACAATAGCAACAGTATTTCTGCTTATGGTGCAAGCACTCAACTGTCTGTTGCTGGGCGGGAGACTAAAGCCGTCGTCACACGGAAGTTGTTTCTCATCGTGAAACATGCCAGATGTGCTGCCCGTCGTGGTTGCTGCACGCTCTGAAACCACCTGCTACATCTCACGGAACATGCTCCTCATCGTGTTTTGCGACCTCAGCGCTCTCCAGCGGCAGTATGGGGCATCTTGCGTGCAAATTAGACAATTTACTCATGAAAATGGACGCTCGTAAAATAGCTACGTTAGCTGTTCTAGCGGTTGTCGAAGGAAAGCAGCGAAACTCGGCAAGAATATTCTGGCCTCTTCAATGGCTTGAAGAACGAATAATGCTGTATAACGATCTGGCAAAAATACTAGTGGAAGCTAAATCTTCATCCCATCTCTGGTTTTAAATTTCACATACTGAAAGTGTAGTGTCTAAAGTCAGTTTGCGCATCATTGTCATCTATATTCTCGATGTTCGTTGACTACACTTACTCTGTAATAAACTAATTCATTAATAGATATCAAGATTCGTTTCGTAATTTGATTTGAATGGAAGAGGATATATTTCTAAGCTGCTCACCATCATCGAAAAGAATATTTACCGACAAGATGCAAACATGAAGCAGTCCATGAAACCAAGAACTACGTACATATATTTTGCAAAAAGCTTCCATAATAGCAAAAACTTCTAGTGTGTGACTTCTGTCTACTCTGTGACAAAGACTGGCACTGGGAAATCAATCTAGTCGTTAGAGTCTGCAAGAAGAATTACAGAAAATGCATTATTTATAATAAATAGCACCGACTGCTGCAGAAAATGCTTCCATTAAATTATTAAGATACACCCACAATCTTTTGAGAAACGAAAGTTGGAAAAGTAAGTTGGAAGGAGATGGACCCTCTCGTTCTCTGCTCACCACACTGTCAGCTGAGCAACGACTACAACATGACAGCTACGCCCCGGTATGTGGTATAGGCCTACACTGTCTAAAGACTACTGTCTAAAGATCTACTCGTACAACTGTGGTTCAAATGGCTCTTAGCACTATTGGACTTAACATCTGAGGTCATCAGTCCCCTAGAACTTAGAACTACTTAAACCTACCAACCTAAGGACATCACACACATCCATGCCCGAGGCAGGATTCGAACCTGCGACCGTAGCGGTCGCGCGGTTCCAGACTGACGCGCCTAGAAACGCTCGGCTACACCGGCTGGCACTCGTACAACTGTCATTGGTTGATATTAACCATGATGAAATGTATCAGAACGACGAGATTTTGTAAATCATCACACTGCCGTGGCACTGAAGCTCTTTCTTTCATAGCAAAGTTGTTATAACACTGAAAACATCGAATACAGAAGCCTTTGTCGAATGTTTTGAACTTTCCTGACACTCTATTATAACAAATACTAGCTATAACGACTCGTTTTCCAGGGATCCTCCATTTTCTGACGTCTTAAAACAGCTTATATTTGTAGTACGTACTTAATGAGAAAGAAAGCCCACCATACGCGTAGTTTAATTCAATACAAAACGCCGGCTCCCTATTTCCGCTAGCGAGGTAAAAACAGCGTCGCATCTCCTTGACCACGTTCCTCACCAAAGACAAAAATCTACACTCGGGATTCTTGATTCCACGCTTCACAGTTTAGTAGAATGTGGAATTCCACGCTGTGACATCACCAGCTCCACGTCCACGTGTGTTAGCGCTTCCCATGAGAGAATGGCTATAACTGACAAGGTACCATACTACGGCGCCACCTGTCCGCTCTAACAGTACCACACTGCGGCTATGCGCCCAGTCTCGGAAATTTTGACAGTACTACCTACAGCATTCATAATGGGTCGTATACGACAAAGCTTTAACACCATAAAATCTAGCATAAAGCTAGGGGTAGCGTCTTTGATTCATAATCAAAACGACTCGGTCCCGGGTTCGATCCCCACCATTGCCTAAATTTTGATAAATAATCAGCATTGGCGGCCGAAGACTTCCGGCATAAGAAGTCAGCCTCATTCTGCCAACGGCCTTGTCAAATAGGGCGGAAGAGCGGACAGAGGTTCAGGGCACTCTCTTGTCCTAGGGGTGGGAAACTGCACCTAAAGGCGGAAGAATCAGCAATGATCAACGACATGAGGATGCAGAAGGCAATGGAAACCACTGCATTAAAGACACGTAACGTGTATCCACAGGACATGTGGCCTGTAATTGAAGAAGTGTCATGATGATCTCTCCATTGGCAAAAGATTCCGGAATAGTCCCCCATTCGGATCTCCGGGAGGGGACTGCCAAGGGGGAGGTTACCATGAGAAAAAGATTGAATAGTCAACGAATGGATAACGTTCTACGAGTCGAGGCGTGGAATGTCAGATGCTTGAACGTGGTAGGGAAACTAGAAAATCTCAAAAGGGAAATGCAAAGGCTCAATCTAGATATAGTAGGGGTCAGTGAAGTGAAGTGGAAGGAAGACAAGGATTTCTGGTCAGATGAGTATCAGGTAATATCGACAGCAGCAGAAAATGCTGTAACAGGTGTAGGATTCGTTATGAATAGGAAGGTAGGGCAGAGGGTGTGTTACTGTGAACAGTTCAGTGACCGGGTTGTTCTAATCAGAATCGACAGCAGACGAAAACCGACAGCGATAGTTCAGGTATACATGCCGACGTCGCAAGCTGAAGATGAACAGATAGAGAAAGTGTATTAGGATACTGAAAGGGTAATGCAGTATGTAAAGGGGGACGAAAATCTAATAGTCATGGGCGACTGGAATGCAGTTGTAGGGGAAGGAATAGAAGAAAACGTTACAGGAGAATATGGGCTTGGGACAAGGAATGAAAGAGGAGAAAGACTAACTGAGTTCTGTAACAAGTTTCAGCTAATAATAGCTAATACCCTGTTCAAGAATCACAAGAGGAGGTGGTATAATTGGAAAAGGCCGGGAGATACGGGAAGATTTCAATTAGATTACATCATGGTCAGACAGAGATTCCGAAATCAGATACTGGATTGTAAGGCGTACCCAGGACCAGATATACACTCAGATCACAATATAGTAGTGATGAAGAGTAGGCTGAAGTTCAAGACATTAGTCAGGAAGAATCAATACGCAAGGAAGTGGGATACGGAAGTACTAACGAATGACGAGATACGTTTGAAGTTCTCTAACGCTATAGATACAGCAATAAGGAATAGCGCAGTAGGCAGTACAGTTGAAGAGGAATGGACATCTCTAAAAAGAGCCATCACAGGAAGGAAAACATAGGTACAAAGAAGAGAGCTGCGAAGAAACCATGGGTAACAGAAGAAATACTTAAGTTGATTGATGAAAGGAGGAAGTACAAACATGTTCCGGGAAAATCAGGAATACAGAAATACAAGTCGCTGAGGAATGAAATAAATAGGAAGTGCAGGGAAGCTAAGACGAAATGGCTGCAGGAAAAATGTGAAGACATCGAAAAAGATATGCTTGTCGGAAGGACAGATTCAGCATACAGGAAAGTCAAAACAACGGTTGGTGACATTAAAAGCAACGGTGGTAACATTAAGAGTGCAACGGGAATTCCACTGTTAAATGCAGAGGAGCGAGCAGATAGGTGGAAAGAATACATTGAAAGCTTCTATGAGGGTGAAGATTTGTCTGATGTGATAGAAGAAGAAGCAGGAGTCGATTTAGAAGAGATGGGGGATCCAGTATTAGAATCGGAATTTAAAAGAGCTTTGGAGGACTTACGGTCAAATAAGGCAGGAGGGATGGATAACATTCCATCAGAATTTCTAAAATCATTGGGGGAAGTGGCAACAAACGACTTTTCACATTGGTGTGTAGAATATATGAGTCTGGCGATATACCATCTGACTTTCGGAAAAGCATCATCCACACAATTCCGAAGACGGCAAGAGCTGACAAGTGCGAGAATTATCGCACAATCAGCTTAACAGCTCATGCATCGAAGCTGCTTACAAGAATAACATACAGAAGAATGGAAAAGAAAATTGAGAATGCGCTGGGTGACGATCGGTTTGGCTTTAGGAAAAGTAAAGGGACGAGAGAGGCAATTCTGACGTTACGGCTAATAATGGAAGCAAGGCTAAAGAAAAATCAAGACACTTTCATAGGATTTGTCGACCTGTACAATATGTACAACAACCAAGAGGGAATAATAAGAGTGGACGATCAAGAACGAAGTGCTCGTATTAAGAAGGGTGTAAGACAAGGATGTAGCCTTTCGCCCCTACTCTTGAATCTGTACATCGAGGAAGTAATGATGGAAATAAAAGAAAGTTTCAGGAGTGGAATTAAAATACAAGGTGAAAGGATATCAATAATACGATTCGGTGATGACATTGCTGAGTGAAAGTGAAGAAGAATTAAATGATCTGCTGAACGGAATGGTTAGGTTAGGTTAGTGTTGTTTAACGTCCCGTCGACAACGAGGTCATTAGAGACGGAGCGCAAGCTCGGGTTAGGGAAGGATGGGGAAGGAAATCGGCCGTGCCCTTTCAAAGGAACCATCCCGGCATTTGCCTGAAACGATTTAGGGAAATCACGGAAAACCTAAATCAGGATGGCTGGAGACGGGATGAACGGAATGAACTGTCTAATGAGTACACAGTATGGTTTGAGAGTAAATCGGAGAAAGACGAAGGTAATGAGAAGTAGTAGAAATGAGAACAGCGAGAAACTTAACATCAGGATTGATGGTCACGAAGTCAATGAAGTTAAGGAATTCTGCTACCTAGGCGGTAAAATAACCAATGACGGACGGAGCAAGGAGGACATCAAAAGGAGACTCGCTATGGCAAAGAAGGCATTTCTGGCCAAGAGAAGTCTACTAATACCAAATACCGGCCTTAATTTGAGGAAGAAATTTCTGAGGATGTACGTCTGGAGTACAGCATTGTATGGTAGTGAAACATGGACTGTGGGAAAACCGGAACAGAAGAGAATCGAAGCATTTGAGATGTGGTGCTATAGACGAATGTTGAAAATTAGGTGGACTGATAAGGTTCTACGCAGAATCGGAGAGGAAAGGAATATGTGGAAAACACTGACAAGGAGAAGGGACAGGATGATAGGACATCTGCTAAGACATGAGGGAATGACTTCCATGGTACTAGAGGGAGCTGTAGAGGGCAAAAACTGTAGAGGAAGACAGAGATTGGAATACGTCAAGCAAATAATTGAGGACGTAGGTTGCAAGTGCTACTCTGATATAAAGAGGTTAGCACAGGAAAGGAATTCGTGGCGGGCCGCATCAAACCAGTCAGGAGACTGATTACCGAAAAAAAGAAGCTACATTAGCTATGATATGAAATGATGAGTTACCAAGAGGAGCTGGGACGTGAGGAGCTGGGACACTGAGCCTCTGTGTAGCGCTAACTGGTATCTGTAATGAACTACTGACTTACTAGCTAAGGCTAGGGGTTATAAACAGGGAAGCTCTGCTCACTGTTCCCCGTGTATACGTTGCCATAGTGACGAGCAAAGAGGATCCATTCAGCCAACAGTCACCTTGTACTGACCAGCCGGGGGTAATTTCTGCTGGAGGACCAGTGTAACGATGTGACCCGTCCCAATACTCGGCGTTAAGCAGTGACCAGTCACAGCTGTCTACTTGCATACGTACACTGTCTGCTTGTTAAACTCTGAATAACAGTTGAAATACACATTACAATGAAACATAATAACGGATTAAATAATATACTACCATCTTCCATGAAGTTATGCAAACTATTCGGAGCGTTTATATTGTAGTGACAATTGGTACGAAAACTCATTTGTGTTGAGTGCCGAATATATTAAGCCGAACACAAATGGTTACAGGAATTATTACGATATGGACTGCTTTCTATTAAAGTATTAAGGACGTTCGCTGGTGTTCCACAATGATGTCAATAAGTAAATTCTGCTGCATTCTGTTTAGTTAGCGGAGGCAGCATGTCTGAATGTTTCTGCAACTATATCAGTTTTAATGATCATGGCCCGAGCCGCACGGTGGAGGCAGCACTACGCTCGCACAGTTTTCATCGAATACTGGTTTTTCTTAATTTTACTGATTTTAGAGACGACTGTCGCCACTCGGCCAAAGATTCTCATGTAGGATACACTGCTACAAAACAGCAGAAAAGTGGTTTAAATGGCTCTGAGCACTATGGGACTTAACTTCTTTGGTCATCAATCCCCTAGAACTTAAAATTACTTAAACATAACTAACCTAAAGACATCACACACATCCATGCCCGAGGCAGGATTCGAACCTGCGACCGTAGCGGTCGCGCGGTTCCAGACTGTAGCGCCTAGAACAAAACAGCAGAACACCTCGGAATTCCTTATAATTACCCGCTTGGTGTCTGGATCTCTAAACACCGTAGTAATGCTCAACAATGGGTCGGAAGAGCGTATTATGAACTGTTTCCTCAAGAGAAGTGACACTTTTCCCCTGAATTCTAACAGAACTGAAGATCTCATACGACTTCTGTGCTGAGTATTTCGAGCGTTCCTTCCATTACATATCGCTTCGTAGAATTATCTCTACGTAATTAAATGAGACGTATCTGTTATGTAGTACTAACTAGGTGAAGATAGAGTGGAATATATCCAACAAATAATTTACTACGCTAAATGCAAATACTACTCTGATGTAGAGAGGTTGTCACAAGAAAAGCAATTTTTTTTTCTCCTGACCTCGCATAGCTCGAATAGTTGCGCATAGGAGAACAATTCTCCTATGAGTTTTTTGTGATTTACTTTTCATACATGATATTAGCATCAAGGACCTTAACGATTTTGGTATTAGTCTTCGCACAGTTTTATTGAGACTTAACATTAAGCGCAACTACTCGAGCTATGCGAGGTCAGGAGAAAAAAAATACTTTTCTTGTGACAACCTCTCTACATCAGAGTAGTATTTGCATCCATGGTAGTCAATTATTCGTTGGATATATTCCACTCTATCTTCACCTATAGTTTCTACTCTCTACAGCTCTTCAGTTGCACTGAAGTTATTCCCTGTTGTCTTTACACAAATGCTATCATCCTATCCCCTCTACTTGTCAGAGTTTTCCACATGTTCTTTTCTTCACTAACTCCGCAGATAATCTCCTCATTCCTTATCACTCCACCTAATTCTCAACAACGTTCTATAGCAACATGCCTCTTCTTTTCCGGTTTCCTCTCAGTCCATGATTCACTTCCATACAATGCTGTGTTCCGAAAGTAAATTCTCATAAAATTTTCCTCAAATTAGTCTACTTCGTCGTCTCCAGTTTCGATGTTAAGTTTTTCGCCAAGATGATTTCTGCTACTCCTCATACTTAAATATTTCTTCAGTTTACTGTCAATCTATCAGTGCATATTCTGTATTCATTAGACTTCATTCAACAGGGACTGTAAATCTTCTTCACATCCTCTAAGATTACAGTGTCATCAGCAAATCTTATCATTCACATTCTTTCACACCGAATTTTAATTGCATTGTTCAGCCTTACTTTTATTTCCGTTAATGATTCTTCGGTGTATAGCTTGAACAGTAAAGGTGAAATACTGCATACTTGTCTGAGCATTTCGATCTTGGTTTCCTCTTCATATTATTCCCCCTTGGCTCTTGTACACACTGTACAGTGGGAAAGCAATTAAAGGGTCACTTGTTTTAAAGCCAGTCGTTTCTCCCATTGCAGCACAGAAGTTTAAAAATTGGCTCAAAGGTGCTTGTTGCATTCCTCTGAAATGGCACAAAAGCGTGGCGCCCTGCAGGCCAACTTCGGGCACAGCAATGCTTCAAAAAATAAGGTGTCAACACAAACGGAAAAAAAAGGCGAGAGCTCAGTAGTCCATGTGAGGTGTAAAGTGCGTTAAAAATGTCACTATGGTGTCAAATTTGATCACCATTGTGTCAAACACCACCTTGGACGTATCTTACGATGACAAGGTCGTCACAACTCTCTCCCGCCCTCACCCTTATCCACGTCTCACACCTTGACACCTGTGAGATGGAGGTCAAAGTCAGAAGCGCGGCACCCAGTGTGAAAATATCATCGTTTTCTTATCAGTGTCCAAGGAAAATAATCCAGATATAAAGTCGTTCAGAATCTACATGGAAAAGCCTCAGATGGTGGCATAATTGGCTTTAGTTGAACTACGTCTTCCCTAGGGGCTTCATTTACACACATTTTGTAGTCAAAAATGAGTTAGTAAGCGATGTGCACAATCTTCGCCACTACTGGCACGCTCTGTGCGTTTCCATCCTTCTCTAAGAACTTGGGCGGGCTGCATCCCTATTTAACATGGTCTGACTCCTTCGGAGTATAGGGTGACTGCAGATTTTGCTCTTTACACAGTATGGGAGCACAAGGGACCGTTCAAAACCATTCTACGAACTTTGAAACTCATCCGAAGAAGCAAAATATTTTTACACTTTTTCAGCTCTCCCGTTCCGCACCCTCCTGCGGCGTGACGACAAATCGGTGTAGAACTGACATGTGCGTAAATAAAACGCCGAAGAGTCCCTCTAACGACCCCACCCCCCTCCCCCTCCCAGTTTGGCAAAACTCTCGGTGCCCTCCGCACACCTTTGTCTGTACCTATACAGAGACAAGCTTGACCGATTCCTAAGCGCCTGAGGGCCAGCAGTTGGCACTACTGGGAATCCACATGCCCACAAGCAGGCGATATAGCAGCAGCATGGCGTCACTAAGTAAAGGTGTCGGGGGGTTTCCTGCCTGCAGGTGCCTGGGAAACAGTCAAGGGTTGTCGCAGTATACGTATATTTTGAAAGTGCACAACAGTTCTTTCCACTACAGCTCCCTCTATTACCATGGGATTTCCTTCCTGTCCGTGCTTTCCATGTATTCCTTTGTGTGTAGATTTTGTGGAGTACCTACTTGTTTCTTATCGTCAGTCTACTTAATTTCCAGCATCCTCCTACAGCATCACATCTCAAACGCTTTCATTCTGTGGTGAAAACTAACGTCTGATACACGGCACTAGGGCTAGGCGGGAGTCCTCACTGTCATCGCCTGTGGCATTAGACACATGCAGTAACAAAACCTACACTGGACCTTCGTACTGAAGCTACTGCGGAGTTTAGGTAACTGTCAGACAGGATGAACAAAGAGTCAGTTGCAATATACAGAATCCAAGCTAATAAAGTTTACTCATTGCACAAATCATTAGCTTTCAGTTAGTAAATCTCTGCCCCGAGAAATTGCCGAAAGTGAAAGAAATCAGCTGCTAAAAATTCACAAAGCTGTAGGTATTGTTCGACGTAATGAGCATGGGGATGAAATAAGACATCGTCTCTGGTCTCCCAAATCGTTGAAATTTAACACTATCACAACAATAAAAATCCTCTTTATTCTCCTCTTCTTCCTTTCTCAGGAATTTTATAAAATCCCGTTGACCACATATCAGAACATACGTGCATCGGAAAACAGCAGGACGCAACGATCTTTAGAGAGCTAAATCACCCTCATATGACATTTGGTGAAACTTCGTATAATTCTGTCATAGCGCAGTAGCTATCACTTTTTTAATGTTCTTTGGTATTCAGCCGTGTGGTGTCGTGCAGATGGTACGATATTTCGGCAAGCTGACTTGTTGCTAACTTCAGGCGGTCAGTTGTCGTAGTAGCAGTGGTTGTGCCTGCAAGCAAAAACAGATGCACACAATGGGTACTGCGTCATAAGCTTTGCACCGAGAATTTACAATTGCAGTATGGCTAGTCCAACAATAGATATGGTCATATGTTTCCTCCGCGTAGAAAAACTTGGCGACTCTCAGCTATGGAGAGGGTATGGCGCTTGATGGCACCAGATTGTGGGACAATCTTTTATTGGTATTAGGCAAGTTTCACCCTACAGAAAGCGATGGCGCTAACACGTACCAAAGATCTGTTAACGACGTTAACTTTCCTTTTATGTTGCGTGAAGTGGCAGCGTAAATTTATCTGTCCATAGCACAAAGTAGTTAATACCATAATCCACACGGCAGAGCATGGGCGATTTGCTAAAAAGGTTACTTTGGAAATAATGTTGTGCGTCCAGCAAATGCCAAATAAACTACCTTACGAGACAGTATCCCTGTTGCAAATAACCTATTGATGATGAATTTTCATCGATATGTCTTTCGAGAAAGCTGCAGGAAGGCACCCTGACAAAATATACATAACTCGCTGTTTCCACATGCCAAAGCTATGTGTTTTTTTCTCCTTTTTTCTCATTTTTTCTCCTTTGTGAAGGAGGAACGGCGCCATCCACCCGGAAAATCGGGCGGACAACAAATTTAACCCTTGCTACGTGCTGAATAGAATGAACGGTCTACTGAGTACAAAACATAGACTGAGAGTAAATCGAAGAAAGACGAATGTAATGAGAAGTAGCAGAAATGAGAACAGTGAGAAACTTAACATCAGGATTGATGGTCACGAAGTAGATGAAGTTAAGGAATTCTACTACCTAGGCAGCAAAATAACCTATGACGGACGGAGCAAGGAGAGCATAAAAAGTAGACTATCACAGGCAAAAAGGGCATTCCTGGCGTTGAGAAGTCTACTATTATCAAACATAGGCCGTAATTTGAGGGAGAAATTTCTGAGAATGTTCGTTTGGAGCGCAGCATTATATGGTAGTGAAACATGGACTGTGAGAAAACCGGAACAGAAGACAATCGAAGCGTTTGAGATGTAGCGCTACAGACGAATGTTGAAAATTAGGTATACTGATGAAGTGAGGAATGAGGAGGTTCTGCGCAGAATCAGAGAGGAGAGGAATATGTGGAAGACGATGACAAGGTGAAGGTTCAAAATGGCTCTGAGCACTATGGGACTCAACTGCTGTGGTCATAAGTCCCCTAGAACTTAGAACTACTTAAACCTAATTAACCTAAGGATATCACACACATCCATGCCCGAGGCAGGATTCGAACCTGCGACAGTAGCAGTCGCAAGGTTCCGGACTGCGCGCCTAGAACCGCGAGACCACCGCGGCCGGCCAAGGAGAAGGGACAGGATGATAGAACATCTGTTAAGACATGAGGGAATGACTTCCACGTTACTAGAGGGAGCTGTAGAGGGTAAAACGTGTAGAGGAAGACAGATATTGGAACACATGTAATGTACTGAGGACGTAGGTTGCAGTTGGTACTCTGACATGAAGAGGTTGGCACAGGAGAGGAATTTGTGGTGGGCTGTATCAAAACAGTCAGAAGTCTGAAGACACAAAAGTAAGTGTGGAAAGAAACCTTATTTGATGAATTAAAAATTATCTGTTTGGTTGGATCATGGTACTCCATTTCTAAAATTTCATTGGACAATCTTTGGCCGAACCTTGTCACTGTGGAGTTAAGTTTGTACGGACTGCTATGGGAAACTTTGCAGCAGAAGTAATGTAAAATTTGAGAGAGATTTGCTCTGCGGACGAAGACAGAATCAGAAAATACGGAGGAAATGTTTGGACTTCCATTCGAGAATTAGATTGTCACTTCATGACTGATGATTGTTGCTACCAAGCTCACAGCGGATGAAGATCCTGTTCCTCTGAACTGTCAGTTCTGATGACAATTGCTTGCGGCATAGGCTGTCACGGGAGGACAATGGTTAAATGTTTCCGCTTCGTTGCTTTTAAACTTGATCGAAAAATGCAACTTGATATTTCGTCTAGCAGCAAAGGACTCGTGCAGGACAAAACGGGTTTAGAAAACTGCATAAGGATTATGGAACCAGTATCTTGTTTCCTCGTATGATAAGAGCGATAATTATGCACACAACGGCGATTACATTTTTTAGGTAGAAATCTTGCTGAGGTGATTGTCACTCGTACCTTATCCATTCCTTGTGGGTCTCTCATGCACAGGCATGTCAGAGTTAAATTTTCCCAATGTTCATTGCTTCTATTTCCTTTAGGTTTTCTATTTTATTCATCTTGTTAATGTGTACCTCCTTTGTGTGTGTTCTCGCAAAGAGTATATAAAATTTCGGATAATTTGGATTAATATTGTCAATTCATAGTTGACAGATAAAATATCCCCTTAATGGTTATTAATTATCTTGTGAGACACCTACAGCTCTCTCCCGAAGACCTTTTTTTCTCGTAATTTGATCAGTCGTGTGACAGATTAAAATTACGGGCAGTAGCTGAGTTCATGGAGATTACATCCAGAACCGATTACAAAAACGTCCGAAATGTTCTTTGGGTCCAATCAGTATCTCACAACCTGTTAGTGATGTCTTGTTGGTTCTGTCCTCCTGTATTTCTATGTCTGTGATCTCCAGCTTTACTGAAGATTTCAGTGCTGCGACTGTCCACATGAATGATGCTCTGTCATCACTGGTATGGTTGGTGCAAAACCTGCGGCTAAAAAATATAACCGAAAAAGTTCTAAGTAAATTTACTGTTGCATCAGAAATTAATAATCTCTGAATTCCGCAAACTTTAGCGTCCTATTCTTCTTCTCGGTTTTCGCACACCTTATCAGGAAACAATAAAGAGCTTTCGTGTAGATTAAGATGAGTATTATTGTCGCCAGAAAGAAGTAGACCTCGTAAAGTTATGCGATCAGTCGTCCTACCGAATCTCAATTACTGCGATGTAATCCAACACTTCACGAGTAGCGAGAACACTACTGTTAGAACTAAATACTAATGCTTGCGTGCGTTTCACCCGCAACATCCGTCCAGACTGGTCGGTTGCGGCCAGATGAGTTACGTGACTACGACACGCTATGCTTACCTCGTTGTCTCAGTGCACAAACACCCCAGTACCTCGCTTCAGTGATTAAGCACCAGTCATCTCATCATAATAGAAGCCCAAGATTACATTTGTCTGTTGACCTATCTGGCCCCTACATGAAACAGAAACACTCCCTGCGTCTTCTGTGGCTGGTGTGCACCTACGAAAGCAGATGCCCTGAACTCTGTGCGTAATTAAATGTCGTGTTGCTTTTAAGATGATGATGAAGCACTTCCCCCTGTCGCCCTCATAGCGGTTCCCTAAAGATTAACATGTGTGGCCCGTTCTCGCTGAAACAGTAAATTAAGAGCTTCCATCTTCTCCTGTTTAGGCTTCTTGCTCTTTTCATTTCGCAAGCATTCACGTCACTCCCTAATATTGTGTTTTATCGTGTACGTGTTTCTATCCCTCCGCCGTCACTTTCCTCATGTCCACTTCTTCTAAACCTCACAATACGACAGTTTTTAGACTTTGCAGTTAACTTGAGGATAATAAAGCAGCGTGGCAGTCAGCAAACTGCAAGCTGATTTTCAGCTCTTGCGTGAACCCGGTCCAAGTCGATGGGCTTGTGGCTTGCCAGTGCCATTCCAGTCAGGTGAACACGCCCATTCACTGTTTTTCAGCACCTGCTGGCAACAACAGATACGATACGTTTCGTGAGTCTAAAACTGCCAAACCGTAGGAGCTTCATTAAGGGAAATCAGACCGGAGAACTCCCTAAAAAAAAAAAAAAATAGCAGAAACAATTTCCGAAGGAAGGCGGCAATGACTGAAACAGAATTCCGCTCATTAAGCACTCCTAGCCATGCTTTGCAAACAAACATAGCGCTTAGTGAAATTCTAATAATACTGAGTACACATTTCGATTTTATACTGTCTAAATTAAGACACAGGCGAAGTTGTGAGAATTTCTTGGCATTATAGTTCCTGAATCAACTGTGTGACACAAGTACTTCACAAATTCCTGCACATATGCTTTAGAAATGTTGTATTTCCCTAATGTGCAATTGATGTCATGTTAAAGCGATATGCTTAGTGGTGGTAGGCCTATAAGCGAATTATTATTCAAACGTTTTATTCATTACTGTAATGGAACAGTTCATTGTTAGTGTTCTGACGGCCAAGACAGAATACTGCAATGCGGTGGTAATCGATTTACTAGCCTGAAAACACGTGGCTGACAACACACTGGAACTGCTATGCTTAGATTCAAACAAATTTTGATTGACAGATGGCAGTGGTAAGGGGCAGTGTTGCTGGCTTGTACCCTGCCACACGTGACAAGCCTCTGAAGGTACCTACAGCAGAGGCAACACAGCGAACACATGACGCACCAGGAGGAACTAAGGCTGGCTCCATGGCTGCCGCTGCCATTCGACTCTTGACATCAGTCACAAAGTAATTTTAATCGATATATAACTCCTCACACACTCGTAGCATTTGTTGCCCTGGTAAAAGCGTTCCACAACGCAAAATAGCGCTGCGTTTTGAAATTCAGACTAAAATAGGTGTCAGCTATAGGGAACGGCGAGTAATATACAGTATGTACAACAACCCTGCAGAAACAATAAGATTGGAAGACGAAGGACGAAGTGCTCGAATTAAAAAAGAGCATAAGAGAGGGATGCAGCCTTCCCCCCTCCTGCTCAATATATACATCGAAGACGAAATGCCGGAAATAAAAGAAAGGTTCAAAAGTGGGATTAAAATTCAGGGCGAAAGGATGTAAATGATAATATTCGCCGATGGCATTGCTATCCTCGGTGAAGAAGTACAGCAGCTGTTGAATGGAATAAACAGTCTAATGAATACAGAATATGGACTGAGAATAGATCATACAAAGACGTAAATTATCAGAAATGAGAACAGCGAGAAACGTAACACCAAAATTGACGATCAAGACGTAGACGAAGTTACGGAATTCTGGCGCCTTAGTAGAGAATAACCCACGACATACTATTCGAGTAGGACATAAAAAGCAGACTAGCACAGGCGGAGAGGGCATTCCTGACTCAAAGTCGTCTACCATTATGAAACATAGGCCTTCATTAGAAGAAGAAATTTCCAACGATGTGCGTTTGGATCAGAGTTCTGTGTTAGTGAATCACGGACTGTGATAAAAGAGTATGGAAGCATTTGCGATTTGGTGCTACAGAAGAATGTTGTAAACTACATGGACTGGTGAGGTAAGCAATGAGGAGATGCTCATCACAATCGGGGCAGAAAGGAACATCTCGAAAATAAGCAGATGAACAGGGGACACGATGACAAGACATACACTATGTATTCGGACATGTGGCTTAATGAATGACAAGTTCGTGGCGCCCTCCATAGGTAATGCTGGAATTCGGTATGGTGTTGGCCCACCCTTTGAACTGATGACAGCTTTCACTCACGCTGGCATGCTTCTATCAGGTGCTGGAAGGTTTCTTGGGAAATGGCAGCCCATTCTTCACTGAGTGCAGCACTGAGGAGAGGTATCGATGGCGGTCGGTGCGTCCTGGCACGAAGACGTCGTTCCAAAACATCCCAAAGGTGTTCTACAGGATTCAGGTCAGGACTTTGTGCAGGCCAGTCCATTACGGGGATGTTATTGTGTAACCATTGCGCCACAGGCCGTGCATTATGAACACGTGCTCGATCGTGTTGAAAGATGCAATCACCATCCCCAAATTGTTCTTCTACAGTGGTAAGCAAGTAGGTGCTTAAAACATCAGTGTAGGCCTGTGCTGTGATAGTGTGGCGCAAAAAAATAACAAGGGGTGAAGCCCCCTCCATGAAAAACACGACCATACCATAAAACCACCGCCTCCTTTACTGTTGGCGCTACACACGCTGGCAGATGACATCCACCGGACATTTGCCATACTCACACCCTGCCATCTAATCGCCACATTGTGAACCGTGGTTCGTCACTCCACACAACGTTTTTCCATAGTTCAATCATCCAATGTTTACACTCCTTACACCATGCGATTCGTCGTTTGGCATTTACCGGCCTGGTGTGTGGCTTACGAGCAGCCGCTCGACCAAGTGTTTTCGCGTCCCGCCTGTCATAGTACTTGCAGTGAATCTTGATACAGTTTGGAATTCCTGTGTGATTGTCTCGATAGACGTCTGCCTATTACACATTACGACCCTTTTCAACTGTCAGCAGACAAGGTCGGCCTGTACGCTTTTATGCTGTATGTATCCTTTCACTTTTCCACTTCACTATCACATCGGAAACTGTGTACCTAGGAATGTTTAGGAGTGTGGAAATCTCGCAACCAGTCTTATGACACAAGTGACACCCAATCACCTGGCCACGTTCGAAGTCCGCGAGTTCCGCGAAGCGCCCCATTCTGCTCTCTAATGATGTCTAATGACTACTGAGGTCACTGATATAGAGTACCTGGCTGTAGGTGACCGAACAATGCACCTAATACGAAAAACGTATGTTTTGGTTGTGTCCGGATACTTTTGATCACTTAGTATATACTGAAGAGCCAAAGAAACTGGTACACCTGCCTAATATTGCGTAGATCCCCCACGAGCACGCAGAACTGCGACGTGGCATGGACGCGACTAATGTCTGAAGTAGAGCTGGAGGGAAATGACACCATGAATCCTGCAGGACTATGCATAAATCCGTAAGAGTACGAGGGGTTGGAGATCTCTTCTGAACAGCATGTTGCAAGGCATCCCAGATATGGTCAATAACGTTCACATCTGGGGAGTTTGGTGGCCACTGGAATTGTTTAAACTCATAACAGTGTTCCTGGAACCATTATGTAGAAATTCTGAACGTGTGGAGTGTAATATTTTCTTGCTGGAATTGCACAAGTTCATCGGAATGTACAATGGACATCAATGGATGCAGGTGATCATACAGGATGCTTACGAATGTGTCACCCATCAGAGTCGTATCTAGACGTATCAGGGGTCCCACATCACTTCAACTGCACACTCTCCACACCATTACAGAGCCTCCACCAGCTTGGACAATCCCCTGCAATGCAGGGTCCATGGATTCATGAGGTTGTCTCCATACCCGTACACGTCCGTCCGCTCGATATAATTTAAAACGAGACTCGTCCGACCAGGCAACATGTTTCCAGTCATCAATAGTCCAATGTAAGTGTTGACGGGACCAGGCGATGCTTAAAGCTTTGTGTGCTGTCATCAAGGGTACGAGAGGGGGCCTTCAGTGTTGGGTTGAATGGTTCGCACGCTGACACTTGTTGATGGGCCAGCAATGAAATTTGCAGCAATTTGTGGAAGGTTTGCACTTCCGTCACGTTGAATGATTCTCTTCAGTCGTCATCGGTCTCGTTCTTGCAGGATCTTTTTTCCGGCCGCAGCGATGTCGGAGACTTGATGTTTTACCGGATTCCTGATATTCACGGTACACTCGTGAAATGGTCGTAGCGGAAAATCCCACGTCATTGCTACCTCGGAGACGCTGTGTCCTATCTCTCGTGCACTGTCTATAGCTCCACGTTCAGATTCACCTAAATCTTCATAACCTGCCATTGTAGCAACAGTAACCGATATAACAACTGCGCCAGACACTTGTTGTCCAATATAGGCGTTACCGACCGCAGCGCCGTCTTGTGCCTGTTTACATACCACTGTATTTGAATACGCATGCTTATACCAGTGTCTTTGGCGCTTCAGTGTATGTTGAGACGAACTTTGGGCTGTAGAAGGGGAAAATCTGAAGAGGTAGACAGAGATTGCAATATAGAATAATTGGGGAAATAGGGTACAAGGGTTGCTCTGAGATGAAGAGGTAGGCACAAGAGAGAATTCGTGGTGGGTGCATCAAACTAGTCAGAAGAGCGATGATCCAAAAAAGAAATAAAGAGAAGAGAAGAGAAGAGAAGAGAAGAGAAGAGAAGAGAAGAGAAGAGAAGAGAAGAGAAGAGAAGAGAAGAGAAGAGAAGAGAAGAGAAGAGAAGAGAAGAGAAGAGAAGAGAAGAGAAGAGAAAGCTGTTCCCGGCATTACGTAAACGTATGGATGATGCAGGAGTCGTCAATCGGCTGCGTGCGCCACCGTGCCCGGTCCGCAGAACGATTCTGTACGGAACCGCTGCAAATAGGAGCGCTCGACGGCCTACGAGCGGCGACGTGTTCTGCGACAAAGCACAGTGCATCTGTGTGACTGACCGTGTGACTGGTCGCACCGACTCTACCAGGGAGCCGTCAGCCACGTCCCCCGAGACCTAGGTTCGACGCCGCCTGACTGCCCACGGAACCCAGTGAATGCGGACAATTTTCGCCGGCTGCAGTAACCACCATCACTTAGGCCTGTAAGAGGTGGCGTCAGCTGGCCGCCGCCGCAGAATTCCGTCCGTGGGACACCTCGCTAGTCCGTGGACTTACGGCACGACCGCCCTGCATCACCGGACACGGCGACGCCTTGGACTGGCGCCAAGCTGCACCCACCTATCGAGTGGGGGCTACTGTTTCTCTTTCTGTACTTCCATCTTCTATAAATGGAATCGGACTGTGGCTGCTCAAATACTTGAAGAAAATAAATACCGACAGCCGTAATTCTATGAATTGTCTTATTCGATTGCCGGTTTCGTGCCTCATGGCCCATACCAACGTAGCTAGATATGTCATCTAAAGATCAGTACTGTTACAGGGATCACTAATATGAAGTAAATTCCGTAGATTTGGACGTGGACTCCCTACAACTTGGAGGTGTGGAGTTTCAGAAATCTACAGTAACCGGTTGAAATTAGCGGTCCCCATAACAGAAAAGACTCTTAGAAAACTTATTCATCTACGTCCATAGGAGCCTGCAGAAGGTACTATTGAGGCACGAAAACTGGCAATCAAATGAAATAATTTATAAAATTGCGGCTGTCGGTATTTTCTTCAACCATCTGTTTTTGCTTCAGCCGGATTTAACAATAAAGTGTTTTCCTGAACTCAGTTAAACATGCTGCTGCCGCTCTCACCTTCGACAGACTCCTACCTCCTTCTGCAAACTTACAGCTCTCTAAAGGCTGGGCGGGACAACGACTACGTCAACCTGACAAACTGAAGCAACGTTCGTCTACATCTGAACGACAGACCGAGCAAACGGTCCTTCACAATATATTAAAACATTTTGTATATTTGTAGGGTTTCCAGCTTATTTTTTGCTGTCCAATGGAAGTGGTGTGAGGTCTCTTTTCAGTCACGCCTGTAAACTGGAAATTTTTCAAACAGAAATGTTCAGTAGTTGATATCTTACGCCATAGAGGTTCTGAGTATAAGCAACATGATCTTTGGTTGTCTGTAGCATTGTCGTTGCCAGTAGCGGTGAGTGAGAAGTAAATGGGCGAGTTGGGTGTCATTCACGCTGCTGTGCGATCTGGAAATCTAGCAGAACACAGAAATATGATTCGGTAAAGATTAGTTTGGGATGTGTGAAGATTTTCAGGTAATACTGTAGTTGCTTTGATTGCTCGCGGGTAGTTTATGATGTGTTTGAAAAAGGTAAAGTTTTTACGAAGGATTTTCTTTATTATTTTGTGTTAGTTTCATTGTTCACAGGTGATGGAACAAATTTATATGTTAACATAACTTGCACTTAGGGTCATAGATGCACAACTTCTTTGCCATTTCACTAACTAATCTCATGGCACAGTAATGTATTTTTGTATAAGTGATTTTTTTGTAAAGATGTTTGCAATTGTTTGTGCACAGTAGTTTACAGGGCAATTTAATAGGCCTTTTGTATATTTATTCTTCTAAAATTCGGTTTGTAATTTTATGTAAAACCTTTACTCTGTTAGTTTCGTATGCTGGAAATGCTATTCATGTCACCCATTGTGACACTGTTCACTGCACTGCGAAAGGAATTTCACATAACAGCTTCTTTAGGGTACAATTTTACGTTTTCTGAAAGTTCATAGCAATGCTGTCATAGAATTTCACACATTTGGAGACCTTTTTTTCATCACATAGCGTATACATAATCACACCCCCTGCGCTGCCTAGGTTAACATTACATTATCACACACGAAAGTTTAAGAATAGGGAACCAGTTCAGTTAAAAACAGGAAAGGAAACAATATTTTTTACCGTTATATACACTGAAAAAGAATCACGACACCAAGATGGAGACGTGCGACATAAACAAAGTTGGTAGCCGTGTTTCTGCGTCTATTCAGTCGCTTAAGAATGGCGCTTGTAGCCCCACTATGAAGATGCAAATCGAGTTTGCTTCATGTACACGCTGTAACGGTCGTCAGAGTTAGTTACCTTGAGATTGGACGTGGTAAGTTGATATTAGTCAACAATGTCTTTAAGGTGACAGAGACGCCATTATCATCACGTTGCTGAATTTCAACGTGGTCGTGTAAGAGGGCTACGAGAAGCTGTATGTTCCCTGCGCGATACTGTAGAAAAACTTGACAGGAAAGTATCCGCTGGGCGTGATTGCAGTCAGAGATGGTCACGGGAAGGTATGGTCGCAAGAAGACCGCATTCCGGACGGTCACGTGCGGCTACCAAAACGGATGACCGCTGGCGTAAGGCCCTGGCGCATCGTACTGAACCTGCAGCAGCATTCTGAGTAGCAGTTGGCACGGTAGGACACAACAAACTGTTAGAAAACAGTCCAGGCAAAGTTCCGAGACAGTAGCCTTGTAGCGTGCAATCCAATGACCCCAAACTACCGCCATTTGCGACTTCAGAGGCGTCAAGTGAGATCTCATTCGAGAGCTGCGTGGAAGTCTTTTGTGCTTTCTTATTAAAACTGGGTCTGCTTCGGTGCCAGTGATGGCCGTGTGTTGGTTAGAAGGAGGCTAGTTGAGGTCTGGCAATAACCTGGCTGTCTGCTAGACACACTGGATCTACACCGGCAGCTACGGTCTGGGGTGCGATTTCACTTGAAAGTAGGAGAACACTCAGGGTTATACCTCGCACCTGAATGCAAATTTGTACGTCAGTCTTGTGATTTGTTGTGCTGCCATTCGTGAACAGCATTCCGGGGGACGGGGGGGGGGGGTGTTTTCCAACAGGATAACGCTCGCCCACATACAGCTGTTGTAGCCTAACGTGCTTTACAGAAAGTCGGCACAGTGCTTTCGCCTGCTCGATCATCACATCAGTCTCCAGTGGAACACATGTGGGACATCATTGGAGAACAACTCCAGCATCATCCACAAACAGCACTAACCGTCTCTGTACTGAACAATCAAGCGCTACAGACGTGGAACTCCATCTCACAAACTGACACCCAGCACCTGTACAACACAATGCATGCACCATCAGTTCACATTTGCAATGGCTTATCTCTCGCTTGCATTCATTTGTGAACTTGCATTGTTAATCAGTTAAATATGTTACCTAGACAAATGTTTTTCCGAAATTTCATTACTCTATATTAATTATTTTTTGTTGTTGCGATTTTTTTCCCTCAATGTATTTTATTGTTATTATTATTAAAGTATGAGGTATCGGTGGCACGTAGAAAGTGAGGATGATGGCGGGAGCGGGGAGACTGTAAACTCTGACCACTAGAAACTGAACCCTGGACTTGCACCTCAAATCCAATAGCTATCGGACAGAGAAGGCCGTGTTCGCTACCAGCGCACGGGCAGCCAGCCAGACGCCCCTCACGTCCTCCCGTTTGGTGTGTGGCTGCTGTGGCGGACAGGCGTCCCACTGCTGCCGCCGCTCTGTGAAAGGCCGTCGCATCGGCGTCGGAGTCGGCGTCGGCGTCGGCGTCGGCGTCGGCTCGTGCGTCATCGATCAGCGCCCGGCCTGCGCTGCCCGCCTCGGCTCGCCCGCGGCTGTCCCGCCTAATTAACGGCTACGCTGCGCCGCGCTGCTCCGTTCGCCTTGCCGCCCCCGCAGCCCCCTCCCCCACCCCGCCCGCTGCACCTGCCATTTTCACTCGGCCCATTTGTTCCAGTTTATGATGTCGCGCCGGGTGATGCGGGCTCGGCGCGGCATACGCGCTTCCAAAAATATGTCCTCCCTGCGTTATCTGCGCTCACCCGCGAGTAATAGTCGTCGTTTTTTGTATACAAAAACTGCAGCTGAATCTGTACCGAGGCGGGCCGCAAATGTTACGCGCCTTGTTATTTCGCCTGTTTGAATATTGTTCGTGTCTTAATACCCCATTACACGGTATTTCATGTACTGCCTTCTGTAATTTTTACATCACTTCATCTTCTCCCACTTTATTTTCGCCCCTACCTCATTCGTTACCTATCTCGGCACGCGTATTCCATTTTTTCCTGGTGTTTTCTGCCAGTGCACACTTTAAAATAGGGTATGCCGGAACAGGTTTCCACATGAGTTGTTGTATGCAGCTCGTGATCTAGTGGCTAACGTTGCTGTCTCTGGATCACGCAGTCCCGGGTTCGATTCCCGGAAGTGTCGGGGACTGGGTTTTTGTGTTGTCCTCATCATCTCATCGTCATTCGCGCAGTGGCGAGACCGGAAATGGAAACATTGGAACTTGTACAGGAGCTGATGACTACGATGTTGAGAGCCCCACAAACCAACATCATCACCACACGAATTGTTTGTCACAAGTCTCAATCGCTGACTCCTCCATGCAATGTAACAAACGACAGTACGAACACAGTAGGCTGCGAAGGGAAATCGGATCTCGAACACTTAGAACTGTAAGAAATCTGCTTAGAATATAACTAGCTCGTCCCAAAAGCAGATGAGAGAGCCTAGAACGACCGCGCACTGTTAATGTTAGCAGCGTTTGTACCTGTCTCAATATTATTTAGTTTATCAATTTCTTCCGGAGCGTTTACAGGACGCAGTAGGCGGTCTTTGTATCCACAAACGAAGTGTACACCTCATTTCACTAATACCTGCAATTATGATTCTGATAATTAATGCTTCCGACTAAAATACAGTCTCAGCAAATATCATTGGGCCACGAAAAGATACCAACTCACCTTGAGATCTTTCCTCCTGAAAATCAATAATTCTACTTTCTAATACCGGGCGCCACGTCCTGACTGGAACAAATTTTGAAATTAGGCCCGTTCATTCAGCTTGTAAATATTAATGTCTTATATTTTAATAAATTTAATTACAGCATTTTGAACCAGAGTGAAATTAACAAGTGCTTAAATGACACTCTTTCCAAAAATTACCTTACAAAATTTGAGAATAAAAAACGAAGTTAGTAATTATCATTAGACCGATTTTACTTTCATCTTGAGACTTACGTTAACTAAATATAAACTAATGAAATTTAATCAAGTACTGTAACAAAGCTATCTCAATAACCCCCATAACGATTGTGTTCCTGCTCTTAATTTTCCACACAGTACATGGTAGTTTTAAGACAGGATTTAGGTAGATTAGGGATAGCTACTTGTAGTAAGATCATAAACTAGTAATAATTGTCAATAAACTGAAGCAAAGCACTTTTTATAAAAGATTTTGTTGACAAGTCTGTATTGCTGTACTTCAATAAAGAAATAAATTGTCTGTAACCTGCTTGTCATACACATTGCAGGTGAACGAATGGCGCAAAAATATCTCTGCATATTATTTACGTCTATTATTAATTAGATAGACAAAAAAATGCTATAATGTCTAATTTTCAAAATCATTCGTGAACTAAGACAGTGTAATTCTTGCGACAGCATATATTTCCTTGCATCCACAGCTAAAATTGACATGAGACCACTTAGTATTTATTGCTGAAGTGCCACTCATTGCTTTGGTCCTTAAACTGTACTAATGTTAGCACCAAATATTTAGTATCTTGACGAGCCCACCAATCCAAGACATCGCTCTACTACTGATGACAAGCACGTTTTAACAGCTCACTCTCTCTGTGGTACACCTCGTTTCAGATGAAACGGAAGCGACGAGCTACATCAGCCAATCCTGTCTCGACACTGCCCACTGGGTTAGCGTACTGCGCATTTTATCTTCTAGAAGAAGCGTTCACAGAACGAACGACTATGGCAAAAGCTTAGCCGCCGTCAGGTCCTAACGGCTTCCTCATTTATTTTGCAGAATACTAATCTTTTCCTAGAGCATCCTTACGAAGAGCTCAGACTGATTGTTTTGGATCCGTCAGTATACAACATTGAAATAAAAGAGCAATTACTATCCACAAATTACATTTCCAGTGGATGACTGGAAACGAGTGATGTGGAGTGAGGAATAACGTTATAACCGCCGAACCCGATGGAAGCTTTGGGCCTGCGAATGCCTGTAAAACCTCACCTGCCGTGGTCGATAGTGCCAACAGTAAGATATGGAGAAGGTAATATTCAAGCATGGGGGTGTCTTTCGTGGTTAGGGTATAGTCTCCTTATTGCGCTCGGATGACGCTAATTGTTGAAGTACGAGGGTTGACTGAAAAGTAACGTCTCCATCTTCGTAACTCTTCAACAGTTGGCAGCATTGGTATGCGGCAGGTACAGTTTTGTTCCGTAGCCTCTTCTCTACAGCTCCCGTTGGCGGTAAGCGTTAGCACTGAACGGTTGTGTTGTTACAGTGTGAAGTATGGAATCCTGCACAGACGGTCGGTCAATGCGATTTAAGCAACTTGTCATTGAATTCTTGACAGCAGATGTGTTACCTCAAAGCAGATTCATCAGAGAATGAAAGCAGTTTTTGGTGATTGTGTTGATGTGAGTACTGTGCGTCGTTGGGCGAGTAAGTTTAAAGATGTTGAGGCGGGAACATCTGACGTGCTTGACAAACAAAGAGTTGGACGTCCTGTGTCAGAATCCACCGAGTTTCACAAGCAAAATGTTGACAGATTGATTCAGGACGATCGTCGTATCATTCAGAGAGAAACTGCACGCACAATTGGAGTTTCACAAGGACGTGTGGGTCACATTATTGCTTTGCTTGACTATCGGAAGATCTGTGCACGATGGGTACCCCGGATGCTGACTCCTGAAATGAAAGCGCACAGACTTGAAATTTGCCAGGAACTCCCCTCGCGTTACGAGAACGAAGCTGACGCCTTTCTCCACTCAATTCCGACAGGAGACGAAACGTGGGTACACCATTACGACCCGGAGACGAAATGTCGGTCTATGGAATAAGGACACAAAGACTCGCCCCAGAAAAAGAAATTCAAGACGCAGCCCTCAGCTGGAAAAATCATGGCCACAGTGTTTTGGGACGCAGATGGTGTTATCCATGTTGTTTCCCCCGATAGTGTAACAATAATAAATTCAGAGCGTTACATCACAACGCTAAAAACTCTGAAACAACGGCTAACAAGGGTCCGAAAGGGAAAGGGAAATGTTTTCCTGCAGCATGACAATTCCAAACCGCACACTTCACGTGCCACCACAGCAGAACTTCAGAGGCTGAATGTTACCACCGTCCGGCATCCTCCATATAGTCCAGATTTAGCACCGTCTGACTTCTATCTGTTCCCGATAATGGAAGACGATCTACGGTGACATCATTATGCTTCTGATGAAGACGTTGAGAGAACTGTAAGACTGTGGTTGCGGAAACAGAGTGTCGACTTCTTCTGTGACGGCTTCAGAAAACTTGTTCATCGTTGGCAGAAATGTATCCAGTTGGCTGGTAATTGCGTGGAAAAGTGAATATTGGTAATTAAAGATCACCCTCTAAGGCTTTATTTATGCGTTTGATTCATTAAAATATTCCCATCCAAACCCAATTATCAAAGGTGGAAGCATTACTTTTCATTCAACCCTCGCATATGAACAAATATTGCAGCATTCTGTACTGCATACTATGGGGGTACAGTTTGGAGACGATGACTGTTAGCCTGTCGTGAAGCACCGTCTGTGAGGCAATGTTTTGTGATCTGTAACATTTCTGAAATGGCTAGCCCGTCCAGAGTCCCGGCCGGAACCCAGTGGAACATCTTTGGGTTGAGGTACGACGTCGACTTCGTTCCAGACACTATCATCTAAGATCATCCTCCTCTGGTTTCAGCTCTCGAGGAAGAATGGGCTGCCACTCCTCCACAGACTTTCAAGTTTCTCATGGAAACTGTACCCAGCAGAGTTTAAGCCGTCATAAAGGCAAATGTTGGACACATTCCACATTAATGTCCACTAACAGATGTCTTGTTGTTTTTAATCACACGACAGAAAAACTGATATTTCTTCATGCATCAAGGGTTTGTTTAAAGTTCACAACAATAAGAATAACAAACTACCATGGGAAAGTGGATTCGCCAAGGTGCAGCCTACCTGTAACCATGACGCCTGTTACCAGTTTAATAAATCATGCATGCTGGATTGAACTTTTCCAGTCTGAGTTGGTTACATTACCATTTATTTCATCACAATTTTTTAAACTGGATATTACTGAAAATTCACTAAATCATGGCTAATGCACTCAGAGGTTTTTCTTTTTTTTTCCTCAAATGCCTACGCCAAGTGCAGTTACAATACACTAGGATTGTAGCGTTATTACTCATAAAATTTACTGTTGAATATGAAAAAAATTATAGCGTCGACTTCTTAGACGAGTACATCAATAGAGAAAATAATAAACAGACCCACCTTCAAGGGCAAAGGAAAATGACAACCGACACCCAGTATTCCCTGCCTAACTTTTGTCTAAATGCCATGTCACCGTATATATGTTTCAAAAATGTTCTCAAACGAATAAAATGTAACCGTGTTGCCACTTAATAAAACTACATGTCCTCGCAACACTACTTTCATGTACATGTTTTTCTGGCGCTGCAAATGCATCAGTATTGCATGTATGCCGGCATTTGCTTGGAACTGCATCTTTTAATTTAAACGATAGCTGGATTACCATGTATTTATGAATAATATAATAATAGTGATATCAATTCACTCGATATTGTCCCTATTTTCCTGTCAACTATTTTAAAATGAAACTCGAGATCAAATACCGGAAACGAAATAAATCTGTTTGCTTGAATGTGACTGTATTGGAAGTTTTCATCCATGCTTTATACACTGCAATTACCACAGAACTAAGACCATGAAAATTACATCATTATTAAAATTTTAATCCAAGAATTTAAAGGAAATTGGAAAAAGTAGTGCAACTGTAAACATCATAAGTGAAAAAGCCTAGGATGCTTACGTTCTTCAGTCTATCAGGAATGATTATCGACTTGTCTTACATTGGCGGTTGCCAAATAATTCGCTCACCCTCATATGCCACACCGAAACGCGGAAGACCGAACTTTTACTCCCATCAAATAAATCCGATCAAAGCAGTTGTGACAAGAGATTTCTTGTAATTAATTAATCTTACATCACTGCAAACACTGGAGAATGCATTTCCATAAAACCTTTATAGTGCCTTTTAATTGCCAGGATCATAATAACAATGCAAAATTTATGTGAAAGGTGCATTGAAGAGGTTGTAATATTTTAACACATGAAAGATAGTTTATATACATTAATTCACCTACTATATGACAACGGTATGTCAGGGGGGTCTGGTGTGGTGGATCCCATTACCTCATAGCATCAACACAACGTTACTTCACACGAAACTCTCTGTAGAAACGCTGCTGGCTGCAAAAAAGGGCTTTGACTTCAGCAACTGAAGCGACATTTCGGCGATAACTGTAGCCTGGTGACTCAGTTGCGGAGCATTTACTGGCTATGCCTGGCGACGGCACCAGCGGCATCATTTGTCTCTGTCGGCGGCCATGGCGGGCACAAAGGACGCGCCGCAGCTATTGTCGCCTTCACCTCGGGCCCTGCCGGCCCCATTGTCACCTGACGCTTGTCACGTCACACAGCGCCGTGTGGGGAAACGCCCTGGCCTCGTCACCGTCACGGGCCGACGGCGCTAGTGTCGGAGAAAAACGGCTGCCACCACAAACCTGTCACTTTGGTCCAGCCCCATGAGTGTACGTCATTACAAATTTTTAGAAACGTCCGAAAGGATACATCACTGGACATAAATAAACGACTGTGTCCAATTCGTAGGTCATTAAAAATTGTTAGGACACATTCTCACCGTCACTTATGATAAATATATGACCTTACCATAATCTGAAAAAGAAAAGTCTGATGTTACACCCCTGATATTTGACTGCTTCTGTATCTGGTGTCTAGTTGGACAACAAGCGAACTACAATCCCAAGGAAGCGTCCTGTGTAGAAGACTGAGCCGCTACTTTGCGCACTGGATGCCACCTAGATCACGATAAACACATACGCTAGAACATCGTGCCACACCGCTATACTTAAAGTGACGCTATCCGAAACTGTATATGGCAATGACTTGTCGCTTTGTGCAAGGAGTTCCTTTTGACTTGGCATATATTCTAGGTCTGGTTACTAGAGCGAATGCTCTCTATATGACACCACTTAGCAAGGACTCGTAGCTTTTTCAGCCAAAATAGATTATATTTCTATACAAATTTCGGGACGGGTGTTGCCGCTGCTGGCGTCATCCGATGCACATCGTTAATATGTTCTTTGGCGTCACACTGTCTACAGAACAAGAATTTACATACATTAAATGAAATTCTCTGGTAGCCATATTTATTGGAGTACGGCAGGAGACTGGACTCCAACCAACTGCGGAAGTGAATAGGGGTACGTCAGGACTTTTTTCTGATTGGCGTTTATCGATCGTGCATTAATGTAAATTGACTGCCACACCATGACACAAGAGCCCGATAATTATGATTCTACGTGGAGATGTCCATCGTAACAGATGTTCTTCAAAAATAGATGCCCAAGATCACCTTTATTTAAACGCCACTGTCAAAAAGACAAACTTGTTTTCGTTAAGGGTGGAAGTAAACAGAGTACAAATAATTTCTTGCCATACCTGAAATAATATTGTTACATACTGTTATCAGTTCATTATGATAAATGGTTGGAAAATATACATCTTCCCAGCCCATCCCAGATGTGCTCTGTGCGTGAAGATCGCCAGAAATATGCTCTTGTATTTGTTGTGGGCGGAAGTAAACAGCACTCAAATATCTTTAAGAATTTTTGCCACGCCTAAAATGCATTTTCTTATTAGTTCATGATGATTAAAGGCTGTAAAGTATGTGTCTTCGCAGCGAACCCCAGACAAGCACTGCGGATGAGCATCACAATCACAAATACAATCTGTATTCGTTGTGGAAGTAAACAGCGTCCAAATACCTTGAAGAATTTCTTGGCAAGCCTGAAATCCGAGGCATGCTCTGTGGGTGACATATCAGGGTATCTGGAAGGTTAGCCAAAGATTCCTCCCCAAGGGGTTTCTGGTATGAAGTGCAGTGTAGTGTCAAGCATTATACCGTTGGAATATGCCATTTAGTGCCCTGATCATGAAGTGTACGACAACAGGGCTTACCATACTTGTGGTGCACTGATGAGCATTCAGCCACCCATGAACAATTATACATTCAATCCTGTAATGACATACAGTGTACCAAAGTTCCAGCGACCTTCCTATGATCCTTCAGGTCGTGTACGGAAGCGTTGTCGTCAACCTGAGCACCACACACAGAAGCGAAATTCATCTCTGAACACCACAGAAGGCCACTCACTGCCTCACTTTGGCCCTTATGTTGTGAGCAGTAAAAATGACGCATGGCGACTCGAGATTTTAAAAAGCTTCTATTAATCTGTTCCCGTTTTTTCGTAATGATACTTTTCCTGTAATCTCAGCCGGGGTTTCAGTCATTTGAACAGTCTTTTGATATTCTCGTGGTGCATGATTTTTGGAAGGGCCTGAGTCTTCAGTTCTTGCTCGCTGATGTCCTGAATCCTTTTCATCATCACTCCTACAGCAATCATAGCACCTCAGCCAACTGTTGCATGGAATGCCACCATGTCTCTCACGTCAACAATTCTACGTTTCTCAAAGTCCGAAGGTGATAGACTCTACGTGCACGTCCACTGAACATTCTGCTTTGGGATCTCCGCCTGAAAAGTCCTAGTAATAATGTTGTTGTGGTCGTGGTCGCGGTCGTGGTCGCGGTCGCGGTCGCGGTCGCGGTCTTCAGTCCAGCAACTGGTTTGAAGCATCTCTCTATGCTACTCTATCCTGTGCAAGCTTCTTCATCTTCCAGTACTAACTGCAACCTACATCCTTTTGAATCTGCTTAATGTATTCATCCTTGCTCTCTCTCTACGATTTTTACCCTTAACGCTGCCCTCCAATACCAAATTGGTGATCCCTTCATGCCTCAAAACATACCCTACCAGCTGATCCCTTCTCCTAGTCAAGTTGTGCCACAAATTTCTCTTCTCAGCGGGTCTATTCAATACCTCCTCACTAGTTATGTGGTCTACCCATCTAATCTGCAGCATTCTTCTGTAGCACCACATTTCAAAACCTTCTATTCTCTTCTTGTCTAAACTATTTATTGTCCATACATGGCTACACTCCACAGAAATACTTTCAGAAACTACTTCCTGACATTTAAATCTACACTCCTGGAAATTGAAATAAGAACACCGTGAATTCATTGTCCCAGGAAGGGGAAACTTTATTGACACATTCCTGGGGTCAGATACATCACATGATCACACTGACAGAACCACAGGCACATAGACACAGGCAACAGAGCATGCACAATGTCGGCACTAGTACAGTGTATATCCACCTTTCGCAGCAATGCAGGCTGCTATTCTCCCATGGAGACGATCGTAGAGATGCTGGATGTAGTCCTGTGGAACGGATTGCCATGCCATTTCCACCTGGCGCCTCAGTTGGACCAGCGTTCGTGCTGGACGTGCAGACCGCGTGAGACGACGCTTCATCCAGTCCCAAACATGCTCAATGGGGGACAGATCCGGAGATCTTGCTGGCCAGGGTAGTTGACTTACACCTTCTAGAGCTCGTTGGGTGGCACGGGATACATGCGGACGTGCATTGTCCTGTTGGAACAGCAAGTTCCCTTGCCGGTCTAGGAATGGTAGAACGATGGGTTCGATGACGGTTTGGATGTGCCGTGCACTATTCAGTGTCCCCTCGACGATCACCAGTAGTGTACGGCACGGCCAGTGTAGGAGATCGCTCCCCACACCATGACCATGATGCCGGGTGTTGGCCCTGTGTGCCTCGGTCGTATGCAGTCCTGATTGTGGCGCTTACCTGCACGGCGCCAAACACGCATACGACCATCATTGGCACCAAGGCAGAAGCGACTCTCATCGCTGAAGACGACACGTCTCCATTCGTCCCTCCATTCACGCCTGTCGCGACACCACTGGAGGCGGGCTGCACGATGTTGGGGCGTGAGCGGAAGACGGCCTAACGGTGTGCGGGACCGTAGCCCAGCTTCATGGAGACGGTTGCGAATGGTCCTCGCCGATACCCCAGGAGCAACAGTGTCCCTAATTTGCTGGGAAGTGGCGGTGCGGTCCCCTACGGCACTGCGTAGGATCCTACGGTCTTGGCGTGCATCCGTGCGTCGCTGCGGTCCGGTCCCAGGTCGACGGGCACGTGCACCTTCCGCCGACCACTGGCGACAACATCGATGTACTGTGGAGACCTCCCGCCCCACGTGTTGAGCAATTCGGCGGTACGTCCACCCGGCCTCCCGCATGCCCACTATACGCCCTCGCTCAAAGTCCGTCAACTGCACATACGGTTCACGTCCACGCTGTCGCGGCATGCTACCAGTGTTAAAGACTGCGATGGAGCTCCGTATGCCACGGCAAACTGGCTGACACTGACGGCGGCGGTGCACAAATGCTGCGCAGCTAGCGCCATTCGACGGCCAACACCGCGGTTCCTGGTGTGTCCGCTGTGCCGTGCGTGTGATCATTGCTTGTACAGCCCTCTCGCAGTGTCCGGAGCAAGTATGGTGGGTCTGAAACACCGGTGTCAATGTGTTCTTTTTTCCATTTCCAGGAGTGTATACTCGATCTTAACAAATTTCGCTTCTTCAGAAATGCTTTCCTTGCCATTGCCAGTCTACGTTTTATATCCTCTCTACTTTGACCATCATCAGTTATTTTACTCCCCAAATAGCAAAACTCATTTACTACTTTACGTGTCTCATTTCCTAATCTAATACATCACCCGATTTAATTTGAAACGTCCCCTTAGAAAAATTATACATGACTGTGTTTAAACTGACACAATATTTTTAGCGCAACGCAATCTGACTTTCACTAATCCCTACAAAAGAATGGCCCTGACTAACATTAAACTATACCTTTCACAAATCACTTACCTCACAAAAAATCTTCGTTACTCGAACTACTGCAATACAGCGAGCGCCACTACTGCCAGCTAAATAAAAGATTTAGACTACTGAAGGCACTAACTACTGATAGGCATATAGTTAACAAATGAAAGATTTTGATAGAGAACAAACAATGTATTTGCCTTAGTAGTGTTCAAAAGTCAAAAGTCATTATATATATATATATATATATATATATATATATATATATATATATATATATATATATAGCAGTTCATGACATCCACACGTCCAGATCATCCGCTCTCAAAATTCCGCCATCGCTCTCCCCACATCCACCACTGCTGGCGGCTCACATCCAACTGCGCAACGCTATGCGCTGTTAACATCCAGCTGCGCAACATTACAATGGCAGACAACAATGCAAACTAGCCACAGACTGCACACAGGACAGCCAGTGATTTTCATACAGAACGCTACGTGGCGTTACCAATAAGAAAACCTAAACAGCCTACTTACATAGCCCCCATGCTCCCCACAAAAAATTTTACAAATTGTTTTCGGCAGTGGTCAATACAGATTTGAAAAATTTTTTCATAATTACAATAACAAAGAAATCAAATGAACACACTTATTGATACAATATTGATCAAAAGGTAAACTTTTCTCACAGTCCATAAAGACAGTCCTGATCGTTCATCACAGTAAAATATCAGTGTTTTTCTCAAAGTCTGAGCAGTAAAAGAAAATGCACACGGAAGTAGTGGATTTCCATGCAGTCTTGAAGAAGTAGTGTTGTCCTTTCAACGGAAAGACAGTGCTGACCCTTGACATGCAGACAGGTAATGGGCCACAACAGAGCAAACCCATCGCAGAGTCAGTCGAAGTTTTGAAGAATATTGGTAGGTAGGTCACCACAGCGTAGACCCACTGTAGTCCTGGTAGCGATTACGGTATTGGTGAGCCACCAGAGGTGCAGACCCAGGGCAGTGATTTTAGAAATATTGGTATTGGTGGGCCATCAAAGATGCAGACCCACTGTAGTCCTTGTAGAGACAGCCAGCAGTCATCTATTGCGACTGTGCAGGTGCACAATCACCATATAAGAGTCTTGCAGAGAATATAGCAAGTCCATAAACCACCACTTGTGCACTCACAAAGTTTGATTTGTCCTTAGAACCAGCAATGCTGTTAACCAGTCCCTTGCTGAATTATTAACACACATGCAAACACTAACAGTCTTCCTTTTTTTCACATATTGTGCATATACTATGACCAACAGAAATATGTGCAGTGAAATGCATGCTTACAAGTTACTTAATTTGATGAACTGATGTCAATTACAATTTTATAACATGAGAATACAATAACAAAGGTAAAAAATACTTCATTAAAGATCATAACAATACAGATAACATTTGTGGTAATACGGGCTTTACAAAAGAATCGAAATAACATATACATCAGTGTTATAGGAATTATGACATAAGTACATACATAAAAGATCAGAATAACTTTTGAAACATCAACTTCACACATGAGCAACAAAACAGAACAGATAAATAACTTCTAAACATCTTTACAAAGTAAATAACATAGTCTTAGAAAAATTTTACAACATAACCCTCATCAGCTAAACACATAAAGACAGGAAAAACACAAACAAGGATTCATAAACACATAGCAGAATAGCACAAGAGGAAAGTGCAGGATTTGTTTTCAGTGTAACATTTGGTACTGCAGTCCAACCCAAAACTTCATTCAATAGATCTTTCGTCTTATTTCAACATTTGTTTCCACAAAAAAAAATCCTATCCAAGCATGCTTTCTGTATATATATGTTCATATATTTCTTACCTCATTATTTATTTTCCATTATCTTACCACATCATTTTTTCCAAAAAAATCCTACCTAAACCTGTTGTCCCTAAACCCTACTTTTTTGTTCATATCCTCTTTCAAAATACTTTTTTGGCCAAACCATTTTCTTATAGCTTATCAATGCATTTCTTCCAATTCACGACAACTCGTTCTCTTATATAGCCTACCCCATCTTAAGCTAACTTAAATCTACTGAGCTCAGATGCATAAACTATGGGACGAGGCAATGCAGCAGCACAAAGCAATTAACACAAACAGCAATGCCAAAAAAATGGAAATTGGCAAAGCAAGCAGCAGTTAATGTAATAACTTATATCCAAACATGACAAACCCACAAGCAGAAAAAACAATACACTAAAGACAACAATGCAGATAAGGGAAATGTATATTCACATCTTAATGTCTATGTAATTAAAGTGGTGCACCACAAAAACTTATTCTACAAAAAATTACCAAGTACTAGAAAAGAAAATCATGTATACAGTTACTGTTATTAGTCCCTTCTTATTGCTCTTTCCTTTCCAAGTGCTCCTTTTCGAAGAATGTAGATCATAAAATTATTATTTAATAGATCTGTTGACAGAAAGTGTTCACATTAGCAAATGCATTTAATTTTATTTTGTAAAACCAATGCTGCAACACAGCTGGAAAACATATCAAATGAAATAAGCAACTAGGCTGTTTAGGTTTTCTTATTGGTAACGCCACGTAGCGCTCTGTATGAAAATCACTGGCTGTGCTGTGTGCAGTCTGTGATTTCCATACAGAGCGCTACGTGGCGTTACCAATAAGAAAACCTAAACAGCCTACTTACAAATTCGACTACATTCCATTATCCATGTTTTTCTTTTGTTGATGTTCATGTTATATCCTCCTCTCAAGACACTGAACATACCGTTCATCTGCTCTTCCAGGTCCTTTACTGTCTCTGACAGAATTACAATGTTATCGGCGAACCGCAAAGTTTTTATTTCTTCCCCATGGATTTCAATTCCTACTCTGAATTTTTCTTTTGTTTCCTTCACTGCTTGCTCAATATACAGATTGAATAACATCGGGGATTAGCTACAAACCTGTCTCACTCCATTCCCAACCACTGCTTCCCTTTCATGCCCTTCGACTCTTATAACTGCCATTTGGTTTCTGTACAAATCGTAAATAGCCATTCGCTCCATGTATTTGACCCCGGTCACCTTCAGAATTTGAAAGAGAGTATTCCAGTCAACATTCTCAAAGCTTTCTCTAAGTCTACAAATGCTAGAAACATAGGTTTTCCTTTCCTTAATCTATCTTCTACGATAAGTCGTAGGATCAGTGTTGTTGACTCAAGTGTTCTATCATTTGTACGGAATCCAAACCGATCTTCCCCTAGGTCGGCTTCTACCAGTTTTTCCATTCCTATGTAAAGAATTCGTCTTAGTATTTTGCAGCCGTGACTTATTAAACTGATAGTTCGGTAATTTTCACACCTGTCAACACTTGCCTTCTTTGGGATTGGAATTATTATATTCTTCTTGAAGTTTGAGGGTATCTCGCTTGTCTTATATATCTTCCTCACCAGATAGTAGAGTTTTGTGAGGGTTGGCTCTCCCAAGACCATCAGTAGTTCTAATGGAATGTTGTCTACTCCCGGAGCCTTGTTTCGACTTACATCATTCAGTGCTCTGTCAAACTCTTGAAGCACGATCATATCACCCATTTCATCTTCGTCTACATGCTCTTACATTTCCGTAATATTGTCCGCAAGTACATCGCCCTTGTATAGACCCTCTATACACTCCTTCCACCTTTCTGCTTTCTCTTCTTTGCTTAGAACTGCATTTCCATCTGAGCTCTTGATATTCATGCAAGTAGTTCTCTTCTCTCCAACGATCTCTTTGATTCTTCTGTAGGCAATATCTATCTTATCCCTAGTGATATATGCCTCTACATCCTTACATTTGTCCTCTAGCCATCCCTGCTTAACCATTTTGCACTTCCTGTCGATCTCATTTTTGAGACGTTTGTATTCCTTTTTGCCTGCTTCATTTACAGCATTTTTATATTTATATATTAAATTCAATATTTCTTCAGTTGCCCAAGGCGTAGTACTATCCCTCGTCTTTTTACCTACTTGATCCTCTGCTGCCTTCACTATTCCATCTCTCAAAGCTACCCATTCTTCATCTACTATATTTCTTTCCCCCATTCTTGTCAATCGTTCCCTAATGCTCTCCCTGAAACTCTGCACAACCTCTGTCAGTTTATCCAGATCCCACCTCCTTAAATTCACAGCTTTTTTGCTATTTCTTTACTTTTAATCTACAGTTCATAGCCAATAGTTTGGGGTCAGAGTTCACATCTGCCCCTGGAATGTCCTACAATTTAAAACCTGGTTCCTAAATCTCTGTATTACCATTACATAATTTATCTGAAACCTTCCAGTATCTCCTGGCCTCTTCCATGTATACAACCCTCTTTCATGATTCTTGAACTAAGAAAAATTCTACCGGGCGGCTTCCTCTTTCATTTCTTACCCCCATTCCAAATTCACCTACTAGGTTCCCTTCTATTCCTTTCCTACTATTAAATTCCAGTCACCCACGACTATTAAATTTTCGTCTCCCTTCACTATATGAATAATTTCTTTTATCTCATCATACATTTCATCAAACTCCTCGTCATCTGCGGAGCTAGTTGGCATATAAACTTGTAGTAATCTGGAGGCGGGGGCTTCGCGTCTATCTTGGCCACAATAATTCGTTCACTATGCTGCTCGTAGTAGCTTATCCGCACTCCTATTTTTTTTATTCATTATTAAATCTACACCTGCATTACTCCTATTTGATTTTGTATTTATAACCCTGTAGTCTTGTTCCTCCTGCCACCGTACTTTTCTAATTCCCACTATATCTAACTTTAACTTATCTATTTCCCTTTTAAAATTTTCTAACCTACCTGCCCGATTGAGGGATCTGACTTTCCACGCTGCGATCCGTAGAACGCCAGTAATGTTAGATACTCAAAACAGTCGTCATATACTCCCGTAACTCAACAGGCATAGGTGTACTTTAATAACGTTTTGGTTGCGTTCTGTCAAAGAGTTCATCGTGCGACATTTTCCATTTCCGGCAGTATACTGTATTATGGAGCCACACCTGTATCACTTTAGAGGTGCGTCTGACAATAAAAACATTTTCTTGTAGAAATTGTAAACAGCCAGTCAGTTGCTAAATGGAAGGTTTATTAAAACCGCTTGACCACGGTTTCAACTTTTATAAAAACATCTTCCTCAAAAGGAAGTAATGACAAACTGTTTTGAGAATTTTGAACTAAGTATCCACATATGTAAAAATAGCGTATGACACCTGGGTAGGCACAAATTAAATTGTGGAAATGGCTGGAGCAGCAACTGTAGGAGAAAATAGTATTGTAGGAACAGTAAATAGCAAGTGAACAGAAAAATAGAAGATTTACCCAGGATGTCAATATTTCCTTCTGGAGAAGACATTTTTAGAAACGTTGAAACCAGTGTTAAAAGTTTTAATAAACCTTCCATTTCACACTGATTGGGTGTTTACTTTTTATGCAAGGTTTCATCCTACGGTTGCTGCTCCAGTCATGTACAAAATTTTAAAAGTTTTACCTGCCCATGTCTCAAAGACTGTTTCTACATATATGGACATTTCACTGAAAATTCTCAAAATAAGTTGTCAATATTTATTCTGAAGAATATGTTTTTATAAACGAAGAATCCATGAGAAAAAGGTTTTAATAAGCCGTTCATTTTGCACCTGATCGGCTGTTTATTATTTTTACAAGAAGATTTCATCCTACGGTTGTTGCTCCAGCCATGTACGAAATTTTATAGAAACTTACAATTGTAGGAGCAGGCTACAATCCAATGTACGAAATATTATAGAAACATAAAATTATGGGAGCAGGCTACAACCTCTCAAAACTTCCCTGATTCTATAACTTGTACTTTCTGACGATAATGGTAAACTAGTGGGAAGACGATGTTTCGTTTTGCTTAGCGTCTTGCTCATAGTGACTTCCAGTGGCCACTACCGCACGCATGAAAAGAACATGTGATGTTCCATCGCACGCCTATCCTGTGCATGTGATAGGGGTACTTACCGTTATCGAAAACCATCCTACTGATTGACGTCAGTCAACGTTTACTCAATTTCCAGTCCGTAAACCACGATCTATTCTGACCAGGTTGTAATGTTAGTGGCCTCTTTGCCGTCTTACTTCATCTCACTCTTCTTTCCACACGTCGTACGCCCTCCCATTAAATTTAACACCTTGACATCCAGGATGACCGAACTTCCGTTGTCAGTTACGTCTTTTACAAGATGGTTCACGTTCTCATTTTGACGTTGCATTGTTGTCGTGGTATCCAGAAGTTTATCGATGAAGAGGCAAAATTATGCCACTGATGCCGAATGAAACAGCTTTAAAATACACATATTCGATTACTGAGCGACGTACTTAAGCTCCTCGTTTCTTCGCACGGAAAAATAGTATCAACATTTTCACTGACTTGGTACAGAAATAATGGATGCAATGTACAAGAAAGATAACTGGGAACATACCTTAGGTGACAGAAGTCATACCTCAACAGATCGGTGAAACGAGGAAATACAAGTATACTATTGTTTTTAAGAAGTGAAACACTCAGAAGCAATGGTCTAGAAACATTCCACAAAAGCGAACATGCAGAACATGGTATCTACTATATGTGTTTTAAATGGCAGAGAGCTGGTGTAGGTAGGATGGTATGCCCGACAGCGCCATCTTGTGTGTGAGCGCACAGGTCAGAGTTACGCAAGCTCAGTCGGCGCCGGGCCGTCATACGAAGTAAGTACGAATAGATAATCAAGTGCCACTATGCCTCGCCGACATCACGAGGTGGAACATCGTCGAAGAGTGCGTTCGAACGGGGCAGAATGATTGGTCTCCAGGAGACGTCTGTCGTTCCGTGATTTTGCAGTTCCAACAGGGCATGCTGCATCAACATTGATGCTTATGTGGAACCAGTGGACAGAAGACGGTCTCCCACAGCACCGACAGATTACTGGACAGCAAAATGTGAGCACAGCGTGGGATGACCGCCAACTTGTTCTCTTGGTCGTAACGGACTGAAGAGTTTCGTCCACAGTGTGTGCGCGACGTTGGAGCACTGCATCGGGTGTGGACATGTCTGTGTCGAACGTTCGACGCCGTCTTCTGCCGGGTGGCATGCATACCATTGCGTCGGCTCCCATTCACCAGAAAACACCAACGCTGCGTAGTGCAATGGGCTCCTGAACGCCGATACTGGCGTGCTGAGTATCAAAAGGTAGTGTTTTCAGACGAGTCCCGCTTCAACTTGTTCCACAGTGGCGGCCGCAGGCCGGCCTCTGTGGTCGAGCGGTTCTAGGCGCTACAGTCTGGAACCGCGCGACCGCTACGGTCGCAGGTTCGAATCCTGCGTCGGGCATGGATGTGTATGATGTGCTTAGGTTAGTGAGGTTTGAGTAGTTCTATGTTCTAGGGGACGTGGCGAGAAATGTGCAAGCCTTCTTCGAAGAGGACCGATGACCGTAGCAGTCTGGTCCCTTTAACCCCACAAACCAACCAACCTTCTTCTAAGAACAACGCGTACCACTGCTCCCTGGTTTGCCACGTCGCTCAAAATGGTTCAAATGGCTCAGAGCACTATGGGACTTAACATCTGTGGGCATCAGTCCCCTAGACTTAGAAGTATTTAAACCTAACTAACCTAAGGGCATCACACACATCCATGCCCGAGGCAGGATTCGAACCTGCGACCGCAGCGGTTCCAGACTGTAGTGCCTAGAACAGAACAAATACTATACAAGAAAACAGAGAGTGGAATATATGTAACGAATAACGGAAGGAATGAACCTGAGTGTAATACATCCTGAGACGGAAAGTCTAGGACAGGAGAAGAAGTCATTGCAGGCAGCACAAACCAATAAGAAGACGAATATGGTCACAATGGAATGAGAACGACTGCGAGTAACTATACCTTTCTCCACTATGTTCTGCGGATCTGTTGATTACGATCAGTTTGGCTTTAGGAAAGGTAAAGGCACACGAGAGGCAGTCCTGATGTTGTAATTGATCATGGAAGCAAGGCTGAAGGAAAACCAAGACACGTTCATAGGATTTGTCGAACTGAAAAATAAGTTCGACAGTGTAAAATGGCAGAAGATGTTCCAAATTCTGAGGAAAACAGGAATTAGCTATAGGGAACGACGGGGAATATTACGTACAATGTGAAAAAGAAGCAGGATGGGGCAATAAGACTGTAAGAAAGAGGCCCTTGGATTAAAAAATATGTAAAAGAGGTATGCAGTCTTTCCCCTACTTTTCAATCTTTACACATTCGTGATATAGAAGGACTTGTTAAGGAAAAAACGTCTTAAATCTACATCTAAAAACAAATGTGTTATGTGTCAGGCTCAAATGGCTCTGAGTACTATGGGACTCAACATCTGTGGTCATAAGTCCCCTAGAACTTCGAACTACTTAAACCTAACTAACCTAAGGACATCACACACATCCATGCCCGAGGCAGGATTCGAACCTGCGACCGTAGTAGCAGTCGCGCGGTTCCTGACTGAGCGCCTAGAACCGCTAGACCACCGCGGCCGGCTATGTCTCAGATAATTTATTTTCATGAGTAGCTTATGAAACAGTTTTATAGCTAAATATTTCAGATCTTTATGACAAAGGGTAATGCAGATCATATTTGCTCCTAGTTGTTTACTTGTGTCCATCTCTTGACTTAAAGTCAGATGGATTGTCGATCACAAATTTCATAGCCGGCCGCGGTGGCCGTGCGGTTCTAGGCGCTGCAGTCCGGAACCGCAGGACTGCTACGGTCGCAGGTTCGAATCCTGCCTCGGGCATGGATGTATGCGATGTCCTTAAGTTAGTTAGGTTTAAGTAGTTCTAAGTTCTAGGGGACTGATGACCTAAGATGTTAAGACCCATAGTGCTCAGAGCCATTTGAAAATTCATAAACCAGTAAATGTATTCTGGTGCTGTTTAATTTTACCACCAGATTAAAAAGGTGCCTGTAAGATGTACGTGTGTGAACTCCACACATAATGATAATTACTTCCTTTTGCACAATTAATACGTCTTTTCTAAACTAAGAATTGCTCCTGAACGTCATCCCTTAAGAATTCAGTGTATGAATATACACAAAATATGTATTCGTAAGAGCAAAATAGAAAAATGGTTCAAATGGCTCTGAGCAATATGGGACTTATCATCTATGGTCATCAGTCCACTAGAACTTAGAACTACTTAAAACTATCTAACCTAAGGACATCACACAACACCCAGTCATCACGAGGCAGAGAAAATCCCTGACCCCGCCGGGAATCGAACCCGGGAACCGGGCGAGGAAAGCGAGAACGCTACCGCACGTCCATGAGCTGCGGACAGGAAAATTGAATCTTAACTCAACTGGCGTAAGGTAAGAACTCAGGTAGCAAGCAATATCGTTTGAGCACGAACAACAATGAGGAATGGGATAAGAGGTTCAGTTGGAATCCCCTACTAAGGGTCAGCTGTTACAGAAACTCTTAACTCCATCGAGAATCTCCATTTCGTTGCATATATCTTACCAAGTTTTGTGACAATACAGGAGATTTTAATCAAAAGGAAGCGGAACGGTCTACACGTTCAGTAAAATGGATAAGGAGCAGTTTATATTCTTTCAGAGGCAGGAGCGAGAATCATTTCATTCAAATGTAAATAGGGAGAGGGACTGTGACAATTCAAGAGAGTATAATATACACAAATGAGCCGAAACGTTATGCCTCTTGCCCATTGCGAGATTAAAGCTACTTGGTGATAATTCGGCCATGCGGAGCGTCCGCAGCTTGTGGTCTAGTGTCTAGCGTTGCTGCCTATGGATCATGGGTGCCGTGTTCGATTCCCGGGCCGCGCGGGATTAGCCGACCGGTCTAGGGCGCTGCAGTCCTGGACTGTGCGGCTGGCTCTGCGGAGGTTCGAGCCCTCCCTCGGGCATGGGTGTGTGTGTTTGTCCTTAGAATAATTTAGGTTAAGTAGTGTGTAATCTTAGGGACTGATGACCTTAGCAGTTAAGTCCCATAACATTTCACACACAGTTGAACAGTCGATTCCCGGACGCGTTGGTAATTTTCTCTGTCCGGGTACTGGGTGTTTGTGCTGTCCACATAATTTCATCATCATCATTCATGACATTGGCTAGATAGGACTGTGTAAAATTTGGGCTATGGTAAAAATTGGAACTTTGTGCTGGCGCTGATGTCAACGCAGTTGAGCACTCCACAAACCAATCATCATCATCATCATCATCGGCCACGTGGGGTAAGTATATACGCGAAACAGGGACGAATAGGGAATCATTACAATGAGGATAGGGGACGCAAATGGGGAAATCAAATGACATAAGCGAAAATAGGGCAGCGCGTTATGCCCCAGCGCATGGGAACGGATATCTTGGAAACAGGGGAGTTGGTCACCTCTTCGTATGCTATTGTCGAGAACATGTAATGAAAGCGCTTGAAGGACGGGAAACAACGAGTAGGCGATAAGATGGTGAACGTCCACCCATCGCCACAAGACGTCTATGTCAGGGGCTTGGCCGCTCTGTAAAGCGGAATAGTAGGTGATCTGTTGTAGTTCAGACGATCAGGCGACAGAGTGCAGGTACAAGTGTTTCGGAGCACACCGTTCAGCATGGGTCCCCGGATTAGACGAGTACTACGTGTTTCCATGTTGACTCAACGACGTCAGTTACGACTGCAGTGGACACGGTATAATGACACTGCGTCGTGTGTCAGAGAGAACGTGCCGCCTGGACGGTGGGATCGCCTCGTTTCTCGATGGACCAGGTGTCCAGTTACGTCATCATTCAAGTGGACGGCTGCAGGTGGCATTCGCCGAAGCTTCCATGGGGCATGTTGTAGTAATTGAAGGAATTGCGGGCCCATCTGCAACTTGTTCAAATGGTTCAAATGGCTCTGAGCACTACGGGGCTTAACATCTGAGGTCATCAGTCCCCTAGAACTTAGAACTACTTAAACCTTACTAACCTAAGGACATCACACACATCCATGCCCGATGCATGATTCGAACATGCGACCGTAGCAGTCGCGCGGTTCCGGACTAAAGCGCCTAGAACCGCTCAGCCATCACGGCCGGCGCAGAATGTACAACTATACCTACTACATGGAAAAAAATTCCGTGGAAAAGAACGGGGTTAGGTGGGTTAAGGGGTTCGGGGGGGGGGGGGGGGGGGGAGGGTGTAAGCACTACTAGTGGAAGTCTGGGAATGTGATAGAAAAGATGTGGCAGGTTGAGATAATAATAAACGACCAATATTAGGGTCGAATGTATAGTTTCTGGTCTTGCTAGACTGACTGATGACGTTTTAGTTAACGTTTCATCCCTGAAGGTTGGATGGCGCAGGGCTTCTTTTATATGACATCGTGGTCGTAAACGTAACTTTTAGGCCTTAGGGAAGTATTTCAACGCTTGAATTTCAATCGGCATCAATTTCAGTTGGTTTCCTGTTTCACATTGCGAATGTCTGCATTGGTCGCCACCAGAGCAATGGCAAGGAGCTGAACAATGTAGTCACTGGCGCCATGCTCGTTGTGTGATCAAAGACAACGTTAGTTGTTGGTAGAGCCGGAACGGAATTCAGTAACAAGTTATTAAGAAAAACCTTTTGCAGTATATTGTTCAAAAATCAAATATGTAGTATGGACACTGCCACAGCTAAAGACAGCTACGAATTTGCGACCACTATCGTGATTTACCATTGGCTCAACTGCTGATTATAGTGTTACAACTGTAAACGGAATCATAGTATGAAGGCTTTCACGACCGGATGACATATCTTCTGGTAAACCTTCCGGGATGTAAGGTCGTGGTCCATGAAACTCTTCGGCTCCTAACGTTTCGTCCAGAGCTGCGCTGGACATCTTCAGAGGGGTGTTTCTGCTCCGGTGAGTCTTGCCGACTGACGGGTCGGACGTCTGAGAGCGACTTTATATCGTAGAAAGTGGGCGTGACCAGAGTTACACGTGATATGCAGAGATAATCTTTGTCAGAGATAAAACTTAACTATCGATCGTAATCTCGTCACGGATAAAACTGTGGTTCTGGCGCTGCAGTCCGGAACCGCGGGGCTGCTGCGGTAGCAGGTTCGAATCCTGCCTCGGCATGGGTGTGTGTGATGTCCTTAGGTTAGTTAGGTTTAAGTAGTTCTAAGTTCTAGGGGACTTATGACCTAAGATGTTGAGTCTCATAGTGCTCATAGCCATTTTTTTTTTTTGATAAAACTGTCTAGCAATTCTGTAGTGCTACTGTCCAAATATCACTGAGTTTCATGGTCTCTTCTTTCCGATTAAAATTATCCCTATGTTTATTTATTTCAATTGCTTCTCTACAAAGCCGTGGGTAATAGTTCGTCGTCGTAGATAAAATTTTTGTTTCGGAAAACCTCACTTGATGATTTCCTGACTGAAAAGCGTGTGCTGCTACAGCCGATTTTATCTGTTTTCCCTAATCGGCAAAGACTTCTGTGTTCTTTTAACCGTGTATTTAGGCTTCTTTTTGTTGTTCCAATATAAACTTTTCCACATGTACACGGAATTTTATATACGCCACTGGCTGATAGAGGAGCGCGTTTATCTTTTACAGACCGGAGAACATGACAAATTTTCTTCGTTGGTCTAAAAACAGGTCTAATATCATGTTTACTTAAAATCTTTCCTATCTGATCCGTTACTTTCTTTATGAAAGGGAGAGAGACTGTATTCTTCCATCTTTTTCGGGCTTGTCCTTAGGCTTTTTGTTGTTTGGGTGCAGAATTCTGCTTACTTCTTTCTTTGAGTAGCCATTTTTCTCAAAAGCGTGCTTCAGATATTTTAATTCGACGTCTAGATACTCCGGGGTGCAAATCCGTCTGGCTCTGTCAACGAGACTTTTAGTCACACCTCTCTTTTGTTGTGGATGATGGTTAGAGTTTTTATGTAAGTATCTGTCTGTGTGTGTTATTTTTCTAAAAATCTGTTGTTTCAATCTTCCATCTGTCTGTCTCATAACTAAAACATCCAAAAACGGTATTTTGTTATCATTTTCTCTCTCCATGGTAAACTGGATTCTTGGATTTATATCATTAAGGTAATCAAAAAATTTATCTAATGCTTCTCTACCATGTGGCCAGACCACAAATGTATCGTCTACATACCGATACCAGCGAGATGGTTTCTTATCTGCTTTTTCCAAGGCTGACTGTTCGAACTTCTTCATGTAGAAATTAGCTACTGAGGGACTCAATGGGTTACCCATTGCTACGCCATTAAGTTGCTCATAAAATTCATTATTCCACTGGAACTGACTGGAAGTAAGACAATGTCTGAAAAGAGCAGTCAGATCTTCTGGAAAAATATATGTTATAAAATCCATAACTTCGTTAACTGGAATCATAGTAAATAAAGACACTACATCAAAACTTACTAAAATATCTTCAGGAGTCAGAATTAAACCTTCAATTTTCTCTATAAAATGACGTGAGTCCTTTATATATATGAGTCAGTTTTTCCAATATATGGATGTAAACGAGTTGCTAGATATCTTGCTATTTCATACGTAGGAGAATTGATAGCACTAACAATCGGTCTCAGAGGGAGGTCCCTCTTATGTACCTTGGGTAGGCCATAGAGTCTAGGACACATAGCTTCAGTCTTCAATAAAGCTCTTTTTTCTTATTTTTGAATAGAAGTGGCCGATTTTATCAGATTATTTGTTTTCCGTAATACGCTGGCTGTAGGATCTTTCTTAAGTTTTTTGTATTGTCCTGACGTTAAAAGATTCAAAATTTTGCTTTGATAACCTTCTGTATTTAAAACGACAGTAGCACTCCCTTTATCAGCAGGAACAATCACTATGTCTTCATCTGCATTTAAATCTCTCAGAGCCTTTCTTTCGCCATTGGTTAAATTACTTTCCAGAGGTTTACTGCGGCATAATACTCTGGTGGTTTCGATCCGGATTGCATTTGCAGTTTCTTTGGGGAGAGTACGTATACCTGCTTCTACATTTGCAATAATATCCTCAACAGGAACTCTCGGAGGTGTTATAGCGTAGTTTCCTCCTTTTGCAAGAACTGAAATTTCGTCTTGAGATAAAACTCTGTCTGACTTGTTAATAACAGTTTCGGACATCACTGTATTATTTGTAGATTCTGCATAAGTTTGTAACTTTTCGAACTTCTTCTTATGCCTTCTAGTAGTCGTTTCCATCACGGTTTCCATAGATCGAAATGTAAGGCAATCTATTTTATTCCATAGGTCTATCTGTATCTTACTAGCAAGGAATAAATGTAGCTGCAGTAACTTACAGTCAACAGAATCCATCTCTCGTCCTGTATAATGTATCCTCTCTCGAAGTACTGCTGCTTCTGTATAATCAAATATCCGATGAACAAGGGCTGTCTGGAACATCCTCTTCAGCTTTAGAAAATTCGGTATGGTAGACGAATCCCTACAACGCAACAAGAAAGTTGAAGTACAAATTAAATGCGCTCTCTTCTTAGGTAAAATTTCCAGGCGTCTGACTGATTATGAGAATTGCTCCCCGTAGTGTCTTCTGATCATAGTATGAAGGCTTTCACGACCGGATGACACATCTTCTGGTAAACCTTCCGGGATGTAAGGTCGTGGTCCATGAAACTCTTCGGCTCCTAACGTTTCGTCCAGAGCTGCGCTGGACATCTTCAGAGGGGTGTTTCTCCTCCGGTGAGTCTTGCCGACTGACGGGTCGGACTTTTTTTTTCTTTATTGTTATTTTAAACCTGTAAAACAGGCAGGCTGTCAGTAGCATTCTACGCCGCTCTTCAGCCAGAGGATACACAAAGAGAAGAAACACGGAGAAGACACATAAGTTACAGAACGGTGGGCAATAAAACAGTAGACACATAAAGACAAACACGGAGCCGTTCACACTCGACGATAATCCACACTGCAAACTGTTGATACGACACACAAACACTGAAGAAGACGATGGAGTGTGACGGTGATCACTGAACACTAAACATGACGGCACACACGAAACACTGATGGCGGTGATCTCCGGCGCTCGAATGTCCACTTAGCGTGTGCGAGTCCGGGGACCTGCCAAGAGGGGAACAGGGGTGAGGTGGGGGAGATGGGAGAAAAAGGATGCCAATGGCTGAGGAGACGGGGACAGGAGGAGAGGAGGAGAGGGACAGGTGAGGGGAGGCCCGGGGGAGGAGGGGGGAAGAAATGGAGGAGGGAGGGAAAAGGGAGAGAAGGGAGGGAGGGTGCCCAGAGGAGCAAGCACAGGAGGAGGGCGGGAGGATCAAAGTTGGTAGGAGGGGTAGATAGAGGGGAGGAGGGCATCATCAGGGAGGGGGAGCTGGCGGAAGCCACCTTGGGAGAGGGTAAGGAGGGTGGAGAGATGGAGACCGGGTGGGACGTGCGAATACAGGCGCGGCAGCGGGCGGGGGTAGGAGAGGATCGGGGAGACGAGTGGGTGAGGATGATCGAGTTTGCGGGAGGTGTACAGGATCCGTATCCTTTCAAGGAAAAGGAGGAAGTGGGGGAAGGGGATGAGATCATACAGGATCCGCGTGGGGGAGGGGAGACGGGTGCAATAGGCGAGGCGGAGAGCATGACGTTCAAGGATTTGGAGGGATTTATGAAAGGTAGGGGGGGGGGCGGATATCCAAGCCGGATGGGCATAACAAAGGATAGGGCGGATGAGGGATTTATAGGTGTGGAGGATGGTGAAGGGGTCCAGACCAGACGTACGGCCGGAGAGGAGCTTGAGGAGACTGAGTCGGGAGCGTGCCTTGGCTTGGATTGTCCGGAGGTGGGGAGTCCAGGAGAGGCGACGGTCGAGGGTGACGCCACGGTACTTAAGGGTGGGAGTAAGGGCGATAAGACGCCATAGGTGGTGAGATAGAAATCAAGGAGGCGGAAGGAAGGGGTGGTTTTGCCTACAATGATCGCCTGGGTTTTGGAGGGATTGACCTTGAGCAACAACTGGTTGCACCAAGCGTGAACCGGTCAAGATGGAATTGGAGAAGGTGTTGGGAGCGCTATAGGGTGGGGGCAAGGGCAAGGAAGGCGGTGTCATCGGCAAAATGGAGAAGGTGGACGGGGGCTGACGGCGGCGGCATGTCCGCCGTGTACAAAAGGTACAGAAGGGGGGAGAGGACGGAGCCTTGGGGCACACCGGCAGAGGGGAAAAAGGTGTAGGAATCTGTGTTATGGATGGTGACATAGGAAGAACGGCGGGAGGGAAAGGAGCCGATCAGACGGACGTAGTTAATGGGAAGGGCGAAGGTTTGGAGCTTGAAGAGGAGACCGGAATGCCATATGCGGTCATAAGCATGTTACGGGTCGGACGTCTGAGTGCGACTTATATATCGTAGAAAGTGGGAGTGACCAGAGTTACACGTGATATGCAGAGATAACCTTTGTCAGAGATAAAACTTAACTATCGATCGTAATCTCGTCACGGATAAAACTGTCTAGCAATTCTGTAGTGCTACTGTCCAAATATCACTGAGTTTCATGGTCTCTTCTTTCCGATTAAAATTATCCCTATGTTTATTTATTTCAATTACTTCTCTACAAAGCCGTGGGTAATAGTTCGTCGTCGTAGATAAAATTTTTTGTTTCGGAAAACCTCACTTGATGATTTCCTGACTGAAAAGCGTGTTCTGCTACAGCCCATTTAACTGTTTTTCCTAATCGGCCAAGACTTCTGTGTTCTTTTAACCGTGTATTTACGCTTCTTTTTGCTGTTCCAGTATAAACTTTTTCACATGTACACTGAATTTTATATACGCCACTGGCTGATAGAGGAGCGCGTTTATCTTTTACAGACCGGAGAACATGACAAATTTTCTTCGTTGGTCTAAAAACAGGTCTAATATCAGGTTTACTTAAAATCTTTCCAATCTGATCCGTTACTTTCTTTATGAAGCGTAAATACACGGTTAAAAGAACACAGAACTCTTTGCCGATTAGGAAAAACAGATAAATCGGCTGTAGCAGAACACGCTTTTCAGTCAGGAAATCATCAAGTGAGGTTTTCCTAAACAAAAATTTTATCTACGACGACGAACTATTACCCACGGCTTTGTAGAGAAGCAATTGAAATATATAAACATAGGGATAATTTTAATCGGAAAGACGAGACCATGAAACTCAGTGATATTTGGACAGTAGCACTACAGAATTGCAAGACAGTTTTATCCGTGACGAGATTACGATCGATAGATAAGTTTTATCTCTGACAAAGATTATCTCTGCATATCACGTGTAACTCTGGTCACGCCCACTTTCTACGATATATAAGTCGCTCTCAGACGTCCGACCAGTCAGTCGGCAAGACTCACCGGAGCAGAAACACCCCTCTGAAGATGTCCAGCGCAGCTCTGGACGAAACGTTAGGAGCCGAAGAGTTTCATGGACCACGACCTTACATCCCGGAACGTTTACCAGAAGATATGTAAACGGAATACTAAGTAAGATAATTCTGTTCTGCTGCTGTTCGAATGAATTACACCAATGAGTAAGTTGGGTTTCATTTTACTTCTGCTTATAGAGCTGAGTAAACTAACGTGGAAATTCCGGGAAATGAAGTGCGAGTTTCACTTGTGACTTAAGATTCCAAATACAGTTCGCAAGCCTTTTGGCAACCTAGGTCCAATACTTTGTGGGGGCAAGAAGAGTGGTCTGCTTCGCGAATATCAAGCAACAATACACAAAATAGTAGCTGGAAAGGTTCGAAGGAACCATTAGTGACATGGATTTGTATTCTTTTCATCTTCTAGGGCTCAAACAATAGCAAGAAAATAATGATCAGGCTACTTAGTTTGCGTTGCATGTATAGATCTCAATTTGTAAAATGTATGAAACTGCAGAATTGTACACTGCCCACATCTACCTGTTTAATTTCTGTGTCAATGAACAAAATTTTCAGTTTCTTTTCTACTGAATCCTCAATTAAATTGATTAATACTTGTCCCCACCAGCATGCCTCTGCATATTTTTCCTGAGTCATCAGTCTTCTGAGTGATTTGAGGCGGCCCGCCAAGAATTACGCTCCTGTCCCAAACTTTTCATATCGTAGCAGCAATTGCACCCTATGTCCTGAATTTTTTTCCTGGATTTTTTCCTATCTCTGTCTTCCTCTACAGTTTTTACCACCTATAGCTCCCTCAAGTACCATGTAAGTTAGCCCCGATGCCGTAACAGACATCGTATCGTTCTGTCCCTTCTTCTTGTCAGTGTGCTCCATTCGTTCCTTTCTTCAACGATTCTGTGGATAACCTCATTTCTTACCTCATTAGTCCATCTAATTTTCAACATTCTTCTACAGTAGTCCATCTCAAAGACTTCCATTGGTTTTCCCACAGTCCATGTCTCACTACCCTACAGTGCTATGCTCCAAACGTATATGCTCAGAAATTTCTTCCTCAAGATACGACCTATGTTTGATACTACCAGACTTTTCTTGGCCAGGAATACCGTTTTTGCCAGTTGTAGTTTACATTTTACTTCCTTTTTGATCCACCCGTCATAGGTTATTTTGCTCCCTAGGTAGCAGAATCCTTAACCTCGTCTAGTTTCTCATCCCCAATCGTGATGTTAAGCTTCTCGCTGTTCTGATATCAGCTGCTACTCAATCGTATCGTCTTTCTTCGATTTATTTTCAGTCCTTAATTTACACTCTTCAGACTGTTCATTCCATCACCACATCCTGAAATCTTTCTTCAGTTTCACTGGGGATAGCAATGTCATCAGTGAATCTTATCGTTGATATGCTTTCACCCTGAATTTTAATCCCTCTCTTGAACGTTTCTTTTATTTCCCATATTTCTTCTTCGATATATAGATTTAACAATAGGGGTGAAAGACTACATCCCTGTCTTACACTTCTCTTTTAATCCGAGCACTTCCTTCTTGTTCTTCCAGTCTTATTGTTCTTTCTTGGGTCTTGTACGTATTGCACGTTACCCACCTTTCCCTGTAGCTTATCCTCATTTTTCCCAGTATTTCGAACATCTTGCACTATTTTACATTGCAAAATTTTTTGTTACACGTATACAAATCCTGTGAACATACCTTGACTTTTCTTCAGTCCTGCTTCCATTTTCAACGGCAAGATCAGGACTGCGTCTCTGGTGACATTACCTCTTCTAAACCCAAACTGATCGTCATTTACAGATCCTCATTTTTCCTCTTCCATTCTTCTGTATGTTATTCTTGCCAGGAATTTTGATGCATGTGCTGTTACGCTGATTGTGTGATAATTCTCGCACTTGTCGCCACTTGCTATCTTCGGAATTGTGTGGATGATGTTGAAAGGTGGCTACACTGAGCCACAGCGCCAGAGATCGCGCTAGAGAGTATTGTTCCGCCGCCTCCACTGGCAGTGATTATTGAGATGTCGTAGTGGGCAGGTCTTGTCGAGGACTCGCAGTAGTCAGTGCGTGTTGAGATGTGCTAGTGGGCAGTGTTTGTCGAGATGTTGTTCCATGTTTTATGCAGTTGTTTGATGGGCTACACAGCAGATGGTTCGAATGGAAATACTGTAATGATCAGAGTGCTTTTCGTCAATATATATGAAGGTAAAATGTTCCGTGTTTTTTTTTCATTATTTCAGTGTCTTAAATAATGCGTCATTACAGGTTCAGTCAACAAAGCATCTGGCTTGTGTTCTTGGATTAGAGTGTAATTCTGGTTTTCTTGCGTAATTATGGTATTTCTATTTTCTTTAATTAATTCAGTATAAATGATATTTAAAATTTCTTGTGTTATTGAAGAAGAACCGTGCCAGATGCATACGTTGAATCATACTTCCACACACAGAACAGTTATACTTGTGCTCTGGTTTCGTAGGTTTTATAGTTGCTGGGGACTTAATTAATTAATTGTGTTAACGAAAAATTCCATTTCATTCTTTGTTATTGTTCTATGCAGTCAGATAGCGTAATAATACTAGTCAGGGCCAACCGTTTACGAGACTTCGTAATCGGACAAACAGCTACTAAAGCAAAAATTTAAAATATTATTTGCATTTCATTTTAATTAAGCCCCCATGCAATGTCTTCCAGAAAGTCTGATGGTATATCGGTAGTCTCAGACATTCTACGCACCAACGTGAATCGTCGTTTTGTTGCCACTTCCCCCCAATGATTTCAGAAATTCCGATGGAATGTTATCTATCCCTACCGCCTTATTTGATCTTAAGTCTTCCAAGGCCCTTTTAAATTCTAACTCTGATATTATATTCCCTATCTCTTACCTGTCGCTCCTGTTTCTTTTCCTATCACGTGATCAGACATGCCTTCGATGTACTTTTTCCACCTATCCGCTCTCTTCTCTGTAAAGCAGTGGAATTCCCATTGCAGCTTTAATGTTATCACCCTTGGTTTTAATTTCATCGAAGGTAGCTTTGACTTTCCTATGTGCTGAATCTGTATTTCCGATAATCATTTCATTTTCGATTACTTCACATTTTTCATGGAGCCAATATGCCTTGGCTTCCCTACACGTCCTATTTATTTCGCTCTTAAGTGACTTCCTGAATATTTTTATGCTTCCTTCTTTCATCGATCAGTTGAAGTATATCATCTATTGTCCATGGTTTCCTCAAAGTTGCCTTCTTTGTATCAATGTTTTCTTTCCTACTTTTGTGATTGTCCTCTTTAGAGACGTCCATTCCTCTTCAACTGTACAGCCTACTGAGCCAATCTTTAACGCAGTGTCAATAGCCTCAGGAAACTTCAATCTTATCTCTTCATCCGATTTCCGCATCCCACATCTTTGCTCACTGATTCATCCTGACTAGTATCTTAAACTTCAGCCTGTTCTTCATCATTGCTAAACTGTGATCTGAGTCTACATCTGATTCTGGTTATGCCTTACGATCCAGTATCTGATTTAGGGCTCTCTGCATGACCATTATGCAATGTAACTGAAAATGTTCCGTATCTCCCGGCCTTTTCCAAGTGTATCTCCTCCTCTTTCAATTCTTGAACAACGTATTCGATATTACTAGCTGATATTTATTGCATAACACGATTAGCATTCTCTTCTCTGGTTTCTGCTACGAAGCCCATAGTCTCCCGCAAATCTATCTTCTGCTCCTTACTCTACAACTGCATTACAGTTCTCCACGACTATTAGATTGTAATCTCCATTTACGTACTGAATAACCCTTCGATAACCTGATATACTTTCTCTATCTCCTTATCTTCGGCTTCCGTCCTCGGTATGTATACTAGAGCTATCGTTGTCGGTGTTGCTGTCGATGCTATCACTGAACTGTTCACAGTAACACACTCTCTGCCCTATCTTCCTGCTCGTAACGAATTCTACACCTCTTACACCATTTTCTGCAGATGTTGGTATTATCCAACACTCGTCTGATCAGAAACCCTTGTCTTGCTTCCATTTCACTTCACTGACCCTACTATATGTAAATTGTGCCTTTGTATTTCCGCTTTCAGATTTTCTAGCTTCCATACTACGTTCAAACTTCTAGCATTCCCCGTCCCGACTCATAGGACGTTGTAGTTCTGTTGGATGTTCAGTCTTTTTTTCATGGTCAGCTCCCACTCTGCAGTCCCCTCCTGTAGATCCGAATGAGGGACAATTGCGGAAACTTTTTCCAATGGAGAAATCGCATGATACTTTTTCAGCAACCGGCTACATGTCCTACAGATACACATTGTGTCTTTAATGCAGTGATTTTCATCGCCTTCTGCCATTGGTCATTGCTGATTCTTCCGTGTTTAGGGGCAGTTTCCCATCCCAAGGGCAAGAGAGTGCCGTGAACTATCTGCTCCTCCGCCCTCTTTGACTAGGCCGTTGGTTGAACGAGGATGCCTTCTTACGATGGAAGTCTTTGGCCGACAATACTATGACATTTACTCAAATTTTAAGCGATGACGGGTTCGAACGTGGGACCGAAGATGTTTTGATTACTACCCCGACACTAAGGGCTCTCGGTCTGTTGACAGTCGTAGTTCAAAACGGCACCATGGGACTTAACATGTGTGGTCATCAGTCCCCTAGAACTTAGAACTACTTAAACCTAACTAACCTAAGGACATCGCACACATCCATGCCCGAGGCAGGATTCGAACCTGCGACCGTAGTAGTCGTGCGGTTCCGGAGACAGTCGTGGTATTCTATTTATATGTAGCCCAAGACTGCACTTAGAGACAGTAAATTTCGAGGTGCAATATGTTTGATATTTTACTGTTTCATGACGTGTAAGGCAAGACTGATTTCCAGTTACTCTATATTCCATTGAAATAAGCTTGCGTTGAAAACTGTCAGTGTAAGTGTTTTCTTAGTTTGTATCTTGAGTAAACTGTAATCGTGATAGAAAATCATATACTTCATCCAACATTATGTACTTCAAGCTGCATCGAAACACTATGCATGAATATGAACGTTAACTATCACCAACTTTGCGATCCTGCGCTGAAATTATATGAAACCAGTGACAAAACTGAGAAATTTAGATTAAACCTAGTTGAATGCCTTAAGCGTAAGTAGCCTGAAAGGCAACGTTAGAAAGTATCAGCAGATAACGCTGCATAGAAACCAAAAGCGCTCGAATCTCCCCTCTGAGAGTCCATATAAGACAAGCTCGATAAGCATTTTGCAACATAGCCCAGCTAAGAATTGTCAACATTGTTGCAAATATTTGGCAACCATATGATACTGCATTTACTTCCGCGTGTGGTGCTGAATTTTTTTGCTAAATTCACTTGGCATTCCCTTTCCACTTCGAAGACTTACGTTACACAATCATCTCCTAATATGTGACCCTGAGGCAGCAAAGCTCATTTTTTGGACTCCAGGAATACCGTACTTACCGTAAGCTACAAGTATTCTTATCTTTAACATTTGTAAGTTGGCTGTTTATGTTTTCTTATTGGCAACGTTACGTAGCGCTCTGTATGAAAATCACTGGCTGTGCTGTGTGCAGTCTGTGGCTAGTTTGCATTGTTGTCTGCCATTGTAGTGTTGGGCAGCTGGATGTGAACAGCGCGTAGCGTTACGCAGTTGGAGGTGAGCCGCCAGTAGTGGTGGATGTGGGGAGAGAGATGGCGGAGTTTTGAAATTTGTAATACTGGATATCATGAACTGCTATGTATATTATGATTTTTCAACACTATTAAGGTAAATACACTGTTTGTTCTCTATCAAAATCTTTCATTCGCTAACTATGCGTATCAGTAGTTAGTGCCTTCCGTAGTTTGAATCTTTTATTTAGCTGGCAGTAGTGGCGCTCGCTGTATTGCAGTAGTTCGAGTAACCAAGATTTTTGTGAGATAAGCGATTTGTGAAACGCTTAGGTTAATGTTAGTCAGGGCCATTCTTTTGTAGGGATTTTTGAAAGTCAGATTGCGTTGCGCTAAAAGTATTGTGTGTCAGTATAAGCACAGTCATGCATAATTCTTCAAAAGGGGTCGTTTCACATTGCGTTATGAAGCTCAGTGACCAATACTTCGATGAGAGAGACCTGCTCACAGCAGCGCCACGTTTTCTCAGGGGTTTCGCGCGTCTCTTGGGTGCAAGGGCGGTGTGAATTGTCAGCTCTTATCGCACGGGAGACAGGTGCAATCAAAGCTTTTCATACAATGAAGGTTGTCACGACCGGATGTTTCAGCTGCCGGGAATTCTTCCGGGTTGTATGGCCGTGGTCCATGGAACTCTTCTATCGCTGACGTTTCGTCTTTCTGACTCAGCACAACCAGGAGCACCCCAGAAGATGTCCAACGTAGCTTTGGACGAAACGTCAGGGATAGAAGAGTTCTATGGACCACGGCCATACAACCCGGAAGAATTCTCGGCAGCTGAATCAAAGCTTTTGTTTTCCGGTCTACTTAATGGAGATGCAAATCGCTAGAAGAAATTCCTTAAGAGAATCTGGATGAAACATTTGTATACAAAGTACTCTCGCAAGCTTGACTCACTGAGCTTGGTTAATGGTCATAGATGTCTGCTGCAAGAATACGAAGGTGCGTCACTATGCAAACGTCTCTGAACAGCTTCGACTCGACCGTCAACGACACAAATTTTAGTGCTGTTAGTCACGTAGGACCAGTATCTCGTGGGAACAGTTGTGAAGTGAACATACCGATTAATATCGTACCTGTGCTCTAAATCCTCTGTAATAGTAATTACGAACCCCTGTAGATATTTGATGACACCAGCTTCAGCGTCTTCCTTCCATTCTGGGTAGCTTCAAAAATAGGCAGTATTTTTAGTTTCTCCTGCGTTACTATAGAGTGTGCACCACAAGATATTCACACAGCTTATCACATACATTTCCTGTAAAGAATCAAACTGTGGTAGTAAAACTCAGTACACCACTATTACTCGCTATGGCTTGACGCGAACATATGAATTCCTGACGAAAAAATTACATAAAGAATCGCTTCTCAAAGGAAAAGAAATTGGATATAAAGCATTAATGATAACATTAAATAACATAGTGAGGTGTTGTGGCTGGATCACCAACTATATATTTAATTCTGAGCCATACTCACGTCTTGCATTTTAATTCAGTACAAATGGTTCAAATGGCTCTGAGCACTATGCGACTTAACTTCTGAGGTCATCAGTCGCCTAGAACTTAGAACTAATTAAACCTAACTAACCTAAGGACATCACACACATCCATGCCCGAGGCAGGATTCGAACCTGCGACCGTAGCGGTCACGCGTTTCCAGACTGAAGCGCCTAGAACCGCACGGCCACACCGGCCGGCCAATTCAATACATTACTCCTCATATTAAAACGGGCCGTCTGCCTCCGTTTCTGTCGAGTGTATTTTTTTTTTTTTTGTGGTTTTTGGGCGCACAACTTCAACGGTCATTAGCGCCCAGACTACGTTAGGAACGCACCGCGAGGCACAAGTTTAAAACAGCAACTAAAAGGGAAAACACGATAAAAGATTGACAGGCATAGGAGTAAAAAAAACAGCATAATCAAATGTCCTTAGACACGGTTGTCAAGTTGATAAAACGAAGAAAGCGAGCAGCTGCTCCTGGGTCATCCGCTAAAATGGCATCGAGAGTACATGGCAGGCCAAGATCAAGACGCAGTGTAGTAAAATCCGGATAGGACGTTAAAATGTGGCGGACCGTCAGCAATTGCCCACATGGGCAGAACGGCGCCGGCGCAGCCGTTAGCAGATGGCGATGGCTGAACCGGCAGTGTCCAATTCGTAACCGGGCCACAACTACCTCCTCCCGCCGAGAAGGGCGTGAGGAGGACGTCCAAGCCGCGGGAAGAGGTTTCAAGGCCCGAAGCTTGTTGTCCGTAAGTGCAGCCCAATCGGCATGCCACAGCGATAAAATTCACCGACAAATGACCCTGCTACAGTCTGATGAAGGGACACAACAAGAAGCTGTCCGAGGCTGGAGGACCGCAGCCTTGGCCGCGGCATCTGCAGCTTCGTTCCCAGGGATATCGACATGGCCAGGAACCCACAAAGCTAACCGGAGAAACGTCGCCCACCAGCTGCTGAAGAGAGCGTTGGATCCGGTGCACGAAAGGGTGAACCGGATACGGATCACTGAGGCTCTGGATGGCGCTCAGGGAATCGGAGCAGATGACATAAGCAGAATGTCGGTGGCGGAAGATATGAAGAACAGCCTGATAGAGGGCAAAGAGCTCAGCTGTGAAGACCGAACAATAGCCATGGAGCCGGTATTTGAAACTTTGTGCCCCAACAATAAAAGAACAACCGACCCCGTTATTAGTCTTAGAGCCATCTGTATAAATGAAGGTCATATTAATGAACTTCGAACGAAGTTCGACAAAATGGGAGTGGTATAACGAACCGGGGGTAACCTCCTTTGGGAGCGAGCTGAGGTCAAGGTGAACGCGAACCTGAGGCTGGAGCCAAGGTGGCGTGTGGCTCTCGCCCACTCTAAAGGTTGCAGGGAGTGAAAAATCATACCAGGCTGCTTATGTCATCTGCTCCGATTCCCTGAGCGCCATTCAGAGCCTCAGTGATCCGTATCCGGTTCACCCTTTCGTGCACCGGATCCAACGCTCTCTTCAGCAGCTGGTGGGCGACGTTTCTCCGGTTAGCTTTGTGGGTTCCTGGCCATGTCGGTATCCCTGGGAACGAAGCTGCAGATGCCGCGGCCAAGGCTGCGGTCCTCCAGCCTCGGACAGCTTCTTGTTGTGTCCCTTCATCAGACTGTAGCAGGGTCATTTGTCGGTGCATTTTATCGCAGAGTCGTCAAAAAAGGAACGATAAGACGGGTGGTCGGGCATTGACAGTAGCCGACAGGCATACCGACAAAGCAGTATATCGCGCCGGTAGGTGAGTGGCAATTCACCGGCTTCAGCATGAAGACTCTCGACGGGACTAGTATAAAACGCTCTGGTCGCAAGACGTAAACCCCGATGTTGTATGGAGTTGAGGCGGCGTAAGATGGACGGCCGTGCAGAGGAGTATACGAAGTTCCCATAATCCAGCTTTGAGCGGATGATCGACCGATATAGGCGAAGTAGGACTGTTCGATCCGCTCCCCAAGACATACCACTGAGAACACGGAGGACATTTAGAGAACGGGCAGCCAAATAAGACACATGTGGAGACCAGCTATGTTTCCTGTCAAATGTAAGACCCAAAAATTTTATTGTCTCCACGAATGGGAGAGCAACTGGACCGAGTCGTAAGGACGGTGGGAGAAACTCGTTGTAGCGCCAGAAGTTTATACAGACCGCCATTGGCGACACTCCAGGAGTAAAGATGGTCAAGAGAACGCTGAAGACAGCGCTCCAGGAAACATGTACGCTGCGCGCTGCTATAGATGGTAAAATCGTCCACGAAAAGGGAGCCTGATACATCAGCTGGGAGGCAATCCATTATTGGATTGATCGCTATGGCGAAGAGAGCGCCGCTCAAAACTGAGCCCTGTGGCACCCCATTCTCCTGGCGAAAGGTGCCTGACAGGACAGAACCCACACGTACCCTGAACTGTCGATCCATTAAAAAGGAACGAATAAAAAGAGGGAGGCGACCGCGAAGGCCCCATGTATGCATGGTGCGGAGAATGCCCGCCCTCCAACAGGTGTCGTAAGCCTTCTCCAAATCAAAGAACACAGCCGCGGTCGGGCGCTTCCGCAAGAAGGTATTCATAATGAAGGTCGACAAGGTAACCAGATGGTCAACAGCAGAGCGGCGCCTACGAAATCCACATTGTACATTGGTAAGTAGGCGTCGAGATTCGAGCAGCCAAACCAAACGAGAGTTAACCATTCGCTCCATCACCTTACAGACACAGCTGGTAAGCGAGATGGGTCGATAACTGAAAGGCCAGTGCTTGTCCTTCCCCGGCTTAGGAATCGGTACAACAATAGACTCGCGCCAGCATGCGGGAACATGTCCCTCAATCCAGATGCGATTATAAGTACGAAGAAGGAAACCTTTACCCGCAGGTGAAAGGTTCTTCAGCATCTGAATATGAATAGAATCAGGCCCTGGAGCAGAGGACCATGACGGGGCAAGTGCATTTTCGAGTTCCCGCATGGTGAAAGGGGCATTATAACTTTCACGATTCGAGGAGCGGAAGTTAGGTGGCCTAGCCTCCTCTGCCTGTTTTCGGGGGAGGAAGGCAGGGTGGTAATGAGCGGAGCTCGAAACCTCTGCGAAAAAGAGGCCGAAGGCATTGGAGACATCCTCAGGGGCCACAAGGACGTCATTCGCGACCGTCAAGCCAGAAACTGGTGAGTGGACCTTAGTGCCAGATAGCCGGCGCAGGCTACCCCAGACAACAGGAGGAGTAAAACTGTTGAAGGTGCTTGTGAAAGCAGCCCAGCTGGCTTTCTTGCTTTCTTTAATAATACGACGGCACTGCGCACGGAATCGTTTATAAGTGATAAGTGATACAATTCATCACTGTAGGGTGGCGTTTAAAGGTGCGTAAAGCACGTCGACGAGCACGTAAAGCGTCTCTACATGCTGCGGTCCACCAGGGGACCGGTACGCGACGTGGAGAAGAAGTTGTGTGAGGGATGGAATATTCAGCAGCAGTGAGAATGACTTCCGTGAGGTGTGCGACCTGACTATCGCAGCTTGTGAAGGTTTGATCCTGAAGGGTCGCCCTGGAAGAGAAGAGCCCCCAGTCTGCTTTGGAGATGTTCCAACTAGTTGAGCACGGAGAGGGGGTATGATGCAGGAGATGGATGACACACGGGAAGTGGTCGCCCGAATATGTATCAGAAAGGGCATACCACTCAAACCGGCGTGCAAGTTGGGTAGTACATATAGAGAAGTCTAAATGGGAATAGGTGTGAGATGTGTCCGAAAGAAAAGTAGCGGCGTCAGTATTGAGGCAGACAAGATTGAGCTGGTTGAAAAGGACTGCTAACAGGAAGCCCCTCGGGCAGGATGCTAGAGAGCCCCAAAGTGGATGGTGGGCATTGAAGTCTCCAGTTAACAAAAATGGTGCAGGTAGCTGAGCAATAATTTGCATCATGTCTGCCCTGGTAACGGCAGACGACGATGGAGTGTAAACGGCACAAATGGAAAATGTAAAAGTGGGGAGAGTAATTCGGACGGCAACTGCCTGCAGGCCGGTGTGCAATGTGATGGGATCGTAGTAAATATCATCCCGGACCAGCAACATAACCCCTCCATGAGCCGGAATACCTACCACAGGGGGTAGGTCAAAACGCACAGAGGTGTAGTGTGCCAAGGCAATGTGATCGCATGGGCGTAGCTTCGTTTCCTGGAGGGCTACGACGAGCGGACGGTGCAAGCGGAGCAGCAACTTCAAGTCCTGTCGGTTGGACCGAATGCTGCGAATATTCCAGTGAATAAGTGCCATCGTGAGAAGAAAAGGAAGATGAAAGAAGGGGTCACCTCGAAGGCCGCTGTGGGCCTGGCTTCGAGCGAACACTGACGCCGTTATCAGTAGGCGGACAGTCATCGTCCATTGGTTCTATAGGTTCATCGGCCATCCCGTTACGATGGCCGAGAGGAGGAGCTTCCTCCGCCGGTGGACGGCCAGATGTTCGGCTACCAGCGGTGCGGCCAGGCGAAACGGATGACGGCCTGGGTCTGTCGAGTGTGAAATCCAAATCGTAGACGTTTTTATGGAGCATCAGTCAACAACAATAAGGCATTTCACACTATCCACGGCGATGAGTGGTAGCTTGCGTTTTATTGTTTTGTTAACACCATCTTTCTAGTGTGCGTTCTTGCAAACGGCAAATTTTCAATCTTACATAGTGTTTCGATTAACTCTAATGACCTGCTACAAGTGGGGTAGACAAACAATACAGAATCTTATTTTTACTCATGGATAGGTACCACAGTCGCATTACGGAAATACGACATTTTTCACTAGGTGACGATCTGAGGTACGATAATCAGCGAAGTTGTTCTGCAATGCCTTGACAAATTAATACACGAATTCACAAATTACGAAACACACTTAACTTTCTTGAAACTCCTTAGCGCATGCTACTTTTAAAATGGTAAACCCATGGCCGGCCGCTGTGGCCGAGCGGTTCTAGACGATTCAGTCCAGAACCGCGCTGCTTCTGCGGTCGCAGGTTCGAATACTGCCTCGGGCACGGATGTGTGCGATGTCATAGGTTAGTTAGGTTTAAGTAGTTCTAAGTCCAGGGGATAGATGACCTCAGATGTTAAGTTCCAATGTGCTTAGAGCCATTTGAACCATCTGAAAAACCCATGTTCCAAACGGCTGTTATTGTTAGTTGGTTGACTCGTGGGAGGGGACGAAGCAGCGATGTCATCGGTCCCATCACATTACGGAAGGACAGGGAATGAAGTCGGGCGCGGCCTTTCGAAGTAACCATCCTGGCATTTGCCTTAAACGATTTAGGGAAATCACGGAAAACCTAAATCAGGATGGCCGGACGCGCGTTTGAACCGTCGACCTCCCGGATACGAGTCGAGTCCTAACTACTGCACCACCTCGCTCCGTAGTTATTTCTGTAAGCAGTGCAAAACACCAAAGAGTAACTTTGCGAGGTGAGAACAACACTTATGACTAATGTTGTTGTACATCACCACGTGTTTTATGGTAACGTACAAGAGTTCATAACGCAGGAGAAACGAGGAGATGAAAGAATTGGAACATCTGGAACACTTTACTGCAGAAGAATGTTACAAATTGCGGTATATAGATGTGAAAAGGAGAAATACTGGGAAGTAAAGGTAAAAAATGATGAAATATCTGCTCCGGGAAAGATATACTACGACATGTAGGAACTTGGCACTTTAGCAGATATCGGGCACTAGGGGAAAGAAGATTAAAGTGTATCTAAGGAGAGACGATACATTCATCACTTGTCAGCAAAACGAATTACAGGACTATCTTTGTTTAGCTCATTTGAAAAGTGTCGTTTGTGTTCAGATAAGGCCGTCGCAATGGGTTTAAGACATGCTATATATCACTGTGTACACTAATGGCCATTAAAATTGCTACACCAAGAAGAAATGCAGATGATAAACGGGTATTCATTGGACAAATATATTATACTAGAACTGACATGTGATTACATTTTCGCGCAATTTGGGTGCATAGATCCTGAGAAATCAGTACCCAGAACAACCACCTCTTGCCGTAACAACGGCCTTGATAAGCCTGGCATTGAGTCAAACTGAGCTTGGATGGCGTGTACAGGTACAGCTGCCCATGCAGCTTCAACACGATACCACAGTTCATCAAGAGTAGTGACTGGCGTATTGTGACGAGCCAGTTACTCGGCCAGACGTTTTCAGTTGGTGAGATATCTGGAGAATGTGCTGGCCAGGGCAGCAGTCGTACATTTTTTGTATCCAGAAAGGCCCATACAGGACCTGCAACATGCGGTCGTGCATTATCCTGCTGAAATGTAGGGTTTCGCAGGGATCGAATGAACGGTAGAGCCACGGGTCGTAACACATTTGAAATGTAACGTACACTGTTTAAAGTGCCATCAATGCGAACAAGAGGTGACCGAGACGTGTATCCAATGGCACCCCATACCATCACGCCAGGTGATACGCCAGTATGGCGATGACGAATACACGCTTCCAATGTGCATTCACCACGATGTCGCCAAACACGGATGCAACCATCGTGATGCTGTAAACAGAACCCGTATTCAGCCGAAAAAATGACGTTTTGTCATTCGTGCACCCAGATTCGTCGTTGAGTACACCATCGCAGACGCTCCTGTCTCTGATGCAGCGTCAAGGGTAACCGCAGCCATGGTCTCCGAGCTGATAGTCCATGTCGCAGCAAACGTCGTCGAACTGTTCGTGCAGATGGTTGTCTTGAAAACGTCCCCATCTGTTGACTCAGGGATCGAGACGTGGCTGCACGATCCGTTACAGCCATGCGGATAAGATGCCTGTCATCTCGACTGCTAGTGATACGAGGCCGCTGGGATCCAGCACGGCGTTCCGTACTACCCTCCTGAACCCAGCGATTCCATATTCTGTTAAAAGTCATTGGATCTCGACCAACGCGAGCAGCAATGTCGCGATACGGTAAACCGCGATCGCGATAGGCTAGAATCCGACCTTTATCAAAGCCGGAAACGTGATAGTACGCAAAAAAATGCCTCTGCGCACTATGGGACTTAACATCTGAGGTCATCAGTCCCCCAGACTTACAACTACTTGAACCTAACTAACCTAAGGACATCACACACATCCATGCTCGAGGCAGGATTCGAACCTGCGACCGTAGCAGTCGCGCGGTTCCGGACTGAAGCGCCTAGAACGACTCGGCCACCGCGGCCGGCTATGCTCTGGAAAGCTAATCATTTGCATATCACAGCATCTTCTTCTTGTCGGTTAAGTTTCGCGTCTGTAGCACGTCATCTACGTGGTGTAGCAATTTTAATGGCCAATAGTGTAGAAATGGATGTCAATCTTCAGTGTCTTTCAAATGGTAAAACTAATTTCATGAAAAAGTGAAACGTTCATTGTGCAAGTAAATTAATACTTGGTTGGCCATGTTTGAAAGTAATTGGCGTAACGAGTGTAGAGTCCAATCACTGATTAAATGTTTTCGATGCAGAAATTAGAATAGAGAAAGCTTGTGTGCAATTATTTGGCTGTTATTAATAATGCAAACTTTTCAGGCACTTGCAAGTTGTCGGTATGTCATTACAGCGTCACGTTTCCATTCGCTGTTCATTTCGTACAAACGCAATAATGTTTTTTGCTACGGATGGCAGACGCCATTTGTAAAATATTGCGCGCTATCGGGAGAATATTAAAAAAAGAAGTAATTAATTTGTTCGCATTTTAGGTGTACGGCTCTGTAGTGCAACCCGCATTCAAAGCGGGGAAAACATGCTTTATAAACACATCCGATAAAGCGAGAGACCGGGACGCCGGCCAATGTTCGCAGCGGTTAATAAATTTTTCCCTCGTCCCTACCAGATTACTCATAAAAGATTAACAGCGCTCTCTGCCGCGTGCTGCGCACGGTGCGGGTGCAAGGCTTACTCTAGGGGGTTGGAGGTGGGAAGGGCTGGGGGGGGGGGGGGGTAGCGGGGAATTTGGCCGCACACCTTATTACGGTCCGTACAAACGCTTCGGCGTGGGCGGCCTAAATCCACTTACCGCTAATATATTTCTTGCGCGCGTGCGGCGTCGTGTAGTTTAATGCCGGGTACATTAATAAAGCGACCGCCGGGCCGGGAGCGCGGGTCATTAGCTCGCAGAAAAAGGACTCTAAAAAGAGCGCCGGCGGCCCCGGGGGCGGCGCGGGGGCGGAGGGGCGGCGCCGAGCATCCATCACGGCAAGCATCGCTCTTCATTGGGGCGGCGGCGATCGCGCTCATCTCCCTGCCGACACCTGCCACCGACAGCGCCGACCCCGCCGCAGCGGCGAAAACACAGCGGCGACCGCCGTGCTGCGACCTCCAACTTTCGACACGCGTCACAAACTCCCAAAGAACAAAAGTTTTTTTCCTGGAGAAGTTATTGGTCTCAAAAGCTGTATTATGGTGGAGGAAAACATGACAAAGATGTATTTTATACACTAAAGTAGTTGTCGTCAAACTTTTTCCCTCAAGAGACAATATTGACATTGTGGGGCATCATATGTACCGATATTACTATTGTATTAATGGGTAATATGCTTAAATTAGTATTTTATGGATGTCCAATACCCTTATTATAGTAACGGGGTGATAAGTTGGCCACCGGACCCCAATACCCGATGTACGAATGTAAAAAGTTCTTTAAAAGTCGGTGACACAACACTTCATGTCGACTGTTCAGTTTGACATTGCTGCTGTCCTTAGTGACCTGACAGGTGTGACACTGTAACAGCCTGTAACACTTGAGACTGGATTCTATTAAGAAATTTTGTGCATCACGGCCACACAACAAATATTGCAAACAAGGTAAGCACCAGCCATTGGTCGTATGCATTTGAAACCGATTTTTGACTATAGCATATCGATTTCAATCACAGAGCGATTGTCTCCAGTGCAAGACTAAGTCCAAAGGGGTCATATAGTCATGCACAAAATAAAACTTCAGACATAAGTGTTCATAGTGAAGAATATGCCAACTAGCAGGTAAGATCTTCTGTTGTAAGTAAGCTGTTTAGGTTTTTATGTTGGTAACGCTACGTAGCGCTCTCCATTAAAATAGGTGACTACGCTGTGTTCAGTCTGTGGCTGTTTGGACTCGTTGTTGGAAGTTATTCGCCAATGTAGTGTTGGGCAGTTGAATGTGAAGAACCCGTAGCGTTCGGCAGTTGCAGATGAGCCGCCAGCAGTGGTGGATGTGGGGAGTGAGGTGCCAGAGTTCTGAGATGTTAATATGAGCGTATGATCTGGACGTGTGTCCGTCAGAGAAAGGAAATTTATAAAACTGGATGTCACGAAATTATGTACCCAGCTTAATATTTATGTATATAATGACCTTTGAACATCAATGTGCTAATAGTAAACTGCAGGAGCGCGTACAAAAAGATCCCAGAACTGCTCTCATTAATAAACGGTCACAATGCCCACATAGTACTAAGGACGGAGAGTTGGCTGAAATCAGATGTAAACAGTAATGAAATTCTAAATTCAGATTGGAATATATACCGCAGAGACAGGCTGGACAGTGAAGGGGGAGGCGTGTTTATAGTGATAAAAAGTGCAATACCATCGAAGGAAATTGACGGAGATCCGAAATGTGAAACAATTTGGAAGAAGGTCACGGTTAAAGCAGGCTGAAACATGGTAATTGGATGTCTCTATAGCCCCTCTGCCTCGGCAGCTGTTGTGGCAGAACACCATAAGGAAACTTTGGAAAATATTTCGAGTAGATTTACTGATCATGTTATAGTTTTGGGTGGAGATTTTATTTTACCAGATATACGAGTACACTGGGAGAATCAAACGTTCATAACGGGTGGCAGGAACAAAGAATCCAGTGAATTTTTATAAATACATTATCTGAAAACTACCTTGAGCAGTTAAACAGAGAACCGACTCGTGGCGATAACATATTAGACCTTCTGGTGACAAAGAGAACCGAAATATTTGAAATAGTTAACACATAACAGAGAATCAGCGATGATAAAGCGGCTACAGCATCGATGATTTCAGCCGTAAATAGAAATATTAAAAAAGGTAGGAAGATTTTTCTGTTTAGCAAAAGTGACAAAAAGCAGATTACAGAGTACCTGACGGCTCAACACAAAAGTTTTGTCTCAAGTACAGATAGTGTTGAGGATCAGTGGACAAAGTTCAAAAGCATCGTACAATATGCATTAGTACGTGCCAAGCAAGATCGTAAGAGATGGAAAATAGCCACCGTGGTACAACAACCGAGTTATAAAACGGCTATGGAAACAAAGGGAACTTCACATCAAACATAAACATTGTCAAAGCCTTGCGGACAAACAAAAATTACACGAAGCGAAATGTAGTGTGAGGAGGGCTATGCGGGAGGCGTTCAACGAATTCGAAAGTAAAGTTCTATGTACTGACTTGGCAGAAAATCCTAAGAAATTTTGGTCTTATGTCAAAGCGATAGGTGGATCAAAACAAAATGTCCAGACACTCTGTGACCAAAGTGGTACTGAAACAGACGGTGATAGACTAAGGGCCGAAATACTAAATGTCGCTTTCCAAAGCTGTTTCACAGAGGAAGACTGCACTGTAGTTCCGTCTCTAGATTGTCGCACAGATGACAAAATGGTAGATATCGAAATAGATGACACAGGGATAGAAAAACAATTAAAATAGCTCAAAATAGTAAAGGCCGCTGGACCTGATGGGATACCAGTTCGATTTTATACAGAGTACGCGGCGGTACTTGTCCCCGTTCCTGCAACGGTGTACCGTAGGTCTCCAAGAGAGCGTAGCGTTCCAAAAGATTGGAAAAGGGCACAGGCCATCCCTTTTTCGAGGAGGGACGGAAACGTCCCCTTAGAAAAACTAATGAATGACAGTGCTGATAAACCTCTTACATTATTTTCTTTTAAAACAGCTGAGCATAACTGAACGTACTCAGACATTTCGCATTTAGCTCTTTACCTATTCTGATCAACACTAAAATGACACACAATAATTTTAGCGCAACGCAATCTGACTTTCAATAATCCCTGCAAAAGAATGGCCCTGACTAACATTAAACTATACCTTTCACAAATCACTTACCTCACAAAAATCATCGTTACTCAAGCTACTGCAATACAGGGAGCGCCACTACTGCCAGCTAAATAAAAGATTCAAGCTACCGAAGGCACTAACTACTGATAGGCATAGTTAGCAAATGAAAGATTTTGATAGAGAAAAAACAATGTATTTACCTTAATATTGTTCAAAAGTCATATTATATATATCAGTTCCTGTCATCCAGTCTTACAAATTTATTGTCTCTGTCCAGATCACTCGCTCTCAAAACTCTGCCATCTCACTCCCCACATCCACCACTGCTGGCGGCTCACCTCCAACTGCGCAACGCTACGCGCTGTCAACATCCAGCTGCCCAACACTACAATAGCAAACAACAATGCAAACCAGCCACAGATTGCACACAGCACAGCCAGTGATTTTCATACTGAGCGCTACGTGGCGTTACCAATAAAAAAACCTAAACAGCGAACTTACATAGAGAAGGGACGTCGAACAGATGTGCAGAACTGTAGACCTATATCTCTAACGTCTATTAGTTGTAGAATTCTGGAACACATATTATGATCGAATATAATGACTTTTCTGGAGACTAGAAATCTACTCTGTAGTAATCAGCATGGGTTTCGAAAAAGACGATCGTGTGAAACCCAGCTCGCGCTATTCTTCCACGAGACTCAGAGGGCGATAGACACTGGTTCCCAGGTAGATGCCGTGTTTCTTGACTGCCGCAAGGCGTTTGATACAGTTCCCCACAGTCGTTTAATCAACAAACTAAGAGCATATGGACTATCAGACCAATTGTGTGACTGGATTGAAGCGTTCATAGATAACAGCACGCAGTATGTCATTCTCAATGGAGAGAAGTCTTCCGAAGTAAGAGTGATTTCAGATGTGCCGCAGGGGGTGTCGTAGGACCCTTGCTATTCACAATATATATATATATATATATATATATATATATATATATATATATATGACCTTGTAGATAACAGCGGAAGTTCAATGAGGCTTTTTGCGGATGACGCTGACGCTGTAGTATATAGAGATGTTGTAACAACGGAAAATTGTACTGAAATGCAGGAAGATCTGCAACGAATTGACGCATGGTGCAGGGAATGGCAATTGAATCTCCATGTAGAGAAGTGTAATGTGCTGCGAATACAAAGAAAGAAAGATCCTTTATCATATAGCTACAATATAGCAGGTCAGCAACTGGAGCCAGTTAATTCCATAAATTATCTGGGAGTAGGCATTAGGAGTGATTTAAAATGGAATGACCATATAAAATTAATCGTCGGTAAAGCAAATGCCAGACAGATTCATTGGAAGAAGCCTAAGGAAATGCAGTCCGAAAACAAAGGAAGTAGGTTACAGTACACTTGGTCGCCCAGTATTTCGATACTGCTCACCGCTGTGGGATCCGTACCAAATAGGGTTGATAGAAGAGAAAGAGAAGATCCAAAGGAGAGCAGAGCGCTTCGTTACAGGATCATTTAGTAATAGCGAAAACGTTACGGAGATGATAGATAAACTCCAGTGGAAGACTCTTCAAGAGAGACGCTCAGTAGCTCGGTACGGTCTTTTGTTGAAGTTTCGAGAACATACCTTCACCGAGGAGTCAAGCAGTATATTGCTCCCTCCTACATATATCTCGCGAAGAGACCATGAGGATAAAATCAGAGCGATTAGAGCCCACACAGAGGCATACCGGCAATCTTTCTTTCCACGAACAATACGAGACTGCAATAGAAGGGAGAACCGATAGAGGTACTTAAAGTACCCTCCGCTACACACCGTCAGGTGGCTTGCGGAGTGCGGATGTAGATGTAGACTAAGGTAAACACATTGTTTGTTCTCTATCAAAATCTTTCATTTGTTAACTATGTGCCTATCAGTAGTTAGTACCTTCAGTAGTTAGAATCTTTTATTCAGCTGGCAGTATTGGCGCTCTCTGTATTGCAGTAGTTCGAGTAACGAAGATTTTTGTGAGGTAAGTGATTCATGAATGGTATAGGTTATTGTTAGTCAGGGCCATTCTCTTGTAGGGATTACTGAAAGTCACATTTCGTTGCTCTAAAATATTGTGTGTCAGTTTATAAATGATAAGAATAAGTAAAGGGAAAACATAGTACGTTCAGTTTCACTGTGGAGTTTGAAAATCGCGTAACGTAGAAGTTTTACCTGCACAGTCATTCTTTACGTTCAAAGGGGAAGTTTCAAGGTGCTAGCCGGTATATTCTCGACTATGAGCACCTATGTTTGATGTTATATTTTGTGCAATATTATATGTGTTCACTAAACTTAGTCGTGTTCTGAAGATAGTAACTACCTGATTGAAATCGATATACAGTAATGAAAAAACTGTTCCATATTTATACGACCAATGGTGAAGTTTCTCTTCTTTGCAAGAAGTGTTGTTTTCTGTGTGAGCAGACGACTGGATGACTGATAACAGTAACGGTACTTATATTTAAATGTACTGTACAATACAAGATACGAGCACAGAAGTTTACTAAACGTTCTGAGTGTCGTTTTATTTATCTTTGCCTTATATTACAACGGTCTTAGTTCAGTTTTATGTTACTTGCTGCAAATAAGTATAGCTATTGTAGATGACCATCGCTGTCACGCGCGTTCACGAATCTTTGTCAAAATTTATTCCCAAGAGATGTCAGTACAGGAGGACGAACAATAAAACATTCCGCCATCTCTTCTAACGTTGTAGTAGACACGTCGCTGAGGTTAGCGGCCTACGTTACTTACGTCACGGCCGAGTTCACCAGGACGATTGGCGTTAAGCACATCTTAAACTGTTATTGTCTCTGTAACTATTTTTGTTTGCACTGAGGAAAAGTAATCTCTTCAGAAGTTCTTAACGTTAGGCGATGTTTTTGAATTCAGTTATTGTTCTAAAATACGGCAGAGAACTACAGGCCGCACGAGAACTCGATTCGTGGACCGCAGTTTGACGACCACTGCACTAACGGATGTGGAAACTACAGTATTACACCATGAAGCAAGAAACCGATATTCATCGAGTTTCGTGGTGATGCTCATTATTTAACGGGTATTAAATGATTAACTTTACATTTCATTCGTAATTTCTGTCAAATTATCAAGAACTGTTGCTGGTTTTATACACCATCAGTGTTGGTGCGACCAGACATTGGTTATTTACAATTTACGCTTAGTACCAATGTTAACATTTACCTTAGACGCCAGTTATATTGTAAGCATGGTTAATGCTTTAATACTTCTTTTTAATGTATGTTATTAAAACTGTTAGAAGATTTTCAAATTAAGTGAAAAGTAAGTTTTTTGGTTTTTTCCCCATAGATCTTAAGATGCTCGCTCGTCAGCCGAAACCACCTGTCATCTAGTTATTAGATATATTATTAAAAGGTTTAGCAGGGCCACAACTCCAATTGCGGGCTTTATGTCTATCGTCTTCCAGAGGCAACAAAAATTTGATTACAGTAAATGACTGGATTTAAAAATTCAAAAGCTGGAATAGTCATTAGGAGCCATAACCCTACTTTAAAACGTTGAAAAAAAGTATTACCGTTAGAAAATATACTTGGGCCGAGGCAGCAACGCTCATGCCGCGCAAATTATCTAGACTGTATTCATCCAGTATTTGAGAACAAATGCCCTTAGAGACGCTCAAGAAACTTTACATGATTTCAGACTCTTGCCACACTTTTTCTCGGTGACAGCCCCTACAAAATGGTGAAACGCTTACTACACTATCACTGTCCCTGCACTGAAATTGCAGCATCAGCCGCGACGTTTGAATTTATTATTCCTTTACTACCAATTCTATTTGCTGCACATTTCCCACAGTGTAGCCACATATACCTTTACACGTGCATGAAAAATATCATTTTATGACTTACAATTCGCGATATATGACGTTTCATACACGGCAGTTCGATTCTGCAAAGAATCTGTGGTGGGTGTTTAATGGTTGCATTGTATAGCCATATTTTCAATAAATAATATTGATCGATATGCCTCCCTAACCTGGCGATTTCTGGTCTATTGTCTACATGATTACCTGCAATTAACACTTAAACGTTTGACAGAACATTCATTGAATCATATTCAGATCATTTCCTTGCCTCTCCACTCTCGAACAGCACGCGAGAAAAATGAATATCTAAATTTTTCTGTGCGAATTCTTATTCCTCTTATTTTATCACGATAGTCATTTCCCCCTATGTAGGTAAAGACCAACAAAATATTCAGGGATTTGGAGAAGAAAGTTGGTGGTGGTATTTCATGGTAAGGTTTCGTCATAATCAAAAACGCCTTTGTTAAAAGGATTGCATGTTATATCGGTGACAATCTCTCCCTTATTTTGTGATAACTTTCTATGAAGTTTTCCATGTGCAGCAAAGTCAGGAGGAGGACATGGAAGTGCCATACCCCGATTACTCAGAAACTACGCTCAGTGGAAGAGGAGCCTAAATAAGTGAACACTTGTCTCGGTTTATCCGCAGATACTCTACCATTTCTGAGAAAACGACCATCAACGTTTTCATCAAACTTAAGATGTCACTTTGCGCGCGATAAGCTCAGCTAAACTGATGGGATAATGTTTAGCGTTGTGGCCTTTCGCATCTGCGTCACGTGTTCGAAACCCCTTTATCGTTAATTTGTTTCATTCATCTATCTACCCATGTCTCTAGAAGGTTACTACACAAATGCTTCTTATCGAGTTATGGGATACTATGGCGTTATATTAATTATAAAATCCCAATACGTGTCTCAGTAAGTGTCATATATTTATTATGTATGTGTCTATGGTATTTTCAGGGGCTACAATCTTATTAAATTCTGTTATTCTTATATTTCATTCCCATGTTAATTCATATATTTTATTCTTACTTTCATTGTTCAAGAAGATTTGGTGCGTTCCATTGGATGATACCTATCGTAGAAACAATCGAAACATAGAGATTCAGAATATCACGAATAGCGCCCGATTGGAGGTGTGCCACAGCGACATATCTTCGTGTGCACCTCACTCGGGAAAGAAACTTTGTTAACATTGCTGACCTCCCGCCGGAGGTTCGAGTCCTCCCTCGGGCATGGGTGTGAGTGTGTCCTTAGCGTTAAGTTAGTTCAAGTAGTGTGTAACTCTAGGGACCGATGATCTCAGCAGTTTGGTCCCTTAGTAATTCACTCACATTTTAACATTGGTGAAGATTTCACGCAATGGCAATAAATTTCCGGCAAACAACTGGTGCTTTTAATTGATTATGAATCAACGCTACAGCAATTTCACCGAAAAAAAATTTCGAATAATTTTTCTATTAATTTATTTTTTTAAATTCATTCACGAGACATAATTAGTAGACGAATAAGGACACCGTTATATCAATATACACTGAAAAATATTCGTGTAGTATTCTTCTACGGACATAGGTACATAAGTGAAAAACAAAAATAAAATTAGTGGTCAGTTTTCGAGGACGGGATGCAAAAAGTTTGAAACCCGGCGCTGGGCACTGTGCCATCGCTCCGGCTGAACTCATTCGCTAAATGGTACGTAGAGTACCTCGAAGACATTGACCGTCGTTTTCTCAGAAACTGGATAATACCTACGGAGACAAGTGTTGGATCATTTTGAACCTTCTACACCGATTCATGTTTCTGGTAATTCGGGTTATGGCTCTTGCCGTGTTCTGCTCTTCAGCAGGGAACATTAAGGGTAGGACGTGAAGCCTTAGGTGTGCAGTCCTTCTAGAACGCCCCGAGACTACAGTTCTTGTCACACTGATGCCCTAATTTCATCACATTCTATAATCACTACGATCCAAACTTTGGAGAAGTTCTCCCGCATACCTCGGGAGACCAGCGTTCGTAGAGACAAAGACATACAGTTTTCTGTGTCTTTCCTGTCTCCTTTCTTGTAAAATAGAGCAATTGAAACAATCATTCAGTTTTCGGCAGTTATTTTCTATAATCAGTTTTGTAAATTATTTTTTGTATCTCCCGCCAGAGACGATTTCTATTGAAATAGTATCTTTCTAATTTTGAAGAGCTTTACAAACATCTGACATTATTCACGAATGTCATTGTTATCTAATTTCGATTCTGTTTTCGCTCATGACTGCACAAACTTCAGAAAATTTTGGAATGCTTGTAAAATTTTCCCCGTTTTCTTTAGCTGGTGCCTGCTGCTCTTTTCTTCACACTTTCATTTATTTCAAATATTTATCTTACCCAATTTAATTTTATTTTCTGACGTCCTTTCTGAAGGTACTTCAATTTTTTTTTAAATTTCTGTTACGTTCCTATTATATAGTTTTTTAAACTAGCTCCTATTCTCCAATAGTTTCACTTTTCAATTTGAATTTTTCTTTTCTCTTGCCAACTACACACTTGCTAGTTCTTTCGCTGTTTAGGTTAGTAATTTTGTTAAGTAAAGTGTCTTGCCTACGTGTGTGCCTTCCACTTCCTAAAGAGTGGAAATTATTGTTTGTGTGTGCATAACTTCCACTATTTAAAGATGATTTGGTTGCATAATTTAATGTAGTGTAGCCCCTCTTCTTCCATAAATTCACATCATTTACATCTCTGACCTTCTGCCTGATGATCCTGCTTCTGACTAACTTAGTATCTGTTTCTGCTCTTCGAGGTACGACACTATGATCACTCCAAAACAGAAAGTGATTCAGGGGCAACAAACCGTATTCATTTTCTTTACTGTTTGATAAAATGGAAACGATTTCATTTCTAGTTACATTTGCTAGAATATTTTCAGGTTTCGCTACGCTGTTGCAATACAGTCACATATTATCGACGTTTTCATTGGTACGTTTCTGTCACTCTTCGCAGAGACGTCTTACACTTTCATCAGAATGTGAATACTGATATGTCTGCGTAAGCAGAAGAAACTAACGATCAAAGTCCGAAACAATTTATTGGGCTGTTCAATCAACCAAAACAAATTCTCCAAGTATAACACCAACACAAAACAGTGATCAGTCTTCGAGTCACAACTACATACAAGAATAAGATAGAAAACAACTGAAATAATTTCCTACTACTCTCCGCCAGAGACTTCTCCGATATACCAAGCGTAATCCAGAGATCGAGAAGATCCAAGCCGGGCTGCCGGGGCGGCAGTTATCCAAGTCTGCTGGCGGTCGATGGACTGCCGATGTGCGGCCGAGCGCCGGCCTTTATAGCGCTTCGGCGGATGAGTACCTCGGAACTATTTTCCATCACATGGTGTGAAAATAGTTCCGGGATCTGCAGCGACCTCTTCCTTATGTTTATGTGGGCCGGTAGTGGTCCCTGGTGGCCGCTGGTGTCTTTGCTGTGGTGGTGTTGTTGTTGTGTTTATTGCTGTGGCCGTTCATCAATATTGCCTGTCGGTTGTGTAGTGCTTCGGTGTGCCTGCGACCGCGGGCAACCCGCGGCTGCAGGCTGTCAGTTTGGTTGCTGATACTGTAGGCGCCATGATGTCTGGTGGAGACGGCCACAGCAAACATTTTCCTGCACAGACTCCAATGACCTTCCACGCCTACACGCTAATTGAGGTCCGTGTGCGATACGCGGTGACGCTCCACGGTGAGACAAGCGGCGATGTTGTCGGTGACTTCAGGTGGTGAGTCGGCGCTACGCTCGCAAAAGCGTTGCGCGATGACTCCGCTCGCCGCCGGCGGTGCGACGGCGCAGCGTGCAGCGCGCAGATTCAATTTCGCGTCTCGGCCGGCGAGGCGCGCCCGCTGCTCGTTAGAGGCGCCGTAGTCGCCCGCTGAATATGCAGCCGGCGGGCCGAGGAAATTACGTCCCCCGTCCGTACGGTCGCGGTGTCACTCGCTTCCGGGCCCAGTGACGAACTGCGATTGTTTGCCTTTCTGCGGTAATGACGAGTCCGGCCTGTACTGGCCGCCATATCCCGAAACGTAAAATGAATTTATTAAGGGGAGTGACGTACTGCGTATGCTAGGTAACTACATTCCCCTTCTGCTCGGAGCTAGTCTTTGTATGTCACTTGGAAACTAGTAAAATTAGAAGTGCACAGAGCGTCCAATGAGCTTTTAGTAGCTATGGGAAAAGGTCAGCAAAATAACACTAGGGCTATTCTTTCCTATGTATGTTTCACACGAAGTTTTGGCGCATTGGTCAAGATGCGCGACAGTCGTGTGTCCCGTTCTTAACAGAATGTCAATGCCTGTATTAGGCTGCAGTCCAACGTGAAAATACAAATCACACGACAGATGATCCACAAGTCAATGGACAGTTGTTACATTACATTGCTTTTAGGCCGCCCGGTTAGCCATACGGTCTAACGCACTGCTTTCCAGGCGGGAAGTCGTGCCGGTCTCCGGCACGAATTCGCCTGGCGGATTCGTGTCCAGGTCTGGTGTGCCGGCCAGTCTGTGGATAGTTTTTTAAGGCGGTTTTCCATCTGCCTCTGCGAATGCGGGTTGATTCCCCTTATTCCGTCTCAGTTACACTATGGCGACGATTGCTGTGCAAACATTTTCTACATGTACGCGTATACCATATTTACTCCACCCAGCAAACATAGGGGTTGCACTCGTCTGGTGTGAGACGTTTCTGGAGGGGGGGGGGTCCACTCGGGGGCCGAACTGCACAATAACCCTGGTTTCGGTGTGGGGCGGCGATTGGGGGAGTGGACTGCTGTAGCCTGTTGTAGGGTTGTGACCCACTTTGGGCTATGGCGGGGATGAAGTCTCTCCGTCGTTTCTAGGTCCCCAGTTCAATACAATAGAACAATACAATGCAGTCTTTTAAATAATTACTAATATACACTCAGGCGACAGTAGTCATGGGACAGCAATATGCTCATATACAAATGGTGGTATTATCACGTACACAAGGTATAAAAGGGCAGTGTGCTGCGGAGCTGTCATTTTTACCCTGATGATTCGTGTGAAAAGGCGTCCGACGTGATTATGGTCACACGACGAGATTTAACAGACTTTGAACGCCGAATGGTTGTTAAATCTAGATGCATGGAACATTCTACTTCGGAAATCTTTAGAGAATTCAGAATTACGAGACCCACAGTGTCAAGAGTGTGGCCAAAATACGAAACTTCAGGCGCTACATCACGGACAACGCGCCGGCCGCGATGGCCGAGCGGTTCTAGGCGCTTCAGTCTGGAACCGCGCGACTGCTACGACTGCAGGTTCGAATCCTGCCTCGGGCGTGGATGTGTGTGATGTCTTTAGGTTAGTTAGGTTTAAGTAGTTCTAAGTTCTAGGGGACTGATGACCTCAGATGTTAAGTCCCATAGTGCTCAGAGCCATTTTTGAACGGACAACGCAGTGGCCGACTGCTTTTGCTTAGAGTTGTCGGTGCTAACAGACAAGTAACATTGCTTGATATAACCGCAGAAATGACTGAGGAACGTACTACGATGAACGTATCCGGTAGCACAGTGAATTTACACCGCCAGTGTATCTCACGAGATAGATAAGGATGCTTCGCAACTTTAAACTGAACAATAAAATAAACAATGCCCCACAGTGCATCCAAGAATGCCCCAGAGAGCATCCCATAGTGCCCCAGAGACCATCCCAGAGTGCGCCAGAGAGCATCCCAGAGTGCCCCAGTGAGCTAAAACACCAAAAAGAATAGCTTCTCGGCTTTTGGCAAGATCAATGTGTAGCAGTCTCTATGACATAACCAACACGCTGCATGGCTGTGTAAAACATGCAGTTGCCTCGTGTTAAATTACATGCAGCAGCTTCGTAATATAAAGCAACTACAAATCGTCCAAACATGCCGTAGCTGCCTGCAAGTACTGATACGAGCAGCGCCATACGTCACACTTCCTGCACACAATCTCATAAGCTCGCTGGGCGCGGCAGGAAGTATCGCGCTAATAAACCGCAATGGGGGACCGGAAAGAGGCTTTTCCAGCGGACCGCGCTTAGTTAGAACTATAGCGCGGTCCTCTAGCGGCAGCGAGGCGAACCTCGTTCAAGGTCACCCGCCTTACACAGATTCAGCGGCTAAATGAACACGGCCATATATTGTACAACAATATATTTTGAGAGCACTCCTGAGAGTTTGCACCACAAATTTAATTTTTCATTTGCATTGATTCTATTCCTATTCCTTGTATAAAGTGAAAATGGTTTGTCTGTCGTAACAACACATGTTCCATAATTCCTGTTTGGAATAACACCAACTGCAAATGTACGAAAACATATTATGTCCCTTTCATTATAAGACTCCAATCCTCCAAGTGGAGAATCACCTCCTCGAAGTATAGCTACAGTTAACCATGAGTTGCCACTGACTACCTCTGTAGTAGTACAAGAAAATTGAATCTTGCAACCAACAAAGGTAATAGGTCCTTGTAGTAGCTCTTGTTGTCCAGTTTCATTAGGAGTAATTGAGAAACTATCAACACTCTTGTACACTGGCATTCTGCTCCTTCTTCTGTAAATCCTCCTCCTGTACGGCATGGCTGTGTGTATCGTGCGGCTGCCTCGAGTTGAATGAGCCTGCAGCTGCCTCAGTAGCGCCAACTGATAAGAATGGGCGCGGCAGGAAATAGCGCCGCGAGAAACAGCAATGGCGGCACCGGAAGGACCCTTTTCTAGCGGACCGCGCTTAGTTAGAACTATAGCGCGGTCCAGCAGCCCTAGCGTCAGCCAGGCGAACCTCGTTCAAGGTCACCCGCTTTAGACAGCGTCATAGAGACTGCTACCATTGATCTTGCCAAAAGCCGAGAAGCGATTCTTTCTGGTGTTTTAGCTCACTGGGGCACTCTGGGATGCTCTCTGGGGCACTCTGGGATGGTCTCTGGGGCACTATGGGATGCTCTTTCGGGCACTCTTGGATGCACTGTGGGGGATTGTTTATTTTATTGTTCAGTTTAAAGTTGCGAAGCATCCTTATCTATCTAGTGAGATTTTTTTTTTAAAGTATAGGTCTACTTTTATTTAAAAGTCTTATCTTTTAGATCTATTATTTAATTGTTTATTGATTAATTCTATCGATGGGTTGCAGGGGTTCCGACCCCTGGGGAGGTGGGTGGGTATCTTGCATGGCTGTGTTCATTTAGCCGCTGCAGCTGTGTAAGGCGGGTGACCTTGAACGAGGTTCGCCTCACTGCCGCTAGAGCTCGAGGACCGCGCTATAGTTCTAACTAAGTGCGGACCGCTGGAAAAGCCTCTTTCTGGTCCGCCATTGCGGTTTATTAGCGCACTACTTCCTGCCGCGCCCAGCGAGCTTATGATTGTGTGCAGGAAGTGTGACGTATGGCATTGCTCTTATCAGTACTTGCAGGCAGCTACGGCATGTTTGGACGATTTGTAGTTGCTTTATATTACGAAGCTGCTGCATGTAATTTGACATGAGGCATCTGCATGTTTTACACAGCCATGCAGACGTTAGACGGGAGTGCCTTTGCTAACTGTAACGGTTGGCCCCTACAACTGGAAAACCGTGGCCTGGTCAGATGAGTCCCGATTTCTGTTGGTAATAGCTCATCGTGGGGTTCGAGAGTTGCGTAGAACTCATGAAGCTGTGGACATAACAAGGCACCGTACAAGCTGGTGGAGGCTCCATAATGGTGTGGACTGTTGGACTGGGTCCTCTGGACCATCTCGAGCGATTCTCTGACCAAATGCCGCGATTCATGGACTTCATGGTTCCAAATAACGATGCTATTTATGTGGATAACAGTGTGCCATGTCACCAGGCCACAGTTGCTTGCGATTAGTTTAAAGAATAGTCCGAGTGAATGATTTGGCCACTCAGATCGTCCGACATGGACCCATAGAACATTTTTGCGACATAATCAAGAAGTCAGTTGGTACACAAATTTCTGCACGGGTAAGACTTTCGCAGGAGTGGACAGGTATAGAGACAGAACGGCTCAACATTCCTTCAGTAGACTTGACACGAAGTGTAGAGTCCATGCCACGTCGAGATGCTGCAATACACCTGGCAAAAGGAGGTCCAATACGATATTATGGGGTACGCCATGATTTCCGTCACCTGAGTGTATAGCGCTGTTACCACACATTGTTTATGTGACAAGATAAACAGGCCACTCGAGTGTGACCCATCCGTCTGTACTTCAATAGCATCGATGCTGTCCGGGTCTGTGCTATTCTGCGTTTTTGTATTGAAACGTCGTTAACCAAAGAATACGAACAAGCATAGCAACTATTGTTAAGTACTAGAAGTTTCGCCTGCAACACACTGATGGTGGTTGTTCTACATCAAAGTTATTTGCATTTAAACATTACTACCACCCCATGAGAGCTAGTGGTGCATCGTCACCTTGTGAGATACTCAGTTCTTTATTGTGTCAACTGCTATCAGCTCTGCACCTCATAATCTGTTAACAGTAGCTATATGCTCCGTAAATCATTCACTAAATAGAGCCATCACTTGTTCCAAACTTAATTATAGTTGTCGTGGTGAATTTGGGTACTCATAGGCATAGATCGGCATGAGCTTGATGTTTGAACTTATGGAAATCATTTTGGTTACGTGGATGATGGACTTTTCCAATCGCTACTCTGTTTCAACTTTGGCTCGATGTCTCTAACCCATGTTTCATCGATAGCAACAACCCACGATTCAGTACCTCGCATGAAGGGCTTATTTCAATAGTGGTACAAGTCCATTTTTGTTCATTCTGAAATACAGAGTCCTAAAGTTAAATGAGCACTGAAAAAACTGCAGTATATATACTTCAATATTTCTGGTATCTCAAGTGCAGATTTTTCAGCCCTCATTTAACTTTAGGACTCTGTATCTCAGAATGAACGAAAATCGACTTGTATCACTATTGAAATAAGCCCTTCATATAACACCTTTATTTAAGCGCCTTTGTGGAATGAAAGATTGTACAACCTATCTTCATTGATCAGGTACGTTAGTTTAAATGCATTTCTTAATGTAATTATAAATAATGGATTCATGTGTGAAAAATTGCAGTCAGATTCCTAATTTAAGTAATACACTCGAGTGTGACGTCATAGTCAGTAATATAAAAGGATTAATGGCAACTTCTTTCTATACTGGTTGCCATGCCCTAGACTCGCTATTTGTATTAATCAAATTTGTCAGAATTGGCCCTTGTACTGAGTTATGGCAGCTCAAAGATAGTGTTGCTCCACAAATCCGTTGTGACAAACTTTTTTGACAAAAGTTGGTGACAATGCAACCTGAATATTTACTGTCACCTTCCCCTAGTAATTGGTTGAGTCTTTCTTTTCTCTGTTACTGAGTTCCTAGGACAGTGTTCAGTCAGCCAAAAACACAAAAAGGAAGAAAGGGTGGAGTCAAGAAATCTTCAACGCTGCTAATTGCTTGATTTTATTACAGGTTCCTACAGAGGGAGGCAGTGGTGTTAATGGTGCAAGTTTACTGTCTACACACGAAACTTATTTTTATTATAAAGTACGAGTGAGTGTTGATGCTATACATAAAAAGTATCCATTTTTAAAGCATCTTTCAGGGGTTTGTCTGCAACCTCTGGAGGTACAACAGCATCTCAACTCTAACGGCGTTTCCTCAAAGCGTGAGAGAGGAAAGTACAGTAACACTATTCGTGCAGTTCTTCAGTCACTCAAATACATTATTGATTAGCACATATCACTTATCCCATTCCAAAACAAATTCACATAAAAGTATCCATCTGAAAATCTGGCAGTAAAGGATATACACTGACTTCCTATGAATGAATAGCAAATGTCCCCCCCCCCCAAACTTTCGTGGGAAACGTTCAACCTTACAATATATAGGAATTACATATCATTTAGATACCCCCAGTCTGACATATTTGAAAAGCAGGTAACTGTGGTCAGTGCTACTGACAAACCTTAGCTAACTGTGCAAGAAGTAGTAGAGTTTCGAAATACAGAAGCCTCAACTGAAATTAAAAGACGCTTCAAGCATAATTAGTAATGACTGATAGTTGTATACCTCGACAACATGTAAACTCTTCCTGTGCAATGGCTAACAAGAAAAAAAATAATTTATGCGTCACATTCAGAGTGTTATGTTTTTGGTAGACACGACATTTCTAACGCTGAAGTCGTTATGTTCAGTTTGGTGGCGGGGGGCGGGTGGAGGGGGCTGCAAAGCGAAGAGGGGAGGAAGAAGGCTAGAACTCGGTGATCTCTTTACGGTTTCATTACTTGAAAAACAGGTAGTATTAGGAAAGGGATGTAGTTTTGATTCCATATGGAAGTCCTGCTCAGAATCAAAAGTTTGTCATATTGTACTTTCTGTATAAGGTGACGCACAATCTGAATACGTTTAACGTTACAGTTTACCTCTTTTCCATTTTTTCCTCAACGACTATGATTTCACGTACAAACCAAAATTGAATTTCGTGGTTGTAACTTACCCTTTTTTCTATAATGCGTCATTAGAATATCACGCGGTTATTAAAGTATAGTGTAGCTATTATGTCATCCCTTTTCCTCTCCCATGTAAATGTTACGACAAAAACAGCCAGTACGTGAAGATTGTACATTAAAATGTCATAAAAGGGTTTTAAGTATACATGGAAAGCATTACAAAATTTTGTGTGAGAACAAAAGGATAAAAATGCACTACTAAAAATGTAAATTTTTGACAATTACGGTTTCTTCTAGCCATCCGTTTCTTAAAATAATAAGAAAAAAGAAAAAGAAAAGAAAAAAGTAGGTTTTGGAGCACGGCTTAATTTATAGTATTTACTCTTTCCAACATTAGTTAATACGTTACTCTGAAATCTTTAAACCATCTGACATCCTTCGGTAACAAAACAAGAACTGAAAAGAGTAATACGCATATTCAGCGATAAACGTATTGTCTGATTATTTAGCTCTACTCATTCTTCATTTCAACTTCAAATTTTTTTAAAAATAAGATGCATCTGTGAAGTTATATGATGCACTTCATTAAACATCGGAAATCTGTAAAATACAGTCTACACCGAATATTGTTATTAAGCATAATAATTATTGCAGAAGGAGGGAAGGCTAGTCTTTAATATCCTGTCCACAACCTGGTCATTAGAGACGGAGAACAAGCTTGACATGTTTCAAAGATGGGGAAGGGAATCGGCTGTGTCTTTTCAATGCAATCATCGCGGTGTTTACCTGGAGAGCTATAGGATAATCACAGAAAACCTAAATCACAATTTGGACCATAGTTCTCCCGAATTCGAGTCAAGTGTGCTAACCACTGCGCCATCTCGCTCTGTGCTAAATGCTGGCCCATTTTCCAAGAAGGACGGAATATAGGCAGGTAGTGTCTGACTAAGCAGCATTAGTGCATTGCTCGCCTAGGTGCGTGGATGGTGTAGTCCTGTAAGTGCCTTTCACACAGCATGTAAAAGGAACTAGCATCTATATACGCCTCGGCAGTTCTATAACTGTAATCCGTAGTTTTTCTGTTGACGTCTCCATGTCCGATTTGTCACATACGTGTTTCAAGAAGCAAATTCCTGTCTTAAGGTACTCTTCATTATCTGTTATGATCACTACATCGTCGGCTATTTAAAAAGTGTTCTTCGGTCTAGCTATTTGCCTTTTCGAAATTCTGTTTTCCATATACGCACCATTTCATTTGTGTAAATTCTGAACAAAATAAGGTAGATGCAGCGTTCTTGTCGTAGTTGGTTAGTTGGTGCCTCGTTAGTGATTTTTCTGGTGAGCTCTGGAGTTGACGTGTTATTAGATGTTTCGGATATGCCTAGTTCCTCATTAATCATTAGCTTCCAAAGTTTCTGTCTAATGTCACACTCTAAAGCTCCTTTTTAAATCTAAAAGCGATTTTCTCCTTCTCTTTAATAATGATACTCTTACAGGCTGCCAGATCACAACCATAAATTAAATTATGTAGCAGAAATCAACAACTGGAGTTCATAAAATCCCTGTGATCTCACAAATTTTTATAATTTCGCATAGTCATACACAAACTATCTGTGACACCCGAGTGATGTGTTACGGTGGTAAAACACTGAACTGGGCTTAAGGTCTTTCAAATCCTCGGCCAGCCGTCTAAATTAAGGTTTTGCGTAACTTCACAAAATCACTTAAAACGAAAAGAGGATAACTCCTTAGACATACTTGGGTAGATTTTCTTCCCCTTAAGAGCCTGTTCTCCGTCTCTAATGCTTTCGTCGTCAATGGGACGTTAAACAGTAATTTTACATCATTTATCTTTCAGTATCTGTGAAAAGTATTGCTCGTGTTTCCGGCATTACTAGCATCGTTTATGCTCCACCTTAAGAAGATTACCCCACCAGTAAACTGAATTACATCCCAATTTTAACTCAGGCAAACTTCACCTAAAGGCTTATCAATTTATTTTGCGTTTTTGACGATGTGAAATTTGTAACATATCGTATGACCTTTCGGTTACGTCGATCACAGTATCAATATTCTAGTCTCATGCTACTTATAAAAAGGCATTTTTACTAATGAAGTAAATACCGCCTTTATGGTTTATCGCTCATATAGATAAAATGCGTCCTACTTTCAGTCCTAATGCAGTCACATATTTTTCATCGTTTTGATATCTTCCACCACTCATTGTTACTTTCAAGTGTATGAAATGATCTTCTTATTAATTCACTCCTATGATCCAGTACCGGAATAAGAAATCTCAAATGGTTCAAATGGCTCTATGCACTATGGGACTTAACATCTGAGGTCATCAGTCCCATAGACTTAGAACTACTTAAACCTAACTAACCTAAGATCATCACACATATCCATGCCCAAGGCAGGATTCGAACCTGCGGCCGTAGCAGCAGCGCTGTTCCAGACTGAAGAGCCTAGAACAGCTTGGCCACAGCGGCCGGCTAAGAAATCTCCTCCTTGGTTAATCAATGTAATAAATGTTACGTATCTGGCATCTCTCAGTTGCAAATTTTAATAATTTTACATCTGTAGCATTTTTCGCTAAATTGTACTTTCTCTCTCTCTCTCCTTTTCCGTTCCTTATGTGCTTGGATTGTTGATAAATGAGTACCCGCTTGTTAAAATGATGCTCGTAAAGTTTTTAGATTCTAGTCTACAAAATAATAATACAAAGAGGTTTATTTGGAATTGACTTCTTCTAATATAGGCAACTGTATACTTTCAGATACATTGTTCCTCTTTGCTCACTCCCCAGCCTCTCAATCCCTCACAAGCCCTATCCCATAGGTATCACTATTTATTTTCCTCTCATCACACAGCTGTTTTTGTCACTAGTTCTTGTCTCGAGATACATAGGATTACTTACTCGTATTAGCGAGAAACGTGTGCGTCAGCATGGTATGTGAGAGAAAGGGTCTATTTACACTATGCCATAGCATGAAAATGTCCTGACAGGATTTTAAACACTCCCCCCCCCCCCCTGAAGTTTCCAGAGCAAGGAACGTCAAGCTCATTTAATTTTTCACGTTACAAAGCCCGGTAATTGCATTTGCTATTTCAAGAAAGTCACGCGTCTTCCGCGAAACGGGTGCTGAAAAAAAGCTGAGGCGGCAGGGATAGCGGCAGTGCCTGGGCGGATCCTGGGGGTAATCCCCGTGAAGTATGGCAGCAGCCTGCGCTGCGCGTAATCCGGCGCCCGTGTCAGGGGCGCCAAAAGCGCGGCAGGGCGGGGCGCGGCGCAGCGCGCAGGGCTGCCACCCGCAGCGCGCCCTAATCTCATTCGGCTCTGACGGGGGCTCCGGAGAGCCTGCGACAGACAGATGCCAGTCGCGTTCCGTCGTGCTGAATTCAGAAAGCGGTGAGCAAGGCGAGGGAGGTGGTGGATGGCGGGGGGAGGGGGGGTGGTACTCCCAAAAGGCAGAGGTCGCGCGAGTTGACGCTTTCTGACACACGTGCGGCTCAGCCAGTGTGCCAGGCCGCCTTTTCAACGCATCAGTTTGGGTCTCGGCACAGTCTAACGTTCCAGGCGCAACAAGGAAAGATCCTTCCTCTAAAACGTCTGTTTCCTTTTTTACTCTCCACTGCGGAAGAGAAAGACAGAGATAAAAATACTCGTTGCTGGCAGGTAAAACTGACTTGGCAAGAACGAATTTTCCTCTCTGCGAGCACACTTAACATTCCTTAGAGGAAGTCAGCCGCTGCTGGAAGGCAGTATTATACTATTTAAAATGACTAAATAATTTGTTTTGTGTTGTGGTTGTTTGATAGCGACGAAATTAAAGTAAATACACGGATTCCGTATGTAATGTGCCTTCCCTGACAAGTAATGCAAATATAACATTTCATGTTAGACGAGCAGGACAGTTCTAATGTATCTCTTCCCAAATAGCAACAACTATCAATTTGGGCAATACTCAAACATTACCAGTCTTCCACTATTTAGTTATTACTGGAAAGAAATAATTACAAAAAATAATTATTTGACTTATCTTTTCTGTGTCGCTTGCAGCTCGTTTGTGGCTCGTAGGCAGCTCTTTGTCCAGACGGGCGGGTTGGTTATTATAACAGTTGAAATACTTTCATGTCTATCATTTCTTGGCATTTATTTTCGAGAAAATCTCTTTTCAAAAGAAAGCATAGCATAAATACTCATCATAAGAACAGACAGGCTCATCACAAAATATTACAAAACGGAGCGTCAGGTGTTGACGTAAGACTAGAACAAAATAATGAATGAATGACATCTGGATGCAGTTGTCGCGCTTTGCTCTTGTTTGTAAACTAACTTTTCGGGGCGCGACAGTTCTGCAAAAATAAATTGTCTTAATTGCCTCAATTTGTTACTTAAAACATGGTGTTTTAACAAAAGCGTATATTTTTGAAAATTACAATTTTTTATCATAAAAATATACTTTTTTATTTAAATTACTAGCTGAAAAACTCTGCCCTGTCCTGGTATTCATTTTGCCAATGTTCTGTTGGAAATGAAAGCAAAAAATGAACTATGTTTATAGTGTTCAGTTTCTGTACGTTGGGTGCAGCAGCTGCGTGTCTACAGAGCGATTTTGTAAACGTCTGTAATGGTAACGCCTCTTCATAGCTTCTTAGTCAGCTAATATTTTCGGCTAAAGCCATTTGCGATTGGAATTTGAAAGCTGTCAAAAGCGCTGCCAGGTTTCAGGGAATTCTTACGTTGATGCGACTGTAGAAATGTCTTAGGCCTTGGCCTGAGTGGAGCGGGCGGGCAGTGCTGAACGCTGTATCCCCTGGAGCACGTTGTTGTTGTTGTTGTTGTGTTCTTCAGTCCTGAGACTGGTTTGATGCAGCTCTCCATGCTACTCTATCCTGTGCAAGCTTCTTCATCTCCCAGTACCTACTGCTACCTACATCCTTCTGAATCTGCTTAGTGTATTGATCTCTTGGTCTCCCTCTACGATTTTTACCCTCCACGCTGCCCTCCAATGCTAAATTTGTGATCCCTTGATGCCTCAAAACATGTCCTACCAACCGATCCCTTCTACTAGTCAAGTTGTGCCACAAACTTCTCTTCTCCCCAATCCTATTCAATACCTCCTCATTAGTTACGTGATCTACCCACCTTATCTTCAGCATTCTTCTGTAGCACCACATTTCGAAAGCTTCTATTCTCTTCTTCTCCAAACTGGTCTGGAGCACGTAACATAAACATATTTAACGATACGGAAGTGTCTTGGTGGCAATCGAGTTGGGAGGCGCGTGCAGCTGGCAGTAACAAATGGTTCAATGGCTCTGAGCACTATGGGACTTAACTTCGGAGGTCATCAGTCCCCTAGAACTTAGAACTACTTAAACCTAACTAACCCAAGGACAGCACACACATCCGTGCCCGAGGCAGGATTCCAACCTGCGACCGTAGCGGTAGCGCGGTTCCAGACTGCCACTCCGGCCGGCTGGCAGTAACAGCTCACGGCGGAGCGTGCTCTTGCAACACAAACCTATTTTCATATCTCGAGCGTGAAGCGAGCAGCGAGCAGTCCGTTGAAGAAATGATCATGGCAGTACAAGAAAGGTCAGAAAATTGGACACCTAGACATTCCCATTACAAAAATAAATTTACTGGACGGAATATTTGGAGTGGTATAGCGAAGAAGCTTAATGTTTCTGGTAAGTCCATATTTTTATTTATCTGACATAAGTAATTCGCAAATACGTCTCGCACATTTCTTGGCACAACTGATGTTAGAAGCAACTGCTTAAATTGTGAAATACTGTTTTAGTTCAAAATAAAATTTGAAAAAATGCTGAATTCACCTTTGGCGATGGTGCAGGGTACTCTCGAGCATCCATCGATTTTTCTCAAAATGTAAACAAATGCAGACACAGATGTTATCGTGCATACATGGAATTTAACAGGATCTGATCTTAACTCTTATACGATGTATCAATGTCTCCGAATAATTCTCTGTGTCACTAGAATACCTCGACTTTCCTCGCAGCGAATAAATCAACTTTCAGAATTGTATATCAAATCCGACAGCAATGCACAAAACTTTGTTGTTTATTTGATCTCTGCAAAACCGTACCAAGCACCACTGTACAAGTAACTCCCACTCGGGACAATACGGGGTCGGCTCGCATTGTGACGTCATCGAGTAGTTCTGCCCGATCCCCAGTACGCTGCACTCAAGCCGTAGCCTCAGTATCAAAGAATAATGTATTAAGATTTCATGCTTGATGCGGCATTTTTCACGATCTAAGAGTTTATAACGTCCTATCTCTTGAATTATGTGTAGTACAATGATGTAATCGTGTAAGTAGCCATATTTTGATACTGTCTGCAAAATTCTGTATGTTGCGAATAGAGTTATTGGAAAGAAATAATAAATTTAAGCTTGATGCACGATGCGACAGTTTTTCACTATCTCAGTGTTTTTGTAATATCTCCTGGATCTACGTGTCATACTGTTTGTAAGCGTACAGATATCGATCCTTGAAGGATACGCTTTTGCATATTCGCTATTGCGCAGCAGCATCGCGGACGTGGTTGCTCCATAGTTCTAGAAAGTACAGATTGGCGGCTACAGTTTATTTGGCGCGAAGGAGGGAGGCAATCGTGTCCAAGCACGCCTACACGATATATTCCGTTTGACCGCGCTTCTCGCAGTCTCGTATAGAGATGAAGTATTTTCTGTAAAGATTATAATCACAGCAGAACCTTCAGGCAAGTCGGTCGCGTATGTGAGTGAGCAAAGGGAGGATGTTGAAGGTGACGATTAATCTCGCATCCAGAGAGTTGTTACACAATTAAATAGCGATTGCGCAAAGGTGTGTGCGCGTGTGTGAATTCCTAAGGGACCAAATTGCTGAGGTCGTTGGTCCCTAGACTCACTCAGTACTTAAACTAACTTATGCTACGAACGACACACACACCCACGCCCGAAGGAGGACTCGAATCTCCGGCGGGAGCGGCCGCGCAATCCGAGACATGGCGCCTCTAAATGCGCGGCCATTCTGCGCGCCGGGTGGTGGTAAACTCATATTAGCTCCTGGTGATGAGTGTCCCTAATTTTAGTGAGAGTGTACTGAGAGCAGGTAGTGATTTGATGCTTGAATTTAAAGTGGAATGAATTAACTGTATTGCACAAAAGCGTTCACTTATTACATCCTCTTTATAACGACTAGAATATGTTGGAAGAAAGAGGGTGGGAGAACAGATAGGTCATAAGCTCTTCTCTTTCTCTCTGTTTCCTTTTTTGAGTTATTGGTCTTCTAACTGGTTTGATGAGGCCCACCAAGTATTTCTCTCCTGTATCAACCTTTTCATATCAGAGTAGCTTTTGTAGCCTAGGTCCGCAATTATTTGCTGAATGTATTACAAACTCTGTTTTACTCTACAGCCTTTAACCCCTGCAGTTCCCTGTAGTACCATGGAAACTATTCCCTGATGTCTTAACAAATGCACTATCACTCCGTCCCCTTTTCTTGTCAGTGTTTTCCTTACATTCCTTTCCTCGCCCATTTTGCGGTGAACCACTGAACCTCCTCATTTCTCACTTTATCAGTACCCCTTATTTTCAGAATTCTTCTGTAGCACCACATCTCACACGGTTAGATTCTCCTCTGTTCCGTTTCCCCACAGTCCATGTGTTACTAGAATGCCGTATTCAAAACACACCTTCTGAGACATTTCTTCCTCAAACTGTGGCCCAAGTTTGATACCAGTAGACTTCTCGTGGCCAGAAATGCGCTGTTTACCTGTGACAGTGCTTTTTATGTCCTCCTCGCTCTGTCGGTAGTGGGTTATTTTTCTGCTTGGGTAGCATAATTCCAAAACTTCATCTACTTCATGATCATCAGTTCTGATGATATCCTTTCACCATGAGTTTTAATCCCACAATTGAACCTTTCATTTATTTCCGTCATTAATTCTTCCATGTGTAGATTGAACAGTATGGGCGAAAGACGATATCCCTGTCTTGCACCCTACTTAATCCGAGCGCTTTGTTCTTGGTCTTCCAATCTTTATTGTTTCCTCTTGGGTCTTGTACAGATGGCATATTACATGTGTTTCCCTATAGCTTACCCAGCCAGACCATAGAAAATAATAATCTACAATAATTCAATAAATCGTATTGAGTGGGGAGCTTAAAATAATATAAATTTGTAGGTAAATTCAGGATCTTATGTAGGTGCTGTCTGAAAAATATTTTGCGAATGGAATTAGTAGCAATGAAGTCATAAATCTAAACGTCATGCACATGCAGCAGTTCCTCACGCATGTCAGTGTTTATAAAATCATATCTCTTGAACTGTATGTGATACCACGATATAATTATGTATGTGCATTTAGCGGCATATCTGGTTACTATCTACGAAATTTTTGTGAATAGAGTTATTCGCACAGAAGTAATAAATTTAAATGTTATACATGATGCGTCAGTTTTCAAAGCATATCATTGTTTATAACGTCGTATCTCGGCAGGCAGCTATAGGTGGTTTTTACCCCCACAGTGATTGTTGGCTGAAAACCAAATTTGGTTGAAATCTGTTCGGTTGTTTAGGAAGCGATGTGGAAAATTTTTATAGTATTTATGGATTACCGAATGTTCTAGAATTCGAAGCTTTCCTTTGTAGACAATGCTTTTCAAAGAAACATTTTTTTAATGAAAAGTAGGAATTCTCTCGTCAGCAGAGAACAGAATGATACTGTTGAGATGTGTGAAAGTTAATCTAAGTAACCTTTGTGTATTAGAAATGTTATTTAATCTCTACTTTGTTTATCGTTATTTGGTGATTTCTCTTTCAGTAACATGATATCAATGAAACTAATTGACCTCTTTAAAACAGGTAACAGGTACTTAAATACTGAATAATAAATGACAATCCAAGATATTTTAATGAAAGTTTGACAGTTTCGGAAAATTGTATATCATCCAGCCCGTATTAATAAATTGTTTAACAGAAACCTCCTATGTTACAAAATGAACGATGAGCCGATGAACCCTTATTAGTAATGTGTACATACATATGACGCAAAAGAAATGCTTGTTTTAGTTACAACACACGTTAAATGAAATAATCACTTTTGTGTGATCACCTGTATCGCCTCATACATATACAAGTATACTCGTATATACCTAAGAGTTTTTTCGACTACTGTAGTAAAAGAATGTAGACCACTCCCCCAATTAGTTTCTAAAGTTAATAAATCAGTCACGAATACTAGGAGAATTTTTCTGCTAGAAATGTCAGATAATCAACTATTAGACTCTCAGATAGGAAACTGACATTTATTTCCAGTTCGACGAGCATAGCGGAATTACGGCTAAAGTTTAAACTTATTGTAAATCATGCTCTGGAGAAGTATATACCGAGTAAGTGAACTAAGGACGAAAAAGACCCATCGTGGTTTAACAACGAAATTCGGAAAATGCTGAGGAAGTAAAGGCAGTTGCACTCTCAGTTCTGTGCGGCTGGTCCCGGCGGAGGTTCGAGTCCTCCCCCGGGCATGGGTGTGTGTGGTTTTCCTTAGGATAATTTCGGTTAAGTAGCGTGTAAGCTTAGGGACTGATGACCTTAGCAGTTACGTCCCACAAGATTTCACACACATTTTAACATTTGAACTCTCAATTCAAGAAATAACGAGCAATGACGACAGGAAGTTAGTAGACTTTAGTGCAGCTCTAAAAAGATCAATAGGCGAAGCATTTTACAAGTACCACCGTCATTAACTATCACCGTCATATCTTAGCAACAGATCTTGCCAAGAACCCTATGTGAAATCGCTAAGCTGATCTAAGGCATCTATTCGGTCACACGTTGCCCTGTCTGGTGTGGCATTATGAGGTGGAAAAAGGAAAACCGAAATTTTAAAACTCGTATTTAAGAAATCCTTCACGCAGGACAATCTTCGCTTGGCCATCGCACAGATTGCCATATGGAGGACATGGTAATACGTAGACTTGGCATAGAGAAACAAATGAAAGAGCCGAAAGCAAATAAGTCGGCAGATCTGGATGTAATCCCAGTTCGGTTCTATAAAGAGTACTCTACGGCATTTGGCTCTTACTTAGCTTACATCTATCGCGAATCTCTGACCCAGCGCAAAGCCCCAAGAGGCTGCGAAAATGTGCAGGTGACTCCTGTATATAAGAAGGGTAAAACAATGGGCTCACAAAATTACAGATCAATATCCTTAAAACCAGTTTGCTGCAGAATTCTTGAACATGTTCTCAGCTCGAATATAACAAATTTCCTTGAGAAGGAAAAGCATCTGTCCGCGAATCAACACGGTTTCAGAAAGCATAAATCGTGCGAAATTGACTGACTGTAGGAGGATACAAGATGATTTAGACTAAATTTGTAGTTGGTGTGATGAATAGCAGCTAGATGTAAATGTAGAGAAATGTAAATTTGTTCACGTGAGTAGGAAGAACAAACCATGATGTTCGAAAAAAGCGTTAGTAAAGTGATGCTGGACACAATCACGTCTGTTACATATATAGGCGTTATGTTGAAAAGTGATACGAAATGGAACTAGCCTGTAAGGATTGTTCCGAGCTCGGTTTAAGAGGAGAACTTTAGGAAAGTGTGTTTCATCCGTAAGGGAGACTGTGTGACCCATTCTTGAGTACTGCTCGAGCGATTGGGATCCGCACGAGATCGAATTGAAGGAATTTTAGAGCCGGGCTGTTAGATTTGTTACCGGTAGGTTCGAACGACACACAAGTGCGTAACGATGATGTTTCGGGAACTCAAATGGGAATCCCTGGATGGAAGGCAATGTTCAAGAGGACTATTGAGAAAATTTAGAGAATCGGCATTTGAAGCTGACTGAGGAACAATTCTATTGATGATAAAGTACATTCGCGTAAGAACCACGGAGACACGGTAAGCGAAAATAGGAATCGTAGGGAGGTTTAAAGATAGTCGCTTTTCCCTCTCTCTGTTTGCGAGTCGGACAGGAAATGACTAGTAGCAGTACAAAGTTCCCTCCACCATGGACCATACGGTGCTTACGGACTGTACACGTAGATTGTGTGGCTGTTAATCATTTGTTGTTGCGAGAATTATAATGCAGACTGCTTTACTTGTGACTCCTCTATCCACTTCCTATCCGCAACGTTACACCGTGAATCCCATCATTATCATATTATTATTCCTCGTGGCGATTTGACGCAGCTGAGTTTCCCCCGGTACTTCTTTAAACAGCGTCACATGAAAATGAACGACGTCAATGAGGTGCTTTCCCGTGTCCTCACGATCTGGTCGCGATCAAACGCTCTGCTATTGCGTATTGTACCTGTTGTAGACTCCACTCGACTCCCATGCAGTACATTGGCTGATAACATCAGATTCAACTGATTTTTTATGAAGTTTTTAAAGGTGAAATCAAGTTCCTAACAGGGCTGTATGCTTTTGTCAAACGTTATAGTTTCCTGCTTCATCCACAAAACCCACTTCCGCCCTAAGAGGCCATTTCCAGGTGATACGAATACTCCTGGCAAACAGAGATGAGAGAGTGTCTCAAATTTGACTTTGCCAAATTTATCAGCTTTAGAAACGATGCGAACTTAACGCATGCTCAGTCATGTTTCTCAGGCTTACGACAGCTTCATAGAATGAAGGTTTTCACTACCGGATGATATAGCTGCTGGTAAACCTTTCGGGATGTGAGATCGTGGTCTAAAAAACTCTTCTGCAGATACAGAAGAGTTTCTTGGACCACGACCTTACATCCCGAAAGGTTTACCAGCAGTTACGACAGATTGCTTGAATGAAAATGATTTATTTCGACGTTGTACAGGTTGGGAACTGAAATGCTTAGAAAGGCATGCAGGTGGGATTTCCAAGTAAAGGAGGAATTTCGGTTCATTAGATTTCCAGGTGTATCACATATATAAGCGATACACAGGCGCAGATGGGCAAATCACCAAACGTATGGAGGGTCATTACGAGCTAAAAAGGAATAATTCGTAGCAGGTTAGGAAAGACGTGTTGTCGCGTCGAGAGCCAATAACGGAGAGTGTGAGCCCTATTCGACCCTTGACTCTGCTATCCGCCGTTCCGTCCTCTTTATCCCTTTACTAAACTTACGTTGGTAGGGTTTGAGAGCGAGGCTCACCAATGTGTTCTTTGGTCAACAATCCTCATCGTGGGAACCACATTTAATGCACCATTACCTGCTGGACTAGTGCACATGCTGTGAATCCCTTCGGGCTGGCCGGAATGGCCGAGCGGTTCTAGGCGCTACAGTCTGGAACCGCGCGACCGCTGCGGTGTCAGGTTTGAATCCTGCCTCGGGAATGGATGTATGTGATGTCCTTACGTTAGTTACGTTTAAGTAGTTCTAAGTTCTAGGGGACTGATGACATTAGAAGTTAAGTCCCATAGTGCTCCGAGCCATTCGAACCATTTGTGAATCCCTTCTGCCAACAAGGAGAAAGACCAACCAAGAAACCAAATCAGAACAAAAAAAAAAAAAGGTGCAAATGGCTCTGAGCACTATGGGACTCAACTGCTGAGGTCATTAGTCCCCTAGAACTTAGAACTAGTTAAACCTAACTAACCTAAGGACATCACAAACATCCATGCCCGAGGCAGGATTCGAACCTGCGACCGTAGCTGTCTTGCGGTTCCAGACTGCAGCGCCTTTAACCGTACGGCCACTTCGGCTGGCTCAGAACAAAAGAATCATGTTTGTATGAATGTGGTTTTGACAGATGGTTACAAACCTAGCGGTATATTGCTTTCAACCTTTAACAAAACCTATTAGGTGGAAAGTCGAATTATTCAATTAGCCCTGACGATATGTGGCAACACAGCCATTACTGCGTGATCGTTACTACCCGGAATTGCTACGGGTGACAAAATAAGAGGTTCAAATAACTTTGTTGTAGGTAAGAACCAAAATATAATGATGCAACACGTTAAATTTTGAGACGTACGGTTCTAGCGTTTACATATTAATAGAGGCAGTCAACTGAAAGCGAGGCAGATGTAAAAAAGTAAAGAAGCTGTTTATTATTTCACAAGTAACTGTCATATCTGTGAATAGATTTATCCTGTTAGTAAATTTATGGCATTGTGGGACAAGATAGTAATCACGAAAAATATTTGCGGTTGCCTACGGGATCGTGACTGTACACGGGCATCCACTTCTTCTTCGGAAGCAAATCTACGACCGCGAGTGTCTTTCTTCAAGGGATCAAAAATATGGAAATCGCATCGGCAGAGGTCGGGACTGTATGGAAAATGTGTAAGAGATTACCAGCGAAACTTCTGTAGCGTACTTCATGCAATCTTGGCAACATGTGATCGGGCGTTACGTTGGCAGATTGCTTCGACTACGCTGCTGAAGTTTCGCCGAAATGACCTTAGACATCCTCCATACAGCACCGATCTCTGCCCATGCGATCTGCGTATTTTTGGTGCCATTACTTCCTTTCCATCTGTCTCGTATTCATTTGACTGTGTTGCCGACTCTCTCTAGGACGCTGGAAACATAACAGTAACAATAGCAATGAAATTAGTGCAGTACAGGTCACAAGTTATGATTTATGTAATGAGAGTATCGGAAATTCCATCTACGTTATTGGGCGAAATTCTTTTTGTCTCTCTGAATTATACCATTGAATTTATCAGAGCCCGTTTTTATTGAAATCCGATGCTGATCCACAGCAATTATATTTTTTTATTCGTTCGTGTGCATCACGCATTACACTGCCTCGTGTAACGCGATATGACACGCCCCAGCAGTGGAATCTTCCTGGAAATTCCACCCGCACGAATCCTCTCTCTTACAGACAGGCGTGCGTGTCGTCCGCCAGGCGCGCTATTCTCGGCTCCCACGCAATGTGCTTCAGTCGTTAATCACGGGCGTGTACACTGCTAGCGCTTGCTTGTTGATAAATTGTAGAGAAGTGAGCCTCAGGAAGCATCACTGTATACAGCAGTGTTGGTCTCTTGTGAGTTCACTAAAACGACGTCTGGATTCGCGAACGCAACAGTTAGTGCGCTGGCAGCTTCCTAGGTGAAACGTCTACATGACATAGCCCTTCACACAAGTCACGTGATGTGAAGACAGAATCGCAGTCACAGAACAAGCACTGAACGCACTCTGCATTACATCAGGCAAATACGTCAACACTGCTAAGTTATTACCTGTAGAAAATTAACGAAGTCAACAATGAGGCGTAGATGAGCTTGAGAGGCGTTGTGATTTATAAAGTCTATAACATTAGACCTTCCATCAGACAGATTTCGCATGTGGTTAGGTTCACTGTTAGAAACGGAAACGTCGGGGAACCGCTAAAGAAATTATTGCTCTAGTATCACCAAGAAATTTACTCACTCAGCCTGTTAAATTACAGCACGTGTTTGATGGAAAAAAATCGTCGGACATACTTTTCACGTGCTGGAGCAGATTTTATTTGTAGCTTATATACTACTTTTTTACAGAGATTTGTCGAGACGTGTAAGTACTCAACTTTCATGATCGTGCTGTTACCCAGAAGCGAATGATTTCAAGAACGAATGTGTGACGTCATCTATCGTGCTGTAAACAAACACTATCATTGATCTTTAGAGTAGTTGAAGCATGTATTACGAAGCTACTGGAAGGAAAACACGTTGCGATACTGAAATTGGCGAGTGTGACCTGTGGATACCTATCGAATTGTGTTTAACTGATAGTGTTGTAGCAGCAGTAAAATTCGCTAGTGCTGGTGTTCAGGGCTCATGCTGTTGTGATGGCGGTTTCCTTGATCAGTGCAAAATCAGAACGAACATAGTTACTAATTAGAATATGTTACACTGCTCTAACACCAGTTTGTAATTGCATTATGATACTGCCGCCATCAAAGTAGCGACTATTACATAGTGGTACGGAGAAAACTATGACGATTCGCTGAACTAGAAAAACCCGGCGGTAAACATTCTTGAGAGACTTTCGTGACTAGTTGCTAATCACCAATTGCGTCCAGCACCCCGATCCCGTACCGCCTGTTCGTGGATAGGTCGACTAAACAGTTGGAATCCGCCACGTGCAGCACTAGAGGAACTGGGGTGATCTATCTCACTGATTTGACACATGCACCGGATATGACGTAGATTAGTTAGTAGTTTAGTAGAATAGAATAGGATATTAGACTAGGAACCTGCAGCGAGAATAAACTCCTTGCCTGGTTTGTGTCAGGGGCACGCTCATCGGGTTTAGCTCGATGAGCAAGGCACTCAAGTAAGTATACAGTAACACTGGCACACATGTAACACTGCAGGTGGTTAACACTAATCACTAGTAGTCATTAGAAAGTAATGCTAATATTAGAAATAGTCTGCCCATTAACACAAGTAATACTGTCTGTCGTCTTGCAAATTAATATGAAGTAGCTGCAATTGTATATAGCATTGTAGAATATTAGGACCCACTAATCATTAAGGTAGTGAGTTATTCTTGTATTATTATTATGATTGGAAATAAAGAATATTTTTTTTAATGTTCCCACTTCGAATGTTGTTGACATGTTGGTGTTCAATAATGAAGGCGAGCATACACATGGACCTATAACGTAGCATTAATTATGAAAATGATTCTTACTGTACTCAGTAAGCATTCTGCCTTTGATTTTGACCCTTTCACATTACATGCTCGCTCTTGGATGGGCTGTGTCCACCGTTCTACGGTTTGACAGTACTACAATGTACAGGTTTTATCATAATGGCTTAAAAGCATACAGTTAAAAGTACATGAAAGTAGAAGAAAAAATGTCTCTAAAATGCATACCTGAAGAGTTATTGGCTCTTCTTCTCATTAAGTACTGTGAAACAAATTTCTTTTCCTTTGTTTTCCATATTTTGGGAGGAGGTAGTGTGGACCAAAACGAAAAATTTTTGGATGGGCTCGAAAAAGCATACCTTAAGTGTTTAACAGTAGCGAAGAAGAACAAGTACTCATAGCTCTTAAGGCAGAAACTATAGAGGCCTTTTCTACTGGACCTTTTTCCTTGTTTGATCCACGCTTTCACCTCTCAAAATACGGAAAGCTAAGAGCTTACAGTACAATACATTTATTTCACAGCATCGAAGATAAGGAAGTGCCCATAGATCTTAAGTATTTTAGAGGTTGTGTTTACTAGACCTTTTGCTTCTAGTAACCTTTAATTTCAGCTAAATGCGCTTACCCCATTAATTATGGTCGGCCGTGCATTGACACCTTCTTTTCTTTAAAGTATCCTGCAAGGCCGCTATTGGCCAATCGCGCAAGATGGAATGAAGCAAATACTAGTCAATTACAGCTGCGCTGGATAGTGTCTTTTAATTGTACAAACAGCAAGGCACCACATACATCTGGGTCTTCCGTAAGCACTTCATTCTGTAACTTCTAGGCTGTATAGTTCGCATGTTCACTTACGTCTTGATGTCTGCAGTTACTCTGTATAAAACCGTGTGGTTATAGGAAACTGAATACGCAGGACAGTGACACATAAGATGGTATGGGGAATGGGTTATAGTTCGTTGATATACACCAGAAACATGGCAAGCTGACGAGTATCCAATCAAAGCGAATTATTGCAAAGAACCTGACACGTGAATCTTAATCGTACAAAATGGAACTGTTCTGTTGTGTATAGAAATGTTGCAAAGACAGAAAACTGTAGTAAAATGTAGGAAGACCTGCAGCGGATCGAACATACGTGTAGGGATGGACATTTGACCCCCAACATAAATAGCCGGCCGCGGTGGTCTCGCGGTTCTAGGCGCGCAGTCCAGAACCGTGAGGCTGCTACGGTCGCAGGTTCGAATCCTGCCTCGGGCATGGATGTGTGTGATGTCCTTAGGTTAGTTAGGTTTAAGTAGTTCTAAGTTCTAGGGGACTAATGACCTGAGAAGTTGAGTCCCATAGTGCTCAGAGCCATTTGAACCCTACATAAATAAATGTAACGTACTGCGCAAAATGTGTGGAAGTAGTAATTACTGTTCTGTCACATTAACGGTGATAGTAGCAGTCGGAGAAAACGTCCGAAGCGGAGTAAAGTAGACCGACCACATGAAACCAGATGTAGAAATAGCAGGGACCGTTCCCTCGTAGGTTTAAAATAGAAGACGGAAGAAATCAAAAGAAGAAGGGCGCATTTCGTTAAGGACTCGTTTAGTAAGCATAAGTGCGCTACGGAAGTGCCCTACATACGCCTCAGGAAACGATCCTGACTGTAAAAGCATAAAAAATAGATTTCATTCGTTGGCTTCACGCTCAGTTCCTGAATGGATTGCGAAAGGGACGAAATGACTGACGCCGAACGTATACTCCGAGACAGACCGCACAGTACAGCTTTAAATGCAGAAACGGCATATGCGAAAATATTAACAATAACCCTAAAATACTTAAACATTTGGGAAAACTGCAAAGGAGAATAAAGGCCAGAACTGAATACAGCCTCGATATGTGTAGAATATTCACACGTTACGTCATCATTATTGAACCAAAATAGTGTGTTCGAGCTATGTAGGTACTGAACTGGCAATAATTTTTGATTTACTCGACTTTTTATTACAGATTCTAACAATTACTAGGCTGTTGAAATCTGTAGCATACATGTTTACGGCATTTAACACAAACGAGAGCCTTCGCAGTAGCCGTGTTGTTACGTGTTCACGCCGGA